>NW_012115932.1:15796576-15865875 GCF_000951035.1 Colobus angolensis palliatus | reverse complement strand
CCCCCCCCCCCTTTTTTTTGTAGAGACCGGGTCTCACTTTTTTGCCCAGGCTTGTAGAACTGCCAAACTGTTTTCCAAAGGCACTGCAGCACTGTACCGTTTTACAGTCCTGCCAGTGGTATGTGGGGGCTTCAGCTTGCGCAAAGAACATCCTTTTCATGACCAGCACTGGAAAGCATTCTTACACCTAGCCCCACAAATCACAAAGTATGTAGCATCAGGCTTTAGATTGGATAGTTGAGAGGCTAAACAACTAGGATTTATATGTGGCAACTTACTCCCACAGTCACACCAATTGGTATGAGACAGTGCCTGGAAGTTGAGAGGGTCTGAGCTTTATTACAAAACAGCTGTTTTGTAATACCAGCATGGAGGGTTTCTCCATATCCTCACCAACACTTGCTGTTATTTGTCTCTTGTATTTTATCTGCCCTAGTGAGTGTGCAGTGGTATCTCTGGTTTTGCTTTGCATTCCCTTATTACTGATGATGCTGAACAACTTGTTGTATGCTTATTGGCCATTTGTGTACTTTCTCTGGAGAAATGTCTATAAATCCTTTGCCCACTTTAAAAATTGATAATTTGTCTCTTTATTGTTGAGTTATAAGTTCTTTATATATTCTGGACACAAGTCCCTCATGAGATACATGATTTGCAAATATTTTCTCCCTTTCTGTAGGTTGCCTTTTCACTTTTTTGATGGTATCCTTTGATGCACAAATGATTTTAATTTTGGTGATGTTCAATTTATCAAGTCTTGTATAGTTTCAGTGCTTACGTATAGGTCCTTGATCCATTTTGAGTTAGATTTTTGTTTAAGGTATGAGGTAGGTGTCCAATGCCATTCTTTTACATGTGGAGATCTATTTATCTATCCCATTCAGCTGCAAATGCAGCTGGTAAGATAATTCAGGGCCCTCTGGTTGCTGTGTGTCTCCTTATTTGTCTAATAATACATTTAGATGTCTATGAACATCTAAGTCTTTCAGATGATATCACAAAAGGGGATTATGTATTCTACATACATACAATTAGAAGTAATGTGTCAAAACAAATGGAGCTGTTCAAGAAACTATGCTGGAAAAGAGGATGATATGAAAGATGAAACTTTTTGTTTGTTTTTTGAGACAAAGTCTTGCTTTGTCACCCAGGCTGGAGTACAGGGGCACAAACACGGCTCACTGCAGCCTCAACCTGCTGGGCTCAAGTGATCCTTGCACCTAAGCCCCCTAAATAGCTAGGACCACAGATGTACACTACCACGCCCAGCTAGTTTTATTTTTTGTAGTGATGAGGTTTTACTACATTGCCCAGGCTGGTCTCAAACTCCTGAGCTCAAGTAATTCTCCCGCCTCAGCCTCCCAAAATGCTAGGATTAGGTGTGAGCCACTGTACCCAGCTGGAAACTTTTTTATTACACTAGCTTCATTAGGTTTGACGTGTGAGCTGGTGTAAAAACATAAAATCTGGCCCAAACTCTTTCCTCCAGGTAAATGAGTATCCGAACCATCTAGGAGATGTTCTCTTTCTAAAGATCTCAACGACTGGAGACTTCACTTCCCTCCGTGTTTCATTCCAGTGTTATTACTCAGCAGCCAAAGAAAATGTTATGCTGTCTAGTCTGCCCTCCAGCCTCCCAACTTTGAGTTAGAGGACACTGTATTTTATAATCACATATTTGGGTCATTCTCAGAAGCTGTCTTTTTAAGAAAGGTATATTGTGGGAGGACTTTTCCACATTCATTCTTTAAAATATTGTTAATTTGTTATACAGGTCTGGAGCACGAGCACCTGTGAATTTGTCCGTACTCTCAATGGGCACAAGCGAGGCATTGCCTGTCTCCAGTACAGGGATCGTCTGGTTGTTAGTGGATCATCAGATAATACCATTAGGTGGGTAGAAGTTGGTGTGCTGACAGAGCAGGCTGATTTTCGCCACGTTGTTGACTCATCTCCTAGTTCTAATGCTCAAAACAACTCAGAGTAAATGGGATGTTTCAGATAAGAAAGCTTTAGGTAATTTTTAGAAATGTATTTGGCTCTGTATACTCAAGTGGGAAAACCCTGTATGCCCTGGGTGGTCTTCCAGTATTCCCCTAGTACACGAAGTTTTTTAACCTCAACTCCACCCAGGATCACTTAATATCAGAGCACTTCAAAAGAGACTAGGGTGCTGCAGCCCAGCTCGCTCTGATTTCCCTTACCTGTGAGCTCCCACCTCCCTACCTAACACATGGGAGTGTACTTTATTTTTCTCTCCCAAGACTGCATTATGGAATCATCCATTCCTGCCGGATCGTTTACCTCCATTTTTCCTTCCCAACACTCAGCCTCCTTACTTTCTAATAAATCTGACTAACCTTAGACATTTTGTATCTTATTAAGAACATCCCTTCAATATCTACTTAATTATCCCGTGCCATTTCCCCACTGTCTTAACACACTCTAGTGGCTTTACATAAGTAACTAAACTTAACTTTGGTTTATAATCAAATTGACTAATGTTTGGTCAAAATAAAGGTAAGGTTCAAGATTATTTAAAAAAAAAATAGACATACTAGTAGCTTTACATAAGCTTTACTAAACTTAACTTTGGTGTTTATAACCAAATTGCCTAATGTTCGGTCAAAATAAAGATTGGGTTTAAGATTATTACAAAGTTTTTTTTTAAAGGCAAGCAAATAACAAAAAAGCTATAACGGCTCTTTAAGTTTGCTTTATCATTTTAGGCTTTAAGATACCAAAAAGTTAGTTTAGAGCTTAAATCTTGATTCTCTTATATTCGTCACGCTTTGTGGTATTGCTTAATGTTTCATCAGTAAACAGTTCTTAACCTCCTTACTGGAATTGTTGAGGTTTTACAAGATAGTAATATGTATTACTCTGCAGCTTATAGAAGAGAACCACTTTGGAGTCATATAGGCAGTACTGAATGACTTTGATCACAGATTAGAGATGCTATCATCACGGGTACTAAGATTTGCTAAGGGCAGCTGTAATAAAATGACCTTTGGATGTATCATAGGAATTACTGGTAGAGAGGCTAAGAAAAAGTTATGATAGAATTAATTTGCTCACTTTATTTTGTACATGCTAACTAGCTATGATTTTTTTTTCTGCAACTACTGTAGAAAATCAGTCATAATAGGAAAAAAGATCTCTAACTCCAGAATAGTTATATAAATCATATGCAGAGAAAAAGACTTGGTGTAGTCAGTGGGTTTATATTTCCACCAGAACACTGCGTATACCTAATCAGTCTCCCACTCTGACCTTGTAAACCATCAATCCCAGTATTCAGCATATAGTATCAAGGAAGCGGTATCTGCAGGCCTCATCGAGAGAGCTGCTAGTCCACCAGTTCTAACCTCAGTGGTCCTCATGGACTCCACTGCGCTAGAATTACCTGGGGCGGAAGCTTTACCCCCTGGCTGTATGTGGTATCTCCCTTCCCACCTTGTCTCATCTGTGCTTTTTCTCCTTTACTGCCTACAATCCCTGTCTCCCCAGTAAAGTCTTTCCTACACCATTTGTCTACATGGTTTTTATCAACTCAGACATCAAGAGAATGCCTAAGAACTAACTAGAATTGACGTTTCTTGTTTGTTGATTTTATTTAAATAGTAATACAGACACATGATTAAAAACAGTTTCAAATCGTATGAAAGGAAATAGAATAAAAAGTAAGGCTTCCTCCTAGGTTAGTACTTGGAAACACACAGATGGTATAAATGTATACATATAGCTTTATATGTGTGGTGTGTACTGGAAGTGAGATAGAAATAAAGAGTTCCAAGATAGTGAAAAATTATATCTGTATGGAACAGATATAAAAAACTTACAGATAGTGTGAATCATGTGTGGGAAATTGTTTCACAGAGGTCTGTTTTTCATTCAAGGCTCTGGGATATTGAATGTGGTGCCTGTTTAAGAGTCCTAGAGGGACATGAAGAATTGGTCCGATGCATCCGGTTTGATAACAAGAGGATTGTCAGTGGGGCCTATGATGGGTATGTCTTTCAGATTTTCAGATGTACTGCTATAACTATATCAACAAGAAAAAGAAATGTTGTATATTAAGCAACTCTATATGTACCAGGTCCTATGGTAGGTTTCTGTGTAGTGGTGGATGGCAGGTATTATTATACCAGTTGCTTATGTGAGGACACTCAGGCCCAGAAAGAACTAAATCTTGCCCCAAATCACAGAGGCAGAGTCACTGTGGTTCCTAAACTTATGCTTTGAGTCATTGTTGTAAACTCCAGCAATAGCTGAGGTTGTGAGTGTATTCACTTCTTTGCTTTACCCCTAAATTAAGCCAGGCTCTCTCTCTCTGTCTGTCTCTGTGTGTGTGTGTGTGTGTGTGTGTGTGTTCTTTTTCTCTGGGTGTGTGTGCTTTTTCTGTGTGTGTGTGTGTTCTTTTTCTCTGTGTGTGTGTGTGCTTTTTCTCTGTGTGTGTTCTTTTTCTGTGTGTGTGTGTGTTCTTTGTGTGTGTGTGCTTTTTCTCTGTGTGTGTGTGTGTGTTCTTTTTCTCTCTCTGTGTGTGTGTGTGTATTCGTGTGTTCAATAATAAGTTTCTTCTTTTCCCCTTTTGGTAAATTGAACAAACCCTCTTTAAAACACCTCACTATATTTTAAATGGGCAAATGGCAACTGTAAATCTTTCCAGATGACCTTATATATACTTCCCAAATGGGTTGGTTGGTCTGTTTGTACTCCTATTACTAACTTCCAGCATTTGCTTAATTTGGAGAAAGGTATCCTTGGAATTTCACACAGAGCCCTAGCTTCTGTCAGCAGCACCTACTCAGCCCTAGAGAGTCCCCTGATGAATGAATTTGGTGACATAGGTTATCAGGTCCGGAACTGAATTTAGATAACCTGAAGTTGTTTTCTTATCTCCCTTAAAATAATATTTCTTTAAAATTTCAGCAATTCTGAGAATGTATTGGTTCTTAATTTTTCCAAAGTGTAATTGGTTCAGATGATTTGTAAAAACATAAGCATGTTCCCCATTAGCTTTTATAAATAGGCAGTTCAGATGCACTACTTTTTGCAAGGAAATGTTTGACAGCATATAAATTGTTCATTTTTCCACTAATCACATCTCATTTTCCTTTCTAGGAAAATTAAAGTTTGGGACCTGCAAGCTGCTCTTGACCCTCGAGCCCCAGCAAGCACATTGTGTTTGCGCACATTGGTGGTACGTTACCTCTTAAGACAGGAATTGGTTCCGTGTGCTGGAGGATGACCATTTGCAGATAGCCCTGTCTAGGTGTATCACAGGAACGCTTGTGTGTCTCACAAGATGCCTTCAGAGAATTTCACTGTTCATTTTGTTTAGCCAAAATCAGAGAATATTTGATGTTTACATTACTGTGAGCACTTTTCTAAGGGGAGACATAATGCAACTTCAGATATGAAGGCAGGCATCCTGATTGTAGGCGGACTGGTTTCCTCATAGGGCAAGCAATATTTCCTTCTTGCAGGTTTGGAAGATTTCTTAATATGGCTACTTGTGGTTATGTTATGTTTTAATAACAGTACATTTTTATACTGTATATAAATTTTTATGCTATATATAAATACTGTTATATTTTTGAAGAGATAGTCATTTGGAAATATTGGTAGATTTAAAAAATTTTTTAGTAGCTTTATCTTTTATTTCTATCTCTTCACTTCTTGCGTTTACTAGAAGATGCAGAACTGTCTTTCTTCTTGATTTTAATGGGAACCCTTATAATGTTTCACCATGAATTTTGATGCTGGCAGCAGTTTGAGGTAGATCCTGGTCATGTTAAACAAACTGTCCTTCTGATTCTAGGTTTTTCCAGTGGATTTTTAGAGTGCATCAAGAATGGGTATTATGTATTGTTGTTTACTTTTCTAAGGCCCTTTGTGAGATGATCTTTGAAATATTGGTAGAGTCTAGGATACAAAGTTGAATGAAAGAAAAGGCCTAGCAGGGGGTGCCGGGCGCGGTGACTCATGCCTGTAATCCCAGCACTTTGGGAGGCCAAGGCGGGTGGATCTCGAGGTCTGGAGATCAAGACCATCCTGGCTAACACAGTGAAACCCCGTCTCTACTAAAAATACAAAAAATTAGCCGGTGTGGTGGCGGGCGCCTGTAGTCCCAACTACTCGGGAGGCCAAGGCAGGAGAATGGCGTGAGCCCGGGAGGCAGAGCTTGCAGTGAGTGGAGATCACGCCAGTGCACTCCAGCCTGGGTGACTGAGCGAGACTCTGACTCAAAAAAACAAAAAAGGCCTAGCAGGAAAAGGAAGAAAAGCATTTGTTCTTGGGATGAAGGACACAGTTCAGTGAGCTCTGTACAGTCGTTTAAGAAGTCTGTTTAAGTGGCTTCATTTTCATCTTCTGCCAAATTTCTCATTGTGAGATAGCAGGGACTGTAAAGATCTCATTTTATTCATGAAGTTTTTAATATTTCATAGGAACATTCTGGACGTGTGTTTCGGCTACAGTTTGATGAGTTTCAGATTATCAGCAGCTCCCATGATGACACTATTTTGATTTGGGATTTCTTAAATGTGCCTCCCAGTGCCCAGAATGAGACCCGTTCTCCCTCCAGAACATACACTTACATCTCTAGATAACAGTCTGCACTTTCACCCGTTTCAGGTGAGTACTGTCCCCTCCCCTTCCAATTTTGCTGATTGAATTCACCTTCCCTTTCGGGAAATTTTGTGATTTGGGTTCCTTGGTGATGGGAACCAAGGTCTCTTAGATGTGTCAGCTTTTGCAGAGTTCAAGTATCAGGCTAGATCTCTATAGTCACATCCATACAAGGTTTCAGTTGGAATCCTGCCTATTGTGTGGGTTTTCATTATTGGCAGATGATAAACATGGTTCCTGTTTTTAAAAACTGTGTTCCTAAATGATTTTTAAGGTCATAATCAATTTAACACCAGTAAAATCCCTTGAATTTTATTTTGGGGTACAAGAATCTTCTTTTTCTCTTTTCTTTCCTGTCCTTCAGTTCGTTTATTAAAAAAAAAAATCATCATCTGACAAAACATTCAAAATCCGCCTCTTCCCCACTACCACAATCCACCCACTACTGTCATTCCCTCAAGGGTGGATCAGAGAAGAGCGTCTGTTGAGAGACCCCTAAAACCTATTCTGCTTCCACGAAACACAGCAGATATGCTGCGAAGCAGAGTCCTTCGCTCCGGCTACAGGAACACTGCAAGTCATTGTAACCATTGATGACAGAATACTTTGATTATTGCTAAGTGTGTTCAGTCTGGAAGATGAGAAGTCTTACTTGGCTGTGTCCTAGGAACTGATGACTTAGGAACAGTATTGACAACTCTGTGTGTTCTGCTGAGGGCCAGTGAATTCTACACACATTAAACTTTGTAGATTGAATAAATGTTTACACATAATCATACTACTATGGATATATGTATATAAAGACTGTTGTGATTTTAATAAAATCTGTATTTATTTAAAATCATTACTTAATTCTTAGTGGCTTTTTATCATTACATATTTTCCTGTTCATTGAATTTCAAAAGTATAAGGAAGTCCATGTGCAGAATTAGGAATTTTTTTTGATGGAGAGATTGAGAACTCTTGGTACTATTCACTAAGTTACCATCTTTTCAGATACTCTTTCATCAGGATTCCAAGATCCAATAAATAGAACTCCACCAGGAAGTTGGTCTTACCTAGAGGTCAGGAAACTATATATATAGCCAGGGGCCAAAATTGACTCACTACCTGGTTTTTGTTTTTTTTGTTTTGTTTTGTTTTGTTTTTAATTAGTCTCTGCTTATCCATTTTTTTTTTCTGTCTCCACAGGCTAAGAATAGTTTTTACATTTTTAAATGCTTAAAAAAATTAAAAGAATTTTTTTTCATGACACGCAATAATTAGATGAAATTTAAATTCCATTGTTTATAAATAAAGATTTTTGGTACACAGCCATGCTCATTCCTTTATGTGTTGTCTGTGGCTGTTTTTGTGCTTCAGTGGCAGAGCTTAGTAGTGGTAACAGAGACCTTATGGCCTACAACGTCTGAAATATTTACCATATGGCCCTTTCAGAAAAAGGACTTTTTTTTTTTTTTTTTTGCTGACTTCTGGTCTTGCCCTGCTCCATCTATTAGCAGTAAACCAAGGGTCTCCATCAGGAATGGCAAATAATTTGTGTTTTCTTCATGCCCACTGAGTTTGGTCAGTAGTGGCTGGTGGGAGTGTTGCCTTTGGAAGGATTCTGGGACCCCATGAATGCCAAAGGACTGGTTGTGGTTGGTTATGTCTGCCTTGCAGGAGTGACCTGTAAGCCACTTAACCTATTTGCTGTTACGGGTCTCGAGTGTGTTCAGACTGTTCCTGATCATAATATTCCGCCCTGCTGCTTTCTTTCTGGATAGATTCTTCATAAGTCAGTTGAAAAATCCACATGGCAGAATTATTATAATTATTGAATGGAGCCTTAAAATAGGAATTCCAGAGGAAGGAGGCAAGGATCTCTTGAGTGATTGCTCCTCCCCCCAACCTCCCCTCCCAATAAGCCTAAGAAAATGTAGGGAAGGAGGAATGGACCCAAGTAAAAACGGCTTAAAGAGGCATATGGCGAAATTCAAGACATCCATATCATGGTTTTCTTTTTCTGGTGTATTACAGTAGATGAACTGACAACATCTATATGTTACCTGAAAGTGACCTGAACAAGATTCCTTTGGTTGAGAGATGAAGCAGTGATCACCAATGCTGTTTCTTACTGGCTGTGGTAGAAAGGAAACTTGTGTTACTTCCTCCAGGCCCTCCTCCTACCCACCTTTTATGGAAACCTCAGAATAGCTGCCTAGTTGTGATCAATTATAAGTCAATGGAACAATCTTATCTGCTTAAGCTGGTGGTTCCCTGTATCCCAGCACAAGCAGTGAGACCCCAAATGTGCTTGTCTCTCCAATTTTATTACTTTTAACAACCCTGGCAGTCAACTTTATAGATTTTACTGCTCTTTTCTAAATTCTTTTTTTTTTTCCTTTTGAGACAATGCCTTGCTCTGTCACCCAGGCTGGAGTGCAGTGGTACAGTTTTGGCTCGCTGCAACCTCTGCCTCCCAGGCTCGGGTGATCCTCTTGCTTCAGCCTTGTGAGTAGCTGGGGCTACAGGCATGTGCCATCACACCCGCTAATTTTTGTATTTTTATTGGAGACGAGGCTTTACCATGTTGGCCAGGCTGGTCTCGAACTCCTGGCCTCAAGTGATCTGCCCCCCTCGAACTCCTGAAATGCTGGGAATACACCGCTCCTAGCCCCAAATTCTTTTCATTTATTGTAACATGAAAAAAATTATAACCATGTGATACTCTAAGATTTATGTGTAATAAGAAACACTACGCTAATGGTGATTTAACCTTGCAGTAAAATATTCACCCGTAAAATATCAGGTGAGAGTCTCTCCATGTCAGCAAATGCAGCTATAGATTTATTTACAGAGTCATTTTTTAAAAAGTAACGTCTAAGAGCTATATGTTGTATTATATATTCAGTAGCTCAAAATTTATTGTTTTTTCTTATTACAAGACAATATATGATCATTATTAGGAAATTTGAAAAAGTAGATACGCCAAAAGAAGAAAGTAAACTCCTGCTCATGGTTTACCCCTAACTCCTTTTTATAGATCCTTTCAGGCTTTTAAAAATGATGCTTTATAACTAGCTGGACATTTTTAAGCATGCTTTTCTTCTTTATTGTGAAATGCTTGCGTGTTAGTAATGTCAGTATTTGTCCAAATTATTCCAGTTGCCAAATTATATTAGATTGTTTGGATATGCTCTGTTGTTACATATTTATCCTCCCCAACCCCCAGTTTTTAGTGATTATAAAAAACAATGCTATGATTGTTCTTTTAACCTAATCTTTGTCCAACCCTTGATCATCTTTGGATGGGATTCTGGAAATGTCTGGAGAGTCTGGGTTAAAAGGTATCATGTTTGAAGACTTTTTTTTGTTTTAAGTATACTTTAAGTTCTAGGGTACGTGTGCATATGTAGGTTATTTTGCCCTCCAGAAGATTCAGTCAGTTTATGTTCCCCTCAGCAGCATTTGAGAGTGCTCACTTCTGGTCCCAGGGCATTAATGTTTTTGAAATAATTCAGGTTCCCTTAAATATCCTTAATGGGAAAAAAGTAGCAAATGAAATTGAATCTTGAATTCATTGAGAAGACCTAAGATTCTTGATCTTTATGAAAATTGACAACCTTTTGGGAAAATCACCTTTTAAAAAAAGCATTCAAGCTTTAAAAAGTCTCTCTCGCCTTTTTTTTTTTTTTTTTTTGTGCCACCTAAGGTGACTTTCTAGGCCAGTGGTTTAGTGCATCACTGATTGTGATATAATCTGAGTGAGTTTTTACTTTGCTTTGATTTAGAATAGAAAATGTCAGCCTGCATTATACATAAAAATGATAAATATTGTGAATATGAATATTCTCATGAATATTGTTTTACATGTGTGTGTGCATATTTACATACATGATGAATGTAGAAATTGTGATTAAAATGTGTTTCTGACTCAAAGCCATAGTCAAAAAATTATGAAACATTCAGTGACCTTTCCCCCTACACTGTTGTTTTACAAATGATTTACTTATTAAGAAGGAAGTCATTTCGGATTACTAGCATTCTATTTTAGAAAGGCTAATTTTTGTATATTTTTGTTTCCTAGTGATCGATGAGGGCTCTCATGAGAATATGAGACTGGCCCCTTGTAGGTTCTGAATGTTATAAAGATTATGCTAAATATAAAATCGAATGTGAAGCATCTTTTGTTCTATGTGTACTTTTTCAGAGCAGTACTCTCAGCACTTAAGTTATAGGGTCACCTCACTCCTTGAATCCCCTCTCTGTCACTTGTTGACTCTTTGAACTAAACACTTAGCCTTTCTGAACCTTAGTTCTCTTATTTGTGAAGCGGGTGTTTATAATAGTTTCTTCCTCAAGGGATTGTTGTGAGGTTTAAATAAATGTGATACGTGGTATGTAGTACACTCAGAACAACTTACAACTTCTATTGTGAATGTTAATAAGTTATGCATGTAGCTGTGTGCGTGGGGATGGGGTGTAGTGTGTATATTCCCATCTAAACAGAGTATTCACTCACACTCCCTTTGTTTTTGTATTTCTTTCCTCAGGGTTTTCTAGTCTTGAACTACTGGCTACATGGCTACCAATGCCTAAGGGAGTTCGTTCACAGCTGAGTTATGAAGCTGGAATTGGTTCTAGACGCTGGGTAGATGCAAAGCAGCCTAACTCTTCAAGTACCGACATTTCTCACCTCCGATTCTGGCTCTCCTTTGAGAAGGATACCTTAGCTTCCCTGACATCAAGTAGAACAGAAGCCTGTTTCCTTCCCTCATCAGTGAAAATATCTAATGTTTCAAATGTAAATTGTTCATAGAAAAGGAACATAGAATCTGTTTTACAGAAGTAAATCGACCGTCAAGAGAAGACTTGGCCTCTAATTTATATTGCTTTGCACTTTGGTTTGATATTAAGAAACAGCATTCTTCTTCAGTGAAATTTTGGGTGCCAAACACCTACCCAGAATGTCCAGGGCTTTCATTCTGAAAAGTTAGCATTCTCCTTTTGACCGTCCAAGTCATTATGAATTCTGACTTGTTGTATTAGGAACATGTTGGACAATGGAAAAATTTCTCTGGATTGTTTTAGTAATATTTTTGGGATTATACTTCCTTTCTGTACCAATTTCTTTTAATTTAAAGAACTATAAGTCAGTTATATTATCTCCCAACAGGTAATATAGCTCTTTTCTTTTATTAGCTGTTCTCTGTCCCCCAACCATCTCCTGATATTTGGTAGAGTAACACCTTTATACGTGTGCTTGCCTCCTAATTTAAAATACTATTCGCATGTAGATATAATGTACATAACAGTTTAACCTCAAAGTTGCTGGAGTCAGGGCCCCCTGTGCTTGAGACACTAATACAGAGTGTGTTCGCACTTAGCCATGGGCTGGGCTCAAGAACCTGATACCAGGGTTGATGTGGATTACCTAGAACCCTTCCTGCAGTATTCATACAGTGTTTTTATTTTGTTGTTGTCATTGCGTGTGTGTGGTTTGTGTGTGTTTTTAATGAGAATCTTGTTTTAAAATGTAATTTCTAAAGTTTAACACAAAATGTTTTATTTGTTGTGGAGTATGTATTATACAATAGAGAGGTACCTTAAACATTTTTTGTTCTTATTCTTTTTCTCATAAGTACTCCTGAGTACTAGTGGTCACCTTCCATAGTATTCATTTGGCTTCACTGTCAAATATCATTATTCTGTGCAGTCGTGGCCCTGGGAAGGGGAAATAAGAAGGCCCTGTTGACAGGCTGTCTTGGCTCTGGAATTCATGCATCCTGGCCTTGCCAAGGTTCTGGCAGGGCCCGCTGGTGTGTTGGAGCCTGCTGGGCAGGTCAGGTGGGTTCAGAGGCCTATGCTGAGGGGTGGGCATTCCTAAGTGGAGTAAAACCTCAAGCCCATGAATCCCACCCCAGTCATCTCTGGTGTCACCTGCTGCTGTGGCCCCAGCAGGTTGTGAAGGCTCCGAGTACTCCCGACTACACAGCACAAATGTGTAAATGGCACTGTTGCCCTGACAGTGCATGGAAAGGACGTTGGCATCCAGTTGGCACTCCTTCTCCCTCCCTTACTCAATATTAGGTTTGATTTGCCCTTTGCCATTGTTTCCAAAGATCAAGGAATGTCAATAACATTTTAAAGGACCAATAAACAGCCTCCTATAAATTAAACCTCTTCCCGTGGAAGCACACTTACTACTAAAGGGAAGGCCCCTGGGCTCTGATTTGTCCTTTGCATTGAGAACGGTGTGGGGATCAATGTGTGTGTATGTGATTTGTTTATCGAGTTGGCTTTGCTTTTTTAGTATTTCTTTAAAAAAAGAAAATCCTTCCCATGTTACTAAATTAATTTATGTTTTTGAGAGGTTGAGTCTCAAAGTGTAAACAATAAACCCCCTTCTTAAGGTGGATGTTGTAAGCTTGATGGTGGTGGTGAAAGTGATTTAGCTTTGACCACTTTTCATCTTACAGCTTCAATATCAAACTGGTTAGGAAAGCCCAGGGGGAAGGGAGGGGCAGGGGAGGAGGCAATTCTAAATGAATGGATGGATTTTTTGTTGCTTTTGCATGTTTAATATAGAAGTTCCCCTTGTTCCTTGGGAGATCATGGCCTTTGAATATGCACACAACCTTTGAATTGTGCCTACTAAATTATAGCAGGGGACTTTGGCACCCAAGGAATTCCGACTTTCTGGGATTATAGTAATTCCCAGCCATCCTCTGGACTTTATTTTGCTAACCATAATTAAGCAAATGTAAATTACTGCTATATTAATGTTTCAAAGCACTGGGATAGTCTAATTCTAACTTGTAATTAATTATGTTTGCCAATTATCTGTTTGAAATAAATTTGTGTCTGAACAGCTATTGAAACTGTTAAATTGTACAGATATTATCATGACAGCTTTGTACTGTGGAATGTGCTTAATAAAAAACAAAAAAGTTTGACTTTTGTCCAATAAATTGCTAAGTAATGTCAATAAATCAAGTATGGGTATTATGCAGTGCACCTAATCTGGCTTCATGCAATTGTTACTTCAGCTACTGATTCAAAGCCAATACTCTTAATAAAGTGTTGCAATACTCTGATGTTCTGTTAAGAAATTTTTCAAAGAAACTGTTAAGTGCTATTAGGAATTCAGTGACATACAATTAAATTTTATAGATTTTTAGAATCATCTGCTCTGTAAAATGAGGTTGAAGGCAAACCGGTTTTGGCCTGTGAGAATGTTGTAGAAGATGATATAATTCCTTGTCTTGGGCTTTTGCCGAAAGCTAGCTTGAATCTCAGGAGTTAGCTGAGGTCTAGCTAAGAAGTCTTCCCCTGAAAATCTGCTTCCCACACATAATTAATTGCTTCTTCACAAGTTACTGTCAACATGAAAATGGTCTCTGAGATGTCCCAACTGGCTTTCAGGTATGAGTGGATCCTCCCCTTCTTGAAGAAGGGCTGTGGAGGTGTGAGAGGAGCAGTTTCGCAGCCCTCTCCACCATAGCATCAGAAATGAATAGTTTTGTGTGTGCAAGTGTGTCACTGGTAGAGTACTGAAGCAGAAAAAAATCCAGTTAGTATCTGTAGGTGTCTATTCAGAAGTTCTGCTACTCAGTAGAACTGAGTGGAAGCTGAGTTTTTTAGATAGCTAGGCTAAACTCTCCCCGTTAGTCAACCCAACTGGTAATACGGACTTTTTGCATGAGATTAGAGTATTTCTATGTAATTGTTCGCACCCACTTTTCTTGTAGAAAATGTTTTTCAAATGTGTCATACGCGTGTGGTTAAGAGAACCCGATTTACATATCACAAAAAGAGTAAAAAGTAATTTTCCCTCTCCCCCTTAACCCCCAGTCCCTCATATGATGGTTGACCAGTTTCTTTCATGTCCTTCAATAGATACCCTCTTTTCTATACACAGCTTGCTTTTCCAGCTGGGGAAGACTGGGAGCTTGTCTTGTAGGTGCTAAGATATCGGGGCTCCTGCTGGCTCGTTGCACAGCGCTGAATCCAACACCTTGTGGGCACTCACTCAGCCTGTGTGGGATGACTGAGTATATGGCCATCTCAAGGTGTTTACCAGCCCACAGTTGGGACGACGGGCCCCATACACCAAATGCACTAATTCAGTAGTTTAAAAATTACATTGGTTAGGTGTAGCCATGTGAAAGATTTGTAGGGCAGGTCATAAGTAACCTTTTCATAGTGTATGCCAGGTAAACTGGAAAGTAGAATCCTATAAATGCGATTGTATTGTTCATTATTTTCAACTTCGTGGTCATCTGCTCATCCTTTCTCTAGGAATTGTTTGATTTCATTGCTCAGAGTATGTGAGTTATTACTGGGCTGGCCTGGGAGAACCTGGAAATTATAAGACCAAGGACTTGAGTGGGGTCAGATTTAGGAACAGCTTAAACCTGATGTTCTGGTGAGATCTCAGTGTGTACAACTTAAGCTCTCTCTACCCTTTACCACCACCTTCAGATCCAATGGACTTTGCCATTTCTTGCAGGCTGTGTTTGTACTTCCAAATCCTACCAATACAGGGTATTGGGAAGGACTATTTTTTTAAGTGTCTAGCTCTGTTGCCCAGGTTGGAGTGCAGTGGTGCAATCATAGCTCACTGCAGCCTCGAACTCTAGGACTCAAGGGATCCTCGTGCCTCAGCCTCCCAAGTTGCTGAGATTACAGGCTTGAGCCATCACGCCCAGTGGGAGGGATATTCTTAGAACACCATCGAGACCATCCTATGGGGGCCACTTGTCTACCGAATGGCAGAGAGGAAAGAGCCTGGGCTTTGGGGCCCAGAGACCTAGCTCAGGATTGGAGCCCTGCCACCTCATTGGCAGCAGGCCCCATGGGCAAGGGCATGTGTTATCCTGAACCTGAACTCCTCGGCTGGGAAGTAGAGACAGTGTTTTAAGATTACAATGGGGATTAAATGACATCTCTAAAGTGCCTAGCACAGTGCCGTGTAGCTTCAACTTAGACATTTAAACAAAGGGAACAGAATGCTCAGAGAGGAGAAAGGGACAGGAGTTAGTGGAATCTGTGTGTTGTGCTGTCAAACAAACGTGCTCAGGCAAACGTGAAGCCAGTCTGGGCCTCGAGGGGAAATATAAGAGCTGACCATCTCCTGTGAGGACTGGTTTCAGTGAGGACTTGAGTTTGTAACCAGGGCCTGGGTTGTTCAGTGGGTGGAAGAGTGGGAGATGGACCAGTGAGTAGGTTTATACTGAGTTATATTTGTTAGTTTTATTATTACAAATAATTTTAAAGGTAGTCAACCTATCATATCCCCAGATAGTATTTCTGGGAAGAGAATGGGGTCTAAACATGTCACTATCCTCAGTGAATTGTATTGTCTCTAGAGGGGATGGGAGAATTTCATGCCTTCAGGGTATGTATAGGTGGTGGGTGATGGCGGGGGAAAAGGTTGGGTCATGCCAACTACAGCAAGAATGAAGATAAGTGAGTGAATAAAAGATAGATTCGTGGGTGCCAGGCTGCTGGTGAGGACTTTGTGTACTCTCGTCCTCCCGGTAGCCCTACATGGTCTATGTTCTTACTGTTTTACGGTTGAAGATACCGAGGCTCAGATCTGTCTTTGTGAGCAGCTGGGCTTAGCGTTGATTCTGGTCTGTCTTGGGGGCCACAGCTGGCCTCTTGGCACGCTGCCCCTTTCTATGCTCCGTGGGCCCCTGGATGCCCGCAGAGTTTCCCTGAAGAGCCAGGCTCAGACTGTGTGGTCCCTTGGCACCCACAGACCCTCTGCCCTTCTCTTCTCCCCTCCACTGATATGTCCCTGGCATATGTTCTTGGTGTGTCTTCAACAATGCACCAAGTATGATGGAGTGCAAGGGGCCGGACAGGTGCAGGGGCCCGACTGTGGCCATCCCTGTAGGCCATGCTGGGGAGTGGGGGCTCCATCCTGGGGGCAGGGGCAGCCACTGGCTGGTTTTAAGCTCAGGAGTGACCAGTTAGAAAGCTAGAGTTAAGATTCAGGAGAGAGATGTTAAGGTCCAGAATAGGGAACACTCAGGAGGTGAGAGAGGGTGTTGGGAGCCACGGGGTTTGGTGTGGAGGGAGCTGGAGGCACTGACAAGAGCATTCCTATTCAATGCGTGTCTCCCGGGTGCCACTAGATGGGGCTATAATGGAAGAAGACACAAGGTCCCTGCTCTCAGGAGGCTTCCATTCTAGACGAAAGGAACAGTGTGCAGTGATTGCTGTAGTGTCCACAAACATACATTTACAAGATAAATTCAGATAGTGTTGACTGCCGTGAAGAGGTTACACTGGGCAGTGTTTAGGTGTGGCCTGGGGGACACTGGATCCAAGATCTCAATAAGCAGGCACTGGTCATGCACTGAGCCGAGACAGGTTGTTCCAGGCTGCAGGCATGGAGGGGTGTCCAGTCTCCCAGATAAGGGAATTGAGGTTGATCCAGAAGGTGGAAGGGGGATGCGTTTGGATGTGGACATTGGAGGGGCCCCAGAGAGGTTCGAGTGGAGCCCCTGGGCTGCCTAGAAGCAAGGAGACAAGTGGTGGTTTCAGAAGAAAAAGCCCAGAGGAACATCTGCATTTAGGAAAGGGGCACGGGAGGACAAGCCAGTGACAAAGGTGGGAAGGAGCAATGGGAGAGGCAGGAGCATGTTACCCAGCAGTCTTTTCAGGGCCTGTGGACGCTCTCAGAACTTGGAAACTCTCTTTTGCAAACACTTGCCTCTAAGCTGCCTGGGCCTCCTGGGGAACAATGCCTGTCCACTAATCACACCGCAGGACACCTAATCCCGCTTCACACTTCTTCCAAGAGAGCACCACACTCTCCTAACGGCCAGGGCTCTGGCAGCAATAACAAACAGGCGCCCGGGAATAGCTTCTCCACTCCGGCCCTTGCCTGGCTTGTCCTTGGGAACACTCCCTGCAGCCCATCTGCACAAACAGACAGGGGCCAGGTCTGTGCCTCAGGAATGAAGAGATAAAAGGGACCATCGGGGCTTTTTCCACCAAAGGCGAAAGCATTTTATAGAACGGGCTGCGAGTTTTTGTTTCAGGAAATTTCATCATGTCTCCAAGAAGAGGAGGGGGAAAAAGAGAGAGAGAGAGAAAAAAAGAGAGCGAGAGAAAGAGAGGTGGGCAAGGGGGAGAAAGAGAGAGAGAGAGAGAGGGAGAGAAGTTAATTGGCCTCAGATTTTCTCACTCCCTTTTCATGTTGGTAACACGAGGCAGCCCAGGTCAGACTCAGGTCAGCGACGTTTGGGCTCTTTAGTGCCCCTCTGTGAATACCTCATTTCTGTAATAGTTTTTCCTTTAAAAACAGCTCTGCCTTCTTTGGCAGATGGTGACATTCCATTAGCATATGGAATATTTTTCAAAACACATCCGAAAGCATGTCTCTTACGGAGGAGACTGGGCAAAGCGAACGAATGTCTGAAAAGTATGTTGGGAGCAACTCAACATTTAACAGAAGGCCCCACTCCCGCCTTCGCCCCGGGCCTCTCCGTAGTCTCTCCTGGGTTGTTCCCATAACCAAAGGAGGCAGGAGGATGTTCCCCAAAGCTTAGTTTGTTGGCTTTCCTGGGACTGTCCCAGTACACAGGGTAGCTAGAGGGAGGCTGAACCCAGGATGAGAAGATGATTCTTGGCCTGGATTGGATGTTGGCAAACCCACGTGGATGTGGCATTGGGGCAGTGACGGATATCTTGTGCGCTGAGCACCTACTATGTGCCAGACGCTGTGGGTAACATACGTTATTGTCTTTCCTGCTGAAATCCATCCAGCACACAGTGGGCACATGTCAGAGCAAGTCACCGCCCTGCCCAGTACTCTCCAGTGACTGCCACTGTGCTTAGAATCAAGTTCAGACTCCTCGTTGTGGTCTGCAGTAACCTGAGCCCTCCCACTTCCATGCCATTTTATGTCATGCTTTCCTCTCTCACTCCCACTCCAGCGACATCAGCTTTCTTTCCATTCTTTTTTCTAGCTCAGGGCCTTTGCATGCACTGCATGCATTTCCCCAGCTATTTGCATGGCTGTTTCCTCATCATTCAGGTCTCAGCCCAAGTGCTGCCCCACCAGAGGAGGCTTCTCTGACCAGACAATCTAAATTATCCCAAGTTACCCCCTATTGCATCCTGCATTCCACTTACTCTATAGTACTTACCATTACTTTATTTGTCGGCTTGTATTCATTCAAGACACGTTTATTGAAGGCCTACTATGTACTGGGTGCTAAGCTAGGCCGTGACAAAACAGACAAATATCCCTGCCTCCAGGAAGCCTACGTTATGACACAGCAAGGTGGATGAGAAACAAATGCCATGCTTCTTGACTTTCCTTACCAGAAACGTGACGTGAAGTACCAGGACCTTGTTTGTCTTGTCCAGAGACCATTTTGGGAAGTGGTAATCACAGAGCTCAAAAAATTGTAGTTAAACGAAGAACTGAGCCCACATTTTATAAACAATTGCATTGAGGCCTAGAGAGGAAGTGGCTTTCACGATTGCTCCACTAGTAAAACAGCAGAGCCAGGATCTGAACCTTACTCCTTCTGACACTGAGGCTGGCCATCCATGACGCCTGCCCGGCCCAGGCATCTTGCCAGATGCCTTCCCCACTGCTTCCTTCTCCTCAGCCCAATATCTAGGTCCTCCCCCACTCCCTACATCCCAGCTGGCTTCTTCCGGGGCTGTTCTCTAGCATCCTGCTCTCAGTGAGCTGACTTGCTGTCTGCAACACATTGGGTAACATCCTTTGATTCTTTGAGCCCCAGTTTCCTCATCAAAATGAAAATTTGAGCCACAGTAGATCTGCTAAGGAACATACAATTCTATTATCCTCGCTTCTGACCAACCCATCTGTAAATTGTGTTCAATAAGAGGTGGTAAATAAGAGGTTAAAAGATAATTTTGAGTTCTGCAGTCTCAGCTGAATAGCAATGACCCATGTAGTCTCAGCCGCTACCTCCTCTCAGACCAGTATTCCCAGCCCTCCACTCTGCTCGCTCTGTTGATCCAGGGTTAGAAGTCCCATTCAGCTGGCTTCTGCAAAGAAGGGCGTTTATTGGCTTGTGTCACACACACCTCAGGAATGGGCTGGTCATAGGCATGGCTGGATCTAGGAGCTCCAACTGTGTCATCAGCTCTTGGGCCTCACTTTCTTGCCTCTCTGTCTGACTCTTCTTTCTCACAGTTTCATTCTAAAGCAGGCTCGCTTCCCACATGGTAGCAGGTGGCTGCCAGCAGCCCCAAGAGCACATCCTATCCTTCGAGTATCTCTGGTGGAGCAAAATCTCTTCCCAGCAGCCCCAAAGAGTCATGGGACTAAGTCTCCTTGGCTCAGATAGAATAATGTGCTCACCCTTAAAACCCATGGAAGTAACCCCTGCTGGTCAGGGTTGGGGTTGACCCCACACAAACCACATGGGCTGAGAATGGAAGGGAGGCAGATCCCCAAAGGATTAGGATTCTGGGGCCCAAACAAAAAGGGGAATGGAGGCTGGGCAGACAGAGTCCAGTGTCCCCGGCTGCTGCCACTAGGTACGCCTTTTCCTGTGGGAAATGACTACTTTTGCACGTTCTTCAAGGCCTAGCTCAAATATCATCTCCACCCTGATCCACAGAGCAGGAGCGGAAAGCCCTCAGCCCCTGAACTCTTTTTGAGCCCTTTTCATTTTCTCTTTGGTATTTTAGCTTTTAATGTGCATGAGCAGAAAGGGTCCAAACAGTCTGCCTTTGGGGTCAGAAAAGGTTGGGTTCAAATCTCATTGACACTCTTCAGGGGTGAGGTGACCAAGGACAGGGCACAACTCCTTTCTAATCAGTCCTCCTTCCCGGACCTGCTCGGAGCATTAAATGAGATGAAGTGAGCCCAGCCAGGGTTTATGGAGGACTTTGGATTTCTTCCATGCCAGGACCCATGTTTGGTCCTCTCTGTGTCTTCAGCCCCAGTCACAGGCACTAATAACAGCAGATGTGTTGAATGAACAAACTCCTGGATTCCAGAACTTTGGGCATGCAGTGGACTTTCCCCTTTCATGGTGCTCAGATTCTAAAGTGAGTGCTGCAGGTGGAAAACCAGAGAGTCCAAAATGCTTGAAAGACCCTTAAAATGTGGCTTCAATACACAGGCATGGCTGGATCTAGGAGCTCCAACTGTGTCATCAGCTCTTCACACAGCATCATCACACAGGGTGTGTGGATGGGACCCAGTGCAGTGATTCCTGCACCCATTGAGAGTTTGAGTACCATCAAGCTGGCCAAGGGCAAAAAGAGAAAAGTCTACATGCAAGCACTCAGTCATTCAAATGATTCCGCTTTTAAACTAACTATTGGGAGGGATAAGGAAGAGGGAGACAAAAAAAAAGTAAATTCTAAATTTTAAATTGCCTGCAAGTTTCATTCTAGTCTGCTTTTTTTTTTTTTTTTTTGAGATGGAGTTCCGCTTTTAAACTAACTATTGGGAGGGATAAGGAAGAGGGAGACAAAAAAAAAGTAAATTCTAAATTTTAAATTGCCTGCAAGTTTCATTCTAGTCTGCTTTTTTTTTTTCCGAAACAATCCGGGTCCCTTAGCCCGGCTGGAGTGCAGTGGCACCATCTTGGCTCACTGCAACCTCTGCCTCCCAGGTTCAAGCGATTCTCCTGCCTCAGCCTCCCAAGTAGCTGGGATTACAGGTGTGTGCCACCACCCCCAGCTAATAGTGTAGTATTTTTAGTAGAGACTGAGTTTCATCATGTTGGTCAGGCTGACCTTGAACTCCTGACCTCAAGTGATCCATCCGCCTCAGCCTCCCAAAGTGCTGGGATTACAGGCATGAGCCACCACGCCCGGCCCCATACTGCTTTACTATGTAGCCTTTGTCATAGCTTTAATATGTGTCAGGAAGCTTTGTTGTGGGGAGAACAACTGTGATCATATACATAAACAAACTGAAGAGCCTTTGTAGCAGGACATGGGGGATCAGTGAACACGGTGGGATTTGAACCGAAGTCTTGCTGACAGATGCATGGTCCCTGGAAAGCTGTAGAGGAGTTCTGGGCCTCTGCTGCCTGTGTGACCCACTGGTGGCCTCACCAAACTGGCTCTCACCCTCATGCCCTGAGACACCAGTCACTGACACTTGGGTTCTAAAGCTGCAAGTGAAATTCAAGGGTTATATGACGTGGTTCCTTTTTTTCAAGAATTTCAATTTTTAATTTGGATTTGGGGGTACATGTGCAGGTTTGTTATCTGGGCGTATTGCATAATGGTGAGGTTTGGGATACGACTGATCCCATCACCCAAGTACTGAGCACAGTAACCAATAGGTGGTTTTTCAACACTTACTCCCTCCCTCCCCCGTCTAGTAGTCCCCAGCATCTACTCTCACCATCTTGGTGTCCATGAGTATCCCAAGATGTGGTCCTGCGTCTGCTGCCTCCTCTGTAACTCTATTGGCTGGAGAGCAGAATTCAGGAAAGCAAAGTTGACCCTGGCCCCCTTTCTGTAAGCCTTGGTGGCATAATTTCATTATCAAGACAAGTACATAACCTTGATTACTTTCCCCATCTCAACCCCCACCTCCCAAACCCGACTCAGCCCTGTCTAGAACTTCCAGATACAGCACGTGGCCTTATTTTTCCAGGAACAAGGTTTATTGTTGTGCTTCTGCAGTGCCCTCTCCGTGATTTCTGGGACAGCCTTGTCAACCCTCTGGGTGTGACCTCAGCCAGAATGTGTCACGATGGCAGACATGGGATGAAAGGAACTGGGAATAAAGGAACTGGGATGTTCAAATGGTCCTAGACTCCACAAGCGCCCTCAGAGGTGAAGGGGCTTCCTGCTGAAGCCCAGGCCCATTCCAGCAGCATTTGGACAGGACTGTCATTACTACTGAGGTCCCAGTTCTGGTGACTGTGGGTTCCAAAACGGTGCCTTTCCTTGGGCGAAGTCAGGCTGAGCTGGCACTGGCTGTTCGAGGAGCAGCCGAACCCCACGTTTCCCGTGCTGACTCACGGAGTAAGAGCCAGGGCCCGGGGCCACCTGCCTGGGGTCTGCCGTGGTTGTGCCATGGTCAGGAATACGGGCAGGCTTTTAGCTATCAGATCCCTCCATAGCCGGAGTTCACGAAAACTTCACTGCATCACCCCAGTGCCAGCTCTCGGTTTCTTGAGCAACTTCTCCTCCGCCACCAATTGCTGATTTACTCAGTCTCTTCCTATTTAAATCCAAAGGGACAGAGCCTCATCAGCTCCACTACCTGAAACTCCTGGGTGGGGCTTTTTGTTCCAGCCTCCTCATGGGTCACTAAGCAGCCAATCGATGGGCTGCTCTTGAGTTCAGGGTACCCTCTTTTGCCCAATCAGGGGGGATTCCTTGTTGAAGCCCAGCCTAAAGCCATTTCCCTCCCCCGGGCCTCCTGATGGGATGGTTTCCCTTAGGAGGGCACTCAGGTGTGCCTGGCACCATCACTCACAGATCAGGACCCAAACTCCGCCAGGAGGCTCTGCTCCTCCCCATCCACCCCAGCTCCTTGCTAAGCTTTGACAGAGTCAGTATAACTTACTGAGATCCAAGGGACAAATGCGACCATGTTTCATGGCTCCTGGAAGTGAGAAGGCTCAGCAGGAAGGCATTGGATTCACAGAGCAACATCATCAGCTCTGCAGCCATGTCTCTTGACTCCTACCCATTACCGCAGTCTCTCCTGGAGTCTCTACTTATCTCTTTTTATTTTTAATTTTAATATTTTAATTTTTTCGAGAGAAAGGGGTCTCGCTGTGTTGCCCAAGCTGATCTTGAACTCCTGGCCTAAAGCATCCTCCTGCCTCGGCCTCCCAAAACGCTGGGATTACAGGCACGAGCCACCACGGCCGGCCCATAACTTATCTTTAAATCCCAGTAGGTAGCCCAATGCCTGGTACTTAGTTGGCCCTCAGGATGCTTTTTTTTTTGGAGTAGCCATAAATAAGTGGATGCTCCAGGGAGGTTGGGATGAGCAATACTGAGAAGTTTAAGGCACAGTTCTCCTGCCAAAGCGGTTGGTCTCTTTCCACCGTCACCTGGTTTCCCCTGGATCAGCTTTTACATCTCATTAATATCTTACGTAGTTCCCTTGCAGTGTTTTCCAATGTGTGTCCTGCGGGACAATAGTTCAGTGGAATATTAATGAAGTAGTGAAGTGCAAAGGGATTCTGAGATCAAGTGAGTTTGGGAAATACCAAGTTAAAGAAAAGGAAACAGGTTTATTTGCTGAGGGACTTATCAGAGCCTTTCATGTGTTCATGCATGTTGTTACCATCCACAAAGGTAATGGAGGCTTTCGTGTTCCCCAAACCTTTTTGACCTTGAAATCATTATTTTTTCCCCTATGAGTATCTCACAGGACTAGTGTTCTGAGGAGCAGTATACTGAGAAATGGTACTCTAGACAGAGAGGAAATGCTGTCTTCCCCCTTTATTGGTTATGTGGGATTCGTATAATTTGCTTGTTTGTCTGATCCATTATTGCTGGATGTGGGAGGACAGGCGTGTGTTAGACTGTCCATCTTCAGAGAGGTTTCCTGCTCTTCCTGTTGGTCACTGGTTATGGGCTGTGGTTGTTATGGTGATAGCAGGGCGGCTGCAGACCCTAGAGGGGATTAGGCATATCTGTGTATAAACTTTGGGCAGTGGCTTTCTTTCAGCTGGGCCTGAGTCACGGCATTGCGTACCCTAAGAAAACATCATGAGGTATATAAAGTTCCCATACTCCCACTAAGCAGCCTGGCTTTCGTCTTTAAGTATGGAGGGGCTGGTAGGAGTAGAACATGGGATGATGTATCGCTTCTCCTGGGTTTCTCAACCTCAGCACAACTGACATTTGGATGGGATCATTGTTTGTGGGGTCTGTCCTGTGCCTTGCAGGATATTGGGCGGCATCCCTGGCCTCTACCCACTAGATATCAGTAGCACGTGTCATCCCTCCTGCCTCCCCATTGTGACAACCCAAAATGCCTGCAGACATTGCCAAGTGTCCTCTAGGGGACAAAATCCCTCTCCCATTGAGAACCACTGCTTTAAGAGAAGATTATCCAAAGTCTGTGGAAGGCTTTTGGAATACTCTTGGAAGTATTTTATCATACTCTTGGAAGAAGGAAAGTAGTGCTATCATGCTCAAAGCATGGTCTGAGAGCCTGCAAGACATGCCAGCTAATTAAACTCTCCCTCGGGGCGTTTTCTTCACTCATCCTTAAGGCTCATATATCTGTTGAGTTTCTTGGTTGCGAGTTACAGAAAACCCAATCCAAAATGGTTTAAGCCAGAAAATGAATTTGTTGGCTGTAGTAACCGAAGAGTCCAACATAGTGCTAACTTCAGGCACAGCTGGATCCAGGTGCTTAAATAGTGTTATCAAGAATCAAAAATTTTTCCAAATCTTTGCTCTGATTTCCTCATTATTGATTTCATTCTCAGACAGGCTCTTCCCATGTGGCAGTGAGAAAGCTGCCAGCAGCTCCGGCCTACTCCTCACTAGAACAGATCTGGTGGAAAGGGAAAGCTTCTCTTCCCTCACGGTTTGAATGCAAGTCCTGGATCTGATTCCCACTGGCCCAGGATACTACGCTATTCTCATTAGCTATGCCGGATTCACATGTCTGTCCCTGGAGCCTGGGGAGGAGCCAACACCAACCGAACCATTCAGTGGGGAACAGGAGAGGAATGGTTCTTTAGAGGCAAACGGGGCAGTTACTTGAAGAGAGGTCAGTGGATGCTGGTCAGGCAAGCACCTCTATTGCCTCATTAATAAAAATAACTAAACAACAGCCAATAATGGCAGCTCCCACTCGTCGAACATGAACTCTGAATCAGACTCTACCCACACTGTGTGATTCCTAATCACCACCAGCATCCTGAGAGGCAGCTATTGTCAACTTATTTTACAGATGGGTAAGTGGAGTCTCAGAGGTAGATGAAATGACTTGGCTGAAGTCACAAAGTGGGGCAGTGGCTGAGTCACAGACCGGAGGCATCCTTTTACCTCCTCTAGGACACCCTCTATAACCGACTTTCTTTCCTGCTGCAATCCAAAAGGTCTCCCAAGGTCTCCTGTTGCTATTTTGGAAAGAGGTGGGCAGATACTGGAGGGCCACTCTCCAGGCCACTGCCCAACCTTTTCTTGTTAATTTGATGTCAGCTTGTGACAATCATCCCTGAAGGGCCATTCTGACACAGCAAGTAAGGGAATGCTTGGCCAGCGTTTTCTGGTTTGGCTCCATTTTGCCTGTTCGATCCGTTTTCCTCACCTCTATTTTTGCCCATTGCCACTGTTTTATCTTCCATTCCCCCAGGGGGCCTGCAGAGGGTGCATTAGTAATAAAGCTAACATTTCCAGAGAGAGAGAGAGAGAGAGAGAGAGAGAGAGAGGAATGTCAAGGAATTTCCATGACACGATTTCATGAAGTTTTCTCAAATATCCTATCAAGTAGACACTACTATTATCCCTATTTTACAGATGGAGCAACTGAGGTCTAGAAAGGCTAGAGGACTTGCCCAAGGTTGCACAGCCAGCAGATGGGAGAACTGGTGTTTGAATCCAGGCAGGACCCGTTGCTTTTACTACGGCATCAAAACTTTAGAAAATTGCAAACCAGTGGCCTGTGAGTCAAATCTGGGTAACAGATATATTTTGCTTGGCCCACATAGTATGTCAAAAACCATTTGAACTCATTGCCAATGTTTAAAAATTGAGAACCTGCACATCAAAAAACAAAATTTGTTCTTTTCTGCTTCTCTTGAAAAAAGAAAAGTCAGAGAAGATTGGCACCACTGGGCCTACATTCCTGCCTGGCAGAGACTGGCTGGAGCTGTAGCTCAGTCCCAGGTGCCTGCTTTGGGTGGGGTGTGTTTCTCCAGCTGGATGCAGTCCCCACCACTCCCTAATGCCTTCCCAGTGCTGAGGCCAGTGTCATTTGCTGTGGCTCACTGTGTGTGCTCTGCTGTGTCCCATGTGTCCCTCCTGGCTTACCTGCCTGGCTCTAGAGGGCATGTGGACTTGCTGCTCCTCCCCCACATGCAGGAGCTCCCGCCAGCCTCTTACCACAGTGGTTTGGGGTTGTTGTAATCTCTCTCCACAAATTCAGTGGAAAGGTCTCCTGCTGGTGAAGGTCTGACTTAGGCACTAGAAGAGTTGGACAGAGCCCCAAATTCTTTCCTTCAGTACCCCAATCCCACCCCCTCCCAAATTTTGGTTTATTGGTCACCAAAGGCCACTTTCTTGGCGGTGTTTGTCTTGGGTACACGACCGCTTTTTCTTGCTTCCTGCAGAGTCCCCTAACGTTTTCTTCCTAATCCTCCTCAGGAGAACCATCACTCGGATTATCATGAAACCCGAGCGTGCGCGCATGAGGCGCGACCCTTTACAACCGACGGACCATCTCATTTCTGCCCAGTTCTGTTTGTTTAAACTCTTTGCTGGCAGGACCCCAGCACAGGGGCAGAGTTCCATGGCGTTCACAGGCAGATGTTCTGGTCTGTTGCAGGGACCAATGTTAAAAGCTGGGACAGGAGAGCTGGTGGCCGGAATCCAGGCCCTGGGGGTGGAGGGCACTTCACGGGCATGTTCAGGGAGGAGAGGGATTGGGGATGAAAACAACAGCTCACTGTCCTTTTGCAAATAGAATTTACAGGCCCCATTTCATGCATGAGAACATTGAGGCTTAGAGAGGTGGGGTTACTTGTACAAGGTCACAAAGCTAGTTAAAGAAGGGAAAATAAACGAAATATTTTCTAGTTTATGGCATAAGAATATGCCAGTTTCAGGCATGTAGGTGATGATGATGGTGGTGGTGGTGGTGGTGATGATGATAATGATGATGATAGGAACTGAAAGGCACAGTTAAGGCCTTAAAGGTCTCCTGGATGTGGTCACTGTAACCTGTCAAGGCATGAGCTGGATTCTTCTACAGCATGGCTTCTCCCCTAGAATCACAGCGTGGCCAAGAGTGAGGACGTTGACACTGCACAGACCTGGGCCAGCCCCGGCCCTGCTGCTGAGTGGCTGATTGGCCCCAGGTGAGTTCTGTAACTTCCATGAGCCTCAGAGGCCTCATCTGCAAAATGGGAGGAAAGAGTAGATCACAGGAATTTTGTGAGGAGTAAATGAACGAATGCAGAGAAAGCACAGAGCCTGTGTCTGGCACGCAAGACTTGTGGGATAAATGTTCACTTTTCCTGTTTTACGGTGCAGTGGCAACATGAGGTCCTGAACACAGCCAGGGTTCAGCGAACACAGCTAAGCCCAGAGTCCTTATTGGGAGGCAGTGGCCAGAAACCAGGCTCAAACTCCAGTGCCTCAACTTCCTAAGCATATGCAGCTTGAAAGAACATTACACCCCCTCAAAGGGGGTAAAGTCGGTGCAGGGGATACTTCCCTTCAGGTCTGTTGGGGGAGGAGAGGCTGCCTGTGAAGTGCTCAGCACATAGTAGGTGCACAACCAAGTTATTACTCATGTTGAGAACTTGTCTCATGCCCAGACTGGGCTCACCTCAGAGGGGTCACGGTCCCATGCACATTCCTTTTCTTCTGGGAAATCAAGGTGAACTGGATGAATGGCTGAACACCTCACATGCAGACCTGCCGGGAGTGGGAGGTGGATCTGTGGGGTTATGCATCATCTGGAGCTCATTTCATGGACAGAAAGGAAACAGAAAGGCAGGCACCCTCTCCTGAGGGCCTACTATGTCCAGATGCTTTACTTAAATCGAGAGTATTTATTTCTCAGACACAAACTCAGGTGTGCAAAAATGCAACTTTGCGTCCAGAACGCAGTTAACTCTGGTTTCCCACCCCCTCCATGTGCCTCACCACAGGCTGCTTAGTCCAGTTCTCTTCTGACTGGAACTCAGGGACTTAAGCTCTGATTTGGGTTTATAATTCAGGTTTCCTCCCAGACTCCTCCTCCCTCTCTAGGTGGTGGTAGAGGTGGGATGTGGGGGGTGGGGGGCTGTCTTCTGGCTCTGCCCCTTCTCTCCAGCCTGGCTCCCTGGGTCTGATGACTGCTCTACCAAACGGTGGCCTTGACCTCTGTCTGGTGCTGGCCCTGGAGCGCCATGAGATGTAAGGCTGGATGTAGTGGGAGGTCTGCGGGAGCCCCGCTCAGGAAATGGGGATCCCTTGAGGCCCTCCACAGGTTTCCACAGGTGCTGACACCCAGCACTGCCATCCTGTGTCCCAGGGTGGGAACACCTGCATCCCCATATTCAAGGAGTGCCGTTGCCTGTGCACCCACAACAGGTCTCATCTTATCCCGGCAACAGCCTGTAGGGTTGGGAGCAGCCACGAGCCATTTGTGCAGGAGTGCTCAGGGAGATGATTATGTGCTTCGTCATTCAGCCAGGGCTGAATGAGGCCAAAGCTTGCCCTCCCTCTCCTAGGTAGCACTGCCTTGAAACTAGTCCTAGCAAGAAACACAGCTTCTGATCATGGGAGAACCTATCTGCATCAGAGTTCACAAACAGCGCTTTTAGACACTCTCCAATTCAGTGGAGGAAACAGAGCCCCAGCGAGGGGAAGACACTTACCCAAGTCACATAGCTAAGAGACAAACTCAGGATTCAGACACAACCTTCCAGCGCTCACTCCGCTATGCTTTGTTGGCCCAGCCCTAGAAGGCCTCCTGGCTGGAGGCCATTGCCTGAGCCTGGGGATGACACATATGTCCACTGGATGTCATGATTTCTCTACTGAAGCTAGCTAGACCTTCTTGGCAGTGACATAGGATTTTCCCTCTTCCTGGGGCAAAGCAGTCTCATATGGGACACTCAGGTGCTGGCTCCCCCTCCTTTTGGCTCAAAGACAGAAGGTAAGGCCTGTGTCCTGCTTCCTAGGGCGGGGAAGGTCTGCACACAGGCAGATGCCGTCTCTCCTAGGGAGCTGGGATCACTGCAGCCTTCTCCACCCCAAGGCCCCCTCCATAGCCTCTGCCCAAATCCCCTTTCCCTGACTCCAAGTTGTATCACCTTAGTTAACACTTCATTCCCC
This sequence comes from Colobus angolensis palliatus, assembly GCF_000951035.1. Lineage (NCBI taxonomy): Eukaryota > Metazoa > Chordata > Mammalia > Primates > Cercopithecidae > Colobus > Colobus angolensis. The sequence continues at coordinate 15,836,256 of NW_012115932.1, read as the reverse complement.
AAGTCTCTAAGAAAAAAGTGTTCTCCCTGCGCAGTTTCTCCACCTGGTAAACAGGTAGCCTTCTCTCTCTCTACAGGCATTGAGTCAGGGCAGGGCGCACCGAGCACCAACGCCCTGCCTGATGCTGGGCTGCCCGCTGTGTGCTGAGGATCCAGGGGCAAACCAGCCATGCTCCCAGCTGCGCGGGAGGTCCTCACAAGCCTGCAGTTTGAACTTGCTGAGGTGAGGGCTCTGCATTGAGATGACAGAGAAGGGGAGTCACGGGGTCGGCCTCTGAGGCCTGTCAAGGTGCTGAGGCTTCAATGATAGGGCGTGTGGACCTGGAGCAGGAAGTGAAAGGCAGGAGTGGGCCTCCTTAAGGAAGGGCCCTGGAGCACTGCCATCCATCACCCACACCACCCTCAGCATCACCTCCCTGCTAGGTCCCACCCCACCACCCCAAGGCAGTGGGGAGAGGCCAGGGCTCAGCACAAGACAGCCTGGCCTCTTGTCCTTTGATTCTGTTATCAGCAAATGACCTTGGGAAAGTCAGTTGACCTCTCTAAGCTTTCGTTTTGTCATATGCAAAAAGAGAGTAACACTCAGGCAGTGCAATCATATATATAGAAAGTACTTTGGAACAAGCAAAAAAAAAAAAGACTGATTTGATGTTTGTCAATGGAATGTTTTGGTAACATTTATCAAGATACTCTTCATTAAATATTCTAAGAGTGGGCCAGGTGTGGTGGCCTAGGCGGGCAGGTCACCTGAGGTCAGGAGTTCGAGACTAGCCTGGCCAACATGGTGAAACCCCGTCTCTTCTGAAAATAAAAAAATGAGTCACGCGTGGTCATGGGTGCCTGTAGTCCCAGCTATTTGGGAGGCTGAGGCAGGAGAATTGCTTGAACCCAGGAAGCGGAGGTTGCAGTGAGCTGAGATCACACCACTGCACTCCAGCCTGGGCAATAGACCAAGACTCCGTCCCCACCACCCCACCTCCCAAAAAATATATATATTCTAGGAATGAAGCCCAAATGGCCAATGGAGACTTGCAAGGAATAGGAAAAGGATCCAAATTAACCAACGGGGCACATTTGGCAATAACTACTGAGTCCTGATTTATAGGTGGGAAGGAAAGAGCTTTATTCTTTACCAAATTTTATCTAGGGATGGCTCATGCCTGTAATCCCAGTGCTTTGAGAGCCTGAGGTGGGAGGGATTGCTTGAAGCCAGGAGTTCGAGACCAGCTGAGGTAACATATTGAGATGTTGTCTCCGCAAAAAATTTTAAAAAATAGCCTGGAGTGGTGGTGTGTCTCTGTAGTCTCAGTCACTCGGGAGGCTGAGGCGAGAGGATCACTTAAGCCCAGGAATTTGAGGTTACAGTGAGCTGTGATTGTGCCACTGCACTCTAACGTTGATGATACGGTGGGACCCTGTCTCTAAAAATAAAACAACAAAATAAAAAGAAATCTTTATCTAGTGCTGGGAAAGTGCAGTGAACAAGACAGGCAGCCAACTAGACAGAAAGTATGTCCAACCTTTTCCCATGCAGTCTCTCCTTCATCTTTCCACGAATCCAGTGAGGAAATGGGCTTGGAGAGGTAAAAATGAATTTTCAAAAACATATAACACCAATAGCAGACAGGTGCTTCACAAAGAAAAAAAAACACATAGAAAACAAATTTTAGCTATCACTTCATGACCACCATGCAAGGCAGAATTATTTCACCCCAGAGCTTACATTTTCCCCCTTGTAGTCTCCCTAGGAATGAATTCTCTTACGTTGTACGTATACCTGTTGTATTCATTGGGATGCACTTGCTGTAAGCAAATAGGATTAACCAACTAACAGTGGACTATGCAATCAAGACGTCTTTTTTTTTTTTTTTTTTTTTGAGACTGAGTCTTGCTCTGATGCCAGGCTGGAGTGCAGTCTCAATCTTGGCTCACTGCAATCTCCGCCTCCTGGGTTCAAGTGATTCCCCTGCCTCAGCCTCCTGAGTAGCTGGGATTACAGGCCCATGTGACCATGCCTGGCTAATATTTTGTATTTTAGTAGAGAGGGGGTTTCACTAGGTTGGCCAGGATGGTCTCGATCTCTTGACCTCATGATCCACCTGCCTCGGCTTCTCAAAGTGCTGGGATTACAGGCGTGAGCCACGGCACCCAGACAACATCTTATACTAGATATCTGCAGGCTGGCAGTCAATCCTAGGTTGGTTCAATGATTTGAAGTTGCATCAAACTCTTTCTCTTTATTCTGCCATCCTCAGTGTATTTCCTTAAAGAGTTCAGACATATCCCCTCACAGTCAAGAGGCCTACCACAGCTTGAATCATCATGTCTTTGGATACTGATTTCAAGGCAGAAAGTAGGGGTTCCCTATTTACTAAGAACAGAGGTTTCACAGAGGCCAGGCCTGTCTTTGACCAGAACTGGATCACATGACCATCTCTAGCTATAAGGAATGGGAAAGGAACAGTCAATGAAGGGGAATGGGAGTACCTAGCTTTCTTAGATCAAGCATGCGTCCCCTTGGGCTGGGTGCACCTGCTAAGGCTTGGGGTTCTGTTAGCAAAGAGGAAGTGGGAGGCTGGCTGCTGGGGGCAGGAGGGGACCTAGGCAGCTCCTGGCCCCCATCTCCTCTCCAGATGGATGGTTACATTCCAGAAGTGAGGGAGGAAGTCCAATCCAGCACTTGGGTAACTGCTGTCATGGTTGCTCCTGGTGGGAGGGTAGGTGTGATCAGCTGAGGAGTGGGGGTATGGGGCTGAAGGTAGAGGGAGAGAATTGGAAACCTTGAGTATCAGGGACTGTGTCACGCATTCTCTGTGGCCACAGGCCCCAGGCGAGGCCAGATGCAGCATGAGGGTTCAACAGGTGTTGGTTGCTTGAATGAACGAATGAACGTGGGGACAGGGGGCAGGACTCATCCACTCTGTCACCTGGTGTTCTTATCCCCACGGGGCCCTGATACATTCCTTCTGGAGCCTGGTTCCAGGAAAAATGTTGTCTCTGCCGAGGTTTGAACATGCTTTCTGTTGTTGGAAAATGAAAGCTATGCAACCCCATGTGTTTCGCTTTCTGCCTTTGCTGCCAGAAGCCAGAGCCAAATGTGTCGCCCAAGTACTGGGGGCTGCACTCCCGGGTTTCTGAAGCACCACCTCGGCTTCCTTTGGGGAGCACTGTTCAGATTCACCTGCTTTGCGCCAGAATCTCTGGGCACCCCATGCCTAACCCAGGGCAGGAGCCAAATCTGAAAGAAACTCAAGGGCTTGACAAACTCATCCGGGAAAGCACAAAGTCGTCCGACCTGAGAAGGATGTCTTATCAAAGTCCACACTCTCCTCCGATCTTAGAGGAGACAAAGTAGGAGAGCAATGGCTTCCGTCAAGGCTGAAACCAAACATTCTGGCTATATCTGAACGACCACTGAATCACCGAGTCCACCGTATTTTTCCACTTTCAAGTTGTTTCTGGGCTGCTGTGGAGACACACCCTTCCTGGGTTTAATGGCCCTCGTGTCAGGCGGTGGGGAGGAGGCGTGTTTACTTTTTGCAGGGAAAATAGTGGTTAATGGTGGGACGGATGGACCTGATTAGTAATTGGGTGATTTATCCCATGGACGTTCTTTGGGTTTTCCTGGTGGTTTGCACTTGAATTTCGGCTGAATGAAGTAGGAGGAGGGACTAGGAGGAAAATTGTTTCGAGGAGAAAGGGTTGGGGTTGGCTGAGGGTTGAGGGCTGTTTCAGGGACAGGTGGAGGTTTGCGCAGATCAAGGGAGAAGTTTGTTCCATCTGTTGTCCAAGACTCTTCCTCTGTATTCATTCACTCATTCGCTTAATCGCTCACTCACTCATTCGCTTACTCATAGTTATGAAATTCTGAGCACCTTTTCTGTGCTGGGGATACAGCACAGCCCACACCTCCTAAGTACCATGGAGCCAGTGTGATGGATAAGCTCTCTTTCTGCTATGGGGTGAGTCTCGTATCCCCGGCCGAATTCCTGTGCTGAAATCTAATTCCCAAAGTGACGGTATTTGGAGGTGGGGTCTTTGGGAGGTGAGCAGGTCTTGAAGGTGGATCCCTTGTGAACAGGATTAATGCCCTTAAAAAAGAGACTGAAAAGAGCTCCCTGGCTCTCTTTCTGCCACGTGAGGACACATGGAGAAGTCGGCCTTAACCCAGAAGAGGGCCCTCACCAGAACCTGATCATGCTGGCACTCTGATTTCAGACTTCCAGCCTCCAGAGCGTGAGAAATACATTTCTATTATTTATAAGCCACCCGGTTTCTGGTATTTTGTTACAGCAGCCTGAGCTGGCAAAGACGCCCTCCTTCAGAGGAGTATGCAGACTTGATAAGGGAAACAGATGGGCCAACAGATAATTTCCAGTGGAGGTGTGTCCAAACATGAGGTAATAACAGCTAACACTTAGTAGGCATTTTCCATGTACCAGACACGGTTCTAAGTGCTTTTCATGTATTAATCAACAGCCCTGGGGACTAGGTAGTAAACAGATGGAGGAACAGAGATGTAAGTAACTTACCCAAGGTCACACAGCCAGCAGATCTGCACCAAGGCAGTGTGTCCAGCTTTTTAATCATCATGATATTCAGGTCTACTTTGGAAAGGAGGTGGGTCTGCCTCAAAAGGGAAGGGTTCCCAGAGACAGTGATGTTGGATGTGGGCCTTGAGAAGGAAACAGAGAAGTGTTAGAGGTAGAGGAGGCCACAGCAAGATGCCCAACAGCTGAGAGTGCCTGTCACGTGCCAAGAGTGGCAAGCAGTGGAGGTTTCCTGAGAGGGGAAGTGGAGGAGAGGCCAGCAGGGCCAGACCCTGACCCTTTCCTGAAGGAGTGGCTTGGGTAGTCTGATTTTAAATGAAGAGAGAGCTCTCATCAGGGTGCGGTGGCTCTCGCCTGTAATCTCAGCACTTTGGGAGGCCGAGGCTGGTGGATCACCTGAGGTCAGGAGTTCAAGACTAGCCTGGCCAACGTGGCGAAACCCTGTCTCAACAAAAATACAAAAATTAGCCAGGCATGATTGTGGGTGCCCATAATCCCAGCTACTCGGGAGGCTAAGGAAGGAGAATCACTTGAACCCAGGAGGCGGAGGTTGCAGAGAGCTGAGATGGTGCCACTGCACTCCAGCCTGGGTGACAGAGTGAGACTCCATCTCCAAAACAACAGCAGCACCACCACCAACAACAACAGCAACAAAGAAAACAAAACAAAACAAAAAAAAGAAAGAGTTGCCAGGCAGCTCAGTGGAGAATGGCTTGAGAGGTGGGGGAAGATTAGAAGCAGGGGAAAGTGGAGACCTGCTATTTCAGCCTCCCTAGCACCTGCTCTTCCCCAGGGAACAACCTCCCTTGCTCTGTGGCCTGGTGATTTCACCAATGCTGACTGCACCCTAGCTTGAGGGGTGGCACATGACTCAGGTCTGGCCCATCAGCCTCTTCCATCCCCCTGGCTGCAGGGATTGGCTCAGGAGTGTACATGTGACCAGAGGCCAACCAATGAGACTCAGTTCTGAGATTTTTGTTAAACTTGTTGCAGAAAAGAGATTCTTTCTCCTGAGGTTGCTGAGTTGGTTATGTCCACCTGGAGCTGCAGGGGCCATGCTGTCAGCATATGAAGACAGGTTGCTTGACAACAAAGTTGCATTAGTTTCCTTGGGCAGCCATAGTAAAGTATCACAGACTGGGGGGCTTAAACAACAGAAATTTATTTCCCCACAAGTCTGGAGGCTAAGTCCAAGATCAAGGTGTCAGCAGGGTTGGTTTCTTCTGAGGCTTCTCTTCGGCTTGTAGATAGGTGGCTGTCTTCTTCTGGTGTCTTGACATGGTCTTCCCTCTGTATGTGTCTGTGTCCTAATCTCCTCTTCTTCTTCTCCTTTTTTTTTTCTTTTTTTTTTGAGATGGAGTCTCTTGTTCTGTCACCAGGCTGGAGTGCAGTGATGTGATCTCGGCTCACTACAACCTCCACTTCCCAGGTTCAAGCAATTCTCCTGCCTCAGCCTCCCAAGTAGCTGGGACTACGGGCACGACCACCATGCCCAGCTAATTTTTGTATTTTTAGTAGAGACGGGCTTTCGCCATATTGGCCAGGCTGGTCTCAAACTCCTGACCTTGTGATCCACCTGCCTTGGTCTCCCAAAGTGCTGGGATTACAGATGTGAGCCACTGTGCCTGGCCACAGGCAACTCATAATGAATTAAGTTCCACCTAATGACTTCACTTAACCTTAATTACTTCTTTAAAGACCCTATCAGAAAATATAGTTAACATCTGAAATACCAGGGGTTAGGATTTCGACATACTGGAGGTGGGAGGAGCACAATGCAGCGCATAACAGAAGCCAACACAGAAAAAAACAGAGATGGGGTAAGAGACTGAGGCTTGACTTTGTTTAACTCCTGGATCCAGCTGTGCCTGAAGCTGAAACTAACACTATCCTGGACTCTTGAGTTTCATGATCCAATATATACCTCCCACCTCTCCTTTTTTTTCCCCTCTTGAACCTAGTTGAGTTGGATTTCTGTCACTTACAGTTAAAATTCCTGAGTAATACACGGGAGAACTAGTTAACAAATTATTAAAATAGCCCACCCCTAATTTAATTACCATGTGCAAAGACAGTGCTTGTATTTACACCCAGGTGTGTCTAATTCTAATAGCTAGAGGTAGCAAATATGGTAAAAATTGAGCCAAGTTGGCACTAGTCTCTTCCATTAAACAGGAATTCCCACCTTATCTCTGAAGCCATGTAGGACAGGACCGGATAACCTACCCTTACTACCAGTGTTTCTAATGTGTACAGTAGGCTGGGGTGCTGGCAGGGGAAAATTAAAAATGTAGTTTGGGTTAAAAAAAAAAAAAAAAGAAAAAAGCTTTCTAAGCCGGGCACAGTGGCTTAAGCCTGTAATCCCAGCACTTTGGGAGGCTGGGGCGAGTGGATAGCTTGAGTCCAGGAGTTTGAGACCAGCGCCTGCACAAAGTGGTGAAACCCCGTCTCTACAAAAAATACAAAAATTCTTTCTAAGCCGGGCACAGTGGCTTAAGCCTGTAATCCCAGCACTTTGGGAGGCTGGGGCGAGTGGATAGCTTGAGTCCAGGAGTTTGAGACCAGCCTGCACAAAGTGGTGAAACCCCGTCTCTACAAAAAATACAAAAATTCGCCAGGAGACTTGGTGTGCGTCTGTAATCCCAGCTACTCGGGAGGCTGAGGTGGGAGGATCGCTTGAACCCAGGAGGCGATGGTTGCAGTGAGCCGAGAGGGCACCACTGTACTCCAGCCTGGGTGACAGAGTGAGACCCTGTCTCAAAATCAAACACACAAACAAACAAACAGACAAACAAAAAACAGCTTTCCAGAAGGGAAAAATCATTATGGGAAGCCTTGAGTAGCGGCTGCGGAGATCGGGCTCCAGACATCACTTCACTGGTTGGCAGGCGCTGTTAGGGGGTGCCCAGAGTGGGGCTCCGGGGAGTGGCGGCTTTCTTCCAGCAGATACAGACACGGGCAGGAGTCACTGAACAAGCACTCTGATAGGCTGGGCTTCCTGAGACTTCATGCCTGGGCTGAGCACTGCGGGGCTGTGGTCGACGTGGTGCCCATTGGCTTCCCAAAAGGAAGGAGCGGGGAGAACTAGAAATGGGGCTTGAGAAAGGTCCGCCTCTCCCTCCTGGGCAGGCTCCCTGGTGGTCCCGGGAGCCATGTCTGGAGGAGGAGGCCCATCTAGGTGTGCAGCTGCCTTTCTCAATGCCGCTAAGTTGGATTGGGATCTCTTTCAATGAGAGGGCTTTTGAGGGACCCTCAGCTCCATGCTCTGCTGGCTGCCTCCAGGGATGCTGAGAGGTGGCCCTTCTAGTGGTAAGATGAGGGGCCCATGGCCTTGTGGAGTCAGACACACTGGCATTCACTGAAAGCTCTGTGCTTGACCTACCTGGTGACTTGGGGCAAGTGACTTCACCTGACTGAGCCTCTTTCCTTCATTATTGGCAAAATGGAACCAACCGCGCAGCCTTCTCCTGAAGCGTAAGTGAAACAAAGCAGTCATAAAGGGATAGGCTTTGGAGTCCCTGGGTTTGCATCCCAGTTTACTCACTAGGCTGGGTGGCCTTGGGCAAGTCACTCACCCTCTCTGAGCCTCAGTGTCCTACTCCGTAAAATGAACCCATCAGCAGTACTTATTTCCTAGGGTAAATGTGAGGATTGACAGATAAAACATGTAAACTTCATGAGAGCAAGGGGTTTTGTTATTGATTTATCCCCTCTGCAGTTCCTGGGACATAAAGACACTAAATAAATGGGATCCGTTTTTGTTATTACTATGATTCACTGTCACCCATGCCTGGTTGAGGCTGCTCTCTGTGGCATCCTGTACACACACTTGTGTGTGAGTTTCTGGTCAGGATGGGGAAGACAAGACCACTATCTCTGGCACACTTAGCAAACTCTATCTCCAGGGATAGGGTAAGGCTCCTACTGTGCAGGAGGGGGCATAAGGGAAGGCTAGGGGTGTCCTCTGCACTGTTTAAGCACCTCACTTGCGTCATTTCACTGCACCTATACCCACACCCCATGAACCAGATTCATTTATTACCCCATTTGACAATGAGAAGTCTGAGGTTCATCAAGGTATAGCCATCGAGATCATATACTGCCAGGGAGAGGCAGAGCCAGGGTTCAAACCTGAATTTGTACTGGTCCAAATCCCTTGCTTTTATTTATTTATTTATTTATTTTTATTTTTTTATTTTCCCAGGCTGAAGTGCGGTAGGCAATTACAGCCTACTACAGCCCCCAACTCCTGGGCCCAAGCAATCCTCCCGCTTCAGCCTCCCAAGTAGCTGGGACCACAAGTGTGTGCCATGGTGTAGACCCCTTCTTTTTAAACAGTGTGGTATGCAGGAAACAGTGAAGAGGGGATGGAGGGTCAGAGTCACCGGATAGAGGGCGTGTCCTGGGCTGACTGGGGCGGGGCCTCTAGGAAAGAGCCACAAGGGCAGGCCCCACCACCTCCTCTCATATTTGGCAGGTGCTGTGTCTCCTGCTCCGTGCGCCACAGAATTCTTTAGCAAGTGGCTCCATCGGCCCACTCTCAGTCGAGCTGAAAGAGGACTCGAGGGAGTCTTTACTGGGAAAAAATGGAGTGCAAAGCCCACTCCTGTCCCTGCCAGCACCAGCCTTCAGAGGCAAATGAAAAGCAGTGGGCACTGGGACAGCAGCGCCAGAGTTGCACTAAAATCCACCTGACAAATGGCCCCTCTCCCACAAGCCCGTGAACAGCAGAGAGGAAGGTGGCCAGGGCCAAGTAGAAAGATTTCTGCAGCATGGCTGAGTTCTCCGAGGTCAAGAACAAGCAGAGCTGCCTCCTGTATTCCTGAGAAGTGGCCTCCTGGGGATGTTGCTAGCCCTTTTTGAGGGATTTGGGTCAAGGGGGTGTTCTGACCCTCACCGCTGTGCTGGGACCGGCCTAGGAACTGGGAAAGAGGATACATTTGGGAAAAAGGCAGTGAAGAGTGCATAACAATGAAAGGAATCTTGCGGATGATTATCAGGTAGCTCTCAGGATCAAGAGGAAAGCTGGAGATGGCCTTTAGGCAGGAAGGGGAAACTGAGGCAGGAGGAAGACCCTGCCCAGTGATGGTCCCTTTCACAGGTCACTACTGGCACCATCACCATGGGACATATACTCCCACCATGGGCACTACAGGCTCTGGGTCTTGCTATGCCCCCTGGACTGTTGACCGCCTGGAAGCCTCTGGGAGTCACCTCTTGCTCTGTGGCTTCAGTGCTCTCCTCCCAGAGTCAAACTCCCCATGGCCAGGACTGCTGGATAAAATACAGGATGCCCAGTGACATTCTACTTTCAGATAATTGAAAAAAATTTTTTAGTAAAAAAAAGTTATTTATCTGAAATTCCAATTTAACTGGGTAGCCTGTATTTTTCTTTGCTAACTCTAGCCGCCCTGCTCAGAGCACTGGGCTCTGCCCTGGTGGCTGGTGCGAAGGAACTCTGCTTCTTCTACTTCTGGGGTAAGAATGTCGATCTTGTTGGATTGGACTGATCACATTGTTTGGACGGAGAATAGAAGAACAAAAGCACATACAACTGTGATTCCTTAAACCTGTCCGTCCCCCCATTTTTTAAATTTAATTTTATTTTTTTTGCGACAGGCTCTCACTCTGTCATCCAGGCTGGAGTGCAGTGGCATGATCAGGGTTCGCTGCAGGCTTGAAGTCCTGAGCTCAAGTGATCCTCCTGCCTCAGCCTCCAGAATACCTGGGAGTACAGGTGTGCGCCACCACATCCAGCTAATTTTTGTTTTTTTTTTCTTTGTAGAGATACGGTTTCACTATGTTGGCCAGGCTGGTCTCAAACTCCTAGGCTCAGGCGATCTGCCCTCCTCAGCCTCCCAAACTGCTGGGATTACAGGTGTGAGTCACCATGCTTGTCCTGTTTCCCCATTTTAAAAGTCACCTGCCTGATTGGTTTTCAAAGCTGCCTTCACTCAAAGAGGGCCTGGAGGGTAGGAATGACCCACAGAGTCATTCATTGTCGGTGCCCACTTTTCATAACACAAAAGATAGGTCCTCCCCATCCCGCCCATCCTCTCCCTGCTGGTGATCTTGTGTGCAGGGAATCCAAGGATCTTCTTACCGATGAATTCTCACCACTCACGAGCAGGTGAAGAAGGAGTGGAGCTGAAATGGAAATAATCTATGGGCTGGACTGTCTAAACAGCATTTGCTCCTCTGTATAGGGAGGAGAGCAGACAGAAGCGGGCTTTGGCCAAATTGAAACTCAAGCCATCACTACCAGCCTTTCCTGAGCCACCTCAGATGAGCCTCGTCTCTGGGCCACAGCCAGAGTTGGCCTGGGCTGTTTCTTACTCCTACTTCAAAGGATTTGTGCTCCTAGCAGAGGAAAAGCTTGAACATTTACAGTGAAAAATTTAGGAAAAGGGGTAAGAAACAGAGGACCTTCCTTCCTTCCTTCCTTCCTTCCTTCCTTCCTTCCTTCCTTCCTTCCTTCCTTCCTTCCTTCCTTCCTTATTTCTTCTTTCTTTCTTGTCCTTTTCGTTTTGGGGCAGTGAAAGAAAATTAATTTTTTAGCTATAAAACTTTGTCTTAATATCAATTTTGGAAAGAAAAGCATCTACTAATTGAAAACATCACTTTTTGGGCCCTTAAGTCAAGGGAAACAGGTGCAGGTTTGTGGTTTTAGAGTATTTCTTTTGGAAAAAAGTAGGAAAAGTACCCCAGGTAAGGTCCCTCCAAAGCTGGATAGACTTTTATTTTTCAGTCCTTTATTACATAGAAGGTGACTGAGATTAGCTGAAAAGTTAAAAGAAAAATCAACCTTCACCCTTGTAGGTAACACTCCAATCTCTCTCTTTTTTTTCTTTCCAAGGCTGAAGAGAGGACAAATGTTTACTGCAGTTTTGATAAGATTCCCTTTCAACACAGTCTGTTCCTGGATAGAATCCCACCTTTCATCTGCTTTTATTCTTAATCCTGTGGCAAAGCCTGGGCCTCCCTTTTCTTCTCATATAAGCTCAATGGAGCTGGCATTTTTCCTTTACCGTTTCAGTGACGTGTTTTTCAGTGTTTTTTCTGTTTGTGAAGGGGCAGAAATGTCAAGGTCAAAAAAGTCTTGGAAAAAATGAGTAGTATTTCTGTACCTGCTGAGGGTTAGGTGTTTGGATGTTGTATATCTCTGCATTCTCACAGTAAAACCACGTGTGGTTGGGGAGGTTTTCGCTTTTTAACCTCTCTGGGTAGTTGAGAAATTGGAGGCTCAGAGAGGAGAAGTGACACAGCCCAAGGTGACACCACCAAGAGCTGAACTTGAAAGCCAAGCCAAGTCCATTGACCATCAAGCCTTTGCTCCTATAGTCATACTACCTTGCCTTCTGCCTTTGTAAACATGTGGTGACACATCAAGCCAAGGGCTATGAAAATACCCAGAAGCACTTTTCTTCCAAATAGCTCACAATATCTTGTTTTTGGGAACTATTCAATAGGTTTATTTCACTAAAAGATACACCATTACCATGGTTTTAGGGAGTGATTCTGAATTTTATGTTACTGATTAAGAAAGATGGTTAATGGAGCCTTTTTCCTTAAGAAATTTACATCATATATTAGTTAGCTGTTGCTGTGTAGCAAATCACACCAACACCCAACACTTAGTGCCTTGAAGTAACAACATGCATTATCTCACAATTTCTGTAGATGTGAAAACTAGACATGATTTAGCTGGGTCCTGTGCTTCAGGGTATCTCATAGGCAGCACACAAGGTGTCATCTGGGCTATAGTCATCAGAAGGCTGGATTGGGGAAGATCTGCTTCCAAGTTTATTTACATGGTTGTTGGCAGGGTTCAGTTCCTGGTAGGCTGCCAGCTTTAGCTCCTCATTGCCTGATGGCTGGAGGGTTCCCTCAGTTCCTCTCCATGTGGGCCTCTCCAGCATGGCTGCTTGCTTCATCAACATGTACAAGAAGGGAGACAGCAATAGGAACATGTCAGCAAGATGAAATCCACAGTCTTTTTAAAGCTAACCATGGAAGTGATATTCCACCACTTTTGGTGTATTCTGTTTGTTAAGAACAAGACACTAGATCCAGCCCACCACTCAAGGTATGGGATTACACAGGGCATGAATACTATGGGGTGGGGATCACTGGAAATTATGTCAGCAGCTACCTATCACACATGAGAGAAGTGGAGATGGTAGTCATAATAATAGTCATAATAATAATAATAACAAGACTGATGAGGATAACCAGCATTTTTTGGATGTTCTTGATGCATCAGGCACTGGGCTAAATCACTTCTATGCGTTGTCTCATTTAATCTCCTCATCATTCTCATTAACTTCCCTGAGTTATTATAGAAAAGAGATTAGGACCTGACTCTGTTGTTTCCACTCCAAAGTCCATCCCTTTACATGATGCAGATCATTGATATGAATCCACTGAGCTGCCGAGGCCCCAAGAAAGACCCGATTGAGAGAGGAGTCTGATAAATGAAGCTAAACTCACTGCTCATCAGAAAATTGCAAATGAACACAACCAGAAGCCATTTCTTACCCATCAGATTGGAAAAGAAAATGTAAGTTGGTGAGAGTGTGGAGTATTCTCACGCACTGCAGAGAAGCTATAAATTTGTACTGCCACCTTGTAGGGAAATTTGGCAGGATCTATTAAAATTTTAAAAGGACATAAAAATTAAAAATGTTCATAGCCTGTGACCTAGAAATTATGCTTTTCAGTATCTGCCTTAGAGAAATACTTGCACATGTGCACAAAGAACTGTATACAAGAATTTTCATTGCAATGCTGTTTCCAAAAGTAAATAATACATAGTAACACTGAAACAGAGTGTAAATGTTCATTAGTTTTAAAAATGGCTAAATAAATTGTGGAAAAATTGTTCTACCAAAAAGACACATGCACTCATATGTTCATCACAGCACTATTCACAATAGCAAAGACATGGAATCAACGTAGGTACCTATCAATGGTGAACTGCATAAAGAAAACAGTACATATGCACATGGAATACTACACAGCCATAATAAAAGAACAAAATCATGTCCTTTGCAGCAACATGGATGCAGCTAGAGGCCATTATTCTAAGTGAATGATCTCAGAAACAGAAAACCAAATACTGCATGTTCTCACTTGTAAGTGGGAGTTAAACAACGTGACTCATGGACATAAAGGTGGCACTGGTAGACACTAGGGACTACTACAGTGGGAGGAGAGGAGGGAAGGATTGAAAAATTAACTATTGGGTGCTATGCTCAGTACCTGGGTGATGGGATCAATTGCACCCCAAACCTCAGCATCACACAATAAACCCAGGAAACAAACCTACACATGTACCCTTTGAATCTAACATAAAAGTTAAAATTATTTGTAAAAAATACATTGTGGAGCATTCATAGTATGGAAAACTATGCAGCCAGTAAAGAGAATAAAAACTATGTATTGGTTCATTTTCACACTGCTGAAGAAGACATACTTGAGACTTGGCAATTTACAAAAGAAAGAGGTTTATTGAACTTACAGTTTCACATGTCTGGGGAGGCCTCACAATTATGGTGGAAGGCAAGGAGGAGCACGTCACATCTTACATGGATGGCAGCAGGCAAAGAGAGAGCTTGTGCAAAGAAACTACCGTTGTTAAAACTATGAGATCTCATGAGACCCATTCACTATCACAAGGACAGCAAGGGAAAGACCCGCCCCCATGATTCAATCATCTCTCACTGGGTCCCTCCCACAACATGTGGGAATTATGGGAGCTACAAGATGAGATTTGGGTGGGGATACAGAGCCAAACTGTATCAATCTACAAGTATGGTATGGAAATATCTCCGAAATATGTTACTAAGAAGAGCAAGTTGCAGAGTTGTACCTTCAGCATGATACCATTTAGGTAACTCCCAACAATATTACATATCTTCTTTCTCTCTCTCTCTCTCTCTCTCTGTGTGTGTGTGTATGTATGTATTCAAATGCATGAGAAAGGTCTAAACTGATAACAGGAGATGAGGGGAGGGTAAAAGACTAGAGTTGAAGGGTGAAGGAGTCTTCGACTTTGTATGTAATATTTTTGATATTTTTGAAAGAAAAATGTTAATTGCCTTACTTATGTCATCTGAAACTATTTCTTTTAAAAAGCTTCCCTGGAAACCCCATCCAGTAATTTCCCTTAGATTGTATTGGCCAGAACAGGGTAATATGGCCACCCTTGGCAGCAAAGATGTGTGGGAAGGTGAATATTTTAGCTTTGCTGCCAAGAAAAGTAAGGAAGAAGGTTATGAATGGCTTTTAGGTGGCCGATTAAAAATATCTACCATAGTTCACCCTTTTAGTTACCCAACATCCCCTTGTCTTTATTTCTATACATATACTTTAGGTACAGTCTGAAGTCCAAAGGTAGTTACTGCATCCATCTTGAAATTCAGGATCTCTGAGTAATAATGTGCAGTCCACTTATCAGGACCAGATGTGGGAGGATACTGCCTGCTTATCACCTTAGCTACAGCTAAAAGATATTGGGGTTAATGTCTTTTCTGGGGACTGCACATTTCTTCTTGGTAGAAGTTTGACCCCCAATGATTATTTTTAGAGTTGAATAGTCACAGCTATCATAGAATGTTTGGAAATATACATTCCTCAAAAATGTAATAGAGATCCAGTCTTTGGTTTCAGAGACTTCCATATGTAAGTAACCACAAAAGATTTCATCTAGAGAGAGTATGTAAGCCTAAATAGTTTCTTTTTTAACCCATTGTCTCTCTCTGTGCCCTATTCAGCCCTTTAGCCCTTGGTTTATTGGCTGATTCTTTAGGGCAATTTAAAATAGCAACCTTGGGTGGAAAAACATCTTTAATTTGATCTTTGTGTGTTGGTGCTCCCTCTTTATTTGGCAGGAAACTCTTAAGGGAAGGTGCTAGACAACAGCTTTGGCACTGATATAATTTCCTGCTGACACTGTGGCCTTATGGTTGTTGTTTGTGCTGTTACTTGAGCTTTTTCAACCCACAAGACTTCAAATTATGGGATTCTCAGTCAATTTAGATTAGAGGTTGTAGTCAGATAGTGCCTCCCTTAGCAAAGCTGTATCTTTTCCACTCGCTTGAAGACTGGCTAGCTCTTGTTGGCAATCATCTGTCTTGTAGGGCTCTGTTAAAATGGTAAGAAGTGGCCAGCATGGGTTAATACTTTGAAATTTTCAATAATTTCTTTGTATTCCATATTCCCAACAGAATATGCTCTTAAGGCAGAGCAGGCAACACTTTGACCAAATGTTTGCAACTGCATAAGGAGGTTCATCAGCTTCTGTCAGTAATAATTAGATCCTTCTTCTGCCGTATTTTGGGTTCTGTTACTTTCATTACCCTACTCCTGGTACCAATTTAAAAAATTTATTTTAATCAGAGAAAACTTTTAGTTGTGCATGATAGAAACTGACTCTGACTTAATAAGCAGAAAAAGAGCTTAATGAAAGAATAGCAGTAATGTATAATTGTTGCAAAGGCAGAAGAATCAGGCTCAAGGTTAAGTTTCCAGAAATAATGTTCCTAAAAATGCTAGAGAACTGATCTGGTGAGAAAACTGTTGCCATTGCTACTACCCAGTGCTAAATTCTATACCTCACAATGCTGCCAGGAACTCAACTTCAGTGCAATGGATACTGCTGCCAGCACTGATGTTATTTCTGTTCTAGTAATTTGACTTTTAAGCTACTAGGAACACCCTCACAACCAGATGTTTCTGGTGCTACCTTCTCCAGAAACATGAATTTTGAGGAGAGCCTCCTTTTCCATGTTCTTACTTTATATTCAAAGTCTACGTGAATACATCTTATTGGTGGCACCTAGAATACAGACCTGTGGCTAGGTGCAAAGGGGGCTAGAGGAGTAAGTTTTCTGAATTCTGCCTTAGAGAGAAAAGATTCATAAGGCTGAAAATTCTATAAACATATTAAGAATATTCAGCAAAGAACATGACAAATCTACACATCAGCTTTATTCACAGGCTGTATGTGGTGTCCACAAAAGTTTCAGGCTCTTCTCTTATGGTGACAAGAGGGCTGAGAAGCTCCAAACTCACGTCAAGTTCAATCCCAATGGAAAAAAAATAAGAGTCTCCCCCTTATCTCCACAAAACTTTTGAGATTCACGTTAATTGGACCAGTGAGGTGAAGCACTCATCCCTGAACTAGTTCAAATAGCCCAAAGCATGGTGTGCCTTATGGGCTAGAATTGGGTTATGTGTTCTACCCTTGAAACAGAGATTTTTATCCAGAACTCGTGGCCTGAGAAAGGAGGGGAGAATCACAAACAAGTATTGGAAAATGGGGAATGGATTCTGATAAAGAAACAAATAGA
Organism: Colobus angolensis palliatus; assembly: GCF_000951035.1. Lineage (NCBI taxonomy): Eukaryota > Metazoa > Chordata > Mammalia > Primates > Cercopithecidae > Colobus > Colobus angolensis. The sequence continues at coordinate 15,819,354 of NW_012115932.1, read as the reverse complement.
AAAGAATTAATGTCTTTCATTCTACATAGAGAGCAGGTCATTTTGCCCATGTCTTCTAAAACTTCCTCTGAACAATTTTTTTCAGCGCAAGAAATATCATCGGTTAATTGGATTTATTTATTTATATCAGTGTAAATTTATGGGTTCCTATCTTATTCGACAGGTTACAATCAGTTGCTATCCTCATTTATTTGATAATAAAATTGTCCCAGATTTGGGCAGTGAGAGTCCCTTCACCTTGAATTCTGTATCATTTTAGATGAGTCCCTATCTTTCTCTAAGCACTTCTTTATGTTTTGGTAAAAGATACATTTTAACTTTTTCTGGGCCAGCCCTGGGATCAGTCCTCATTGAGTCTGGGATTTTATTTTACCATACCTACAAGCTAATAAGAGACTATTAGTATTTCATGGATGTTGGCAGAATACATGAGACTCCTGAGTCCAAGGCAAAAGACTTTATTACTTATGACACAGGAAGTAACATGAGCAATAGCATAATTCATTGGTTTTTCTGCACCCCTGTCTAGGGGAGCAATGTGACATGACCTAGATGGATATCATGTGTGGAGTGTGTTTGCATGGCAACCAAAGAACACTGAGCTTGAGAAATCCACCACTTTTTTTTTTTTTTGAAAAAGAGTCTCTGTTACCTAGGCTGGAGTGCAGGGGCATAGTCATGGCTCACTGCAACCTTGACCTCCAGGGCTCAGGTGATCCTCCTACCTCAGCCTCCTGAGCAGCTGGGACTACAGAGGTGCACAACCACACCCAGCTAATTTTTGTTTTTTTGTAGAGACAGGGTTTCACTGTGTTAGCCAGAATGGTCCCGATCTCCTGACCTCATGATCCACCTGCCTCGGCCTCCCAAAGTGCTGGGATTACAGGCATGAGCCATCACCCCCGGCCCAGATCCACCACTTTTATAGCAAACAATAAACAAGCCTAATCTTTATTCTGGAAGGAGGCATTACTTGTTCTGCAAAGTTGCTCACTGCAAACATAGTCATGATATGGGCCTGGGCAGGAGTAATCAGATCTTCCATTCTTGGCATACCAAGCAAGAATGTGCAGGTGTTCATGGGCCTACAGCAATTTGCCTCTTCAGGAGCCATTTCTCCATTGACCCCTGGTTTATTTTAGTGGAGGATGGTATTTAGAAACCAAGATCTACTTGCTAAGGTGCTCATTCTATTGCGTTGTTGCTTCTAGATGCACTTGGTGGACAGAGCTAGGGAATATATGTACACACACACACACACACACACTCTAATCTCTATGCATCTAATCATCTCTCTCTCTTTTTCTCTATCTTCATGAATTCACACTGATTTCTTCAAGCCAGTATAAGTTCATCCTAGTTTTCTGCCTTTTCGTATTTGTAATACTTCTTGGACAATAAGAAACCCAGAACATATTTACTAATTTGCTTAATGCTCCTGCAAGTAACCAATCTATTATTACTGCCACTGCTACCCACTCTATGGTCATGTGAATTAGTTCCTGACCCACTCGTCCTCTGACCTGATGTGCTGGGATGAATGTCTCTTCCTCCTACATGGATGCCGTCCTCCCCTCAGTGTGGCTCCAGCACCCTGTGCTGGCCCACTGCAGCTGCCACTACTCATGAAGACACTCCCCTCACCCACTCAGGCTCTGAATCTCCATGCCAGGCTGTCACCAACACTGCCTCGCTGCATGAGTCCCCTTCTTACCCTACCTGGTGAGACACCTTGGGCCAGGCTATCCTTGCCACAGCCACCACTCTGTGTAGACATGCTCTTTACCTCTCTCAGGTTCTAAAACTCCCATCCTCACCTTCTGCAGACTCCTACCTTGCTCAGCCACACATGATGGCTTTTAGACCCAATTAATCAGGAAGGGAAAAAAAGGAGAAGGAACACAAATGATCAATTTTAACAGCTGTAAATCACTGCTTGATGTGGATGTAACCACCTAGTTACACCACCTCCATGTTTGCTTAACCACTTCCCAGCTGTATTAAGTAGAGTTATTTATATTTTTTCCTTTTCTAGTTACCCTTCCAGGAATCAAACTATAAACATAAATCTTTGTGCATCTCTCTGTACACCTCCCTGATGATTTTATTAGGACAGATTCCTAGAAGGGGAATGCTTTCTGGGTCGGAGGGTCTGGATGTTTTGAAAGCTCCTGGTCTTTGTAGCACGGCTTCAATGTTCATCTTACAATTCATGCAACTTTGAATAAATAAACAAGTGTAACTGTGTCTCAGAGGCTGCTTGGGATTTTCTACAGATGATACTTGTTTCACCGCTGAATGACATCACCTCCCTTTTTACACCAAGATTGATGTGGGAAATTCTGTATAAATACCCTGCATCAACAAGCCATTGTGTCACCAGGCCTCTTAAAGATGGGCAGCTCACTGCAGTGCGTTGGCCCAGCCTGTGCGGGACAGGCGCCCATGATTTATAAGGTCCAAGCATGAAGTCTTCAGGAAAGTTGGTGAAGTACTTTATAGGTCACCTGTATTTTTCCTACCATAGATGTTTTGACTCACGGGTTTCCTTTATGTCACTCTGTCCATAGTCTAGGTATTATTAAAATGGAATAAAGAAGTTACTGTAGCAGAGGCTGAGTAGTTCATGGGAGGGAGTTTAAGATTCTAAATAGCAGAAGAAAGAAGTAACAGGAGAGGGGATTAATTAGGACAAATACTGGCAGCCAAGCAACCCAGCATTTGCTGCCTGAGGACCACTGGCTCAGCTTTGTGCTAGGAGCTGTGGGGGAGTTCACTTGTTCATTCATTGAACAAAGACTGACCAGTGGCCTACTCTATGCCGGGCACTATGCTAGGTGCTGGGGACCCAAGAGAAAAGAGACATTGTCCCTTAAGGAGCTCAGAGTCTATAAGAGGAGAAACCACGTCCATTGTGTAATATCTACTGGAGCTCTTGATCCACTTTACAGAAGTTTCTGCCAAGGTTCTAAGCAGGATGCTTGAAGTAGAAAAATGTGTCCATTAGGTGGCTGTGGTGGGGGAAGTTCTTTTAAGTGAGAGAACACAGCTTGAGCAAAGGCATACGTTTCCCTGAGTTCACCAGCAAGGATTTAGTGTGTCTGTTCCACATGTCCAACACTGTGCCAGGGACTGCAGAGGGGGTGAATTTCATTCTCCAGATTTTAGCTCAGAAGGTTGTGAGAGGACTGTCTGCAAAAAGTTATTAGATGATTTTCTTCCACTTCCAGGATAAATTCCAAATGTCTTACCTAAGCACCCAAGGCTGACTCAGTCAGCATTTGCTGTGTGACAAATAACCATACAGTATCAGTGGCATGCCCACTCTGATAAGCGTTTGTTGTTCTTGCTCATGCACGTGTGGTTGGCGAGGATGTGGCTGATCTTGGCTGGGCTCACCTGGGCTGGTCTCTGGGCTGTGTGTTGAGTCCCAGGCCTACCCCACGTAGGTCTCTCAACCTTTCTAGATCAGTGATGGCCTAAAGGATGTTCTTGTCATGGCAAAAGGCAAGAGTAGAAGGGGTCAGTTCTAACCTTAGAAGCACGTTTCTAGCTTTTTGTTCCCCTCCTCTCTGCTAGTGTCCATAGTCACAGCAAGTCACACAGTTGTGCCCAAAGTCAAGGCAAGGAGAGTGCACTCTGAGGGTCATGGCAAGGGTGAGGTTGTATAATAGATCCCCTGCAATCTGGGCCCTGCAGAGCCTACCTGCCTCTGAAGACAAGCTTCACCTCTTTCTTCTTCTCTTTTGGTACTTCTGCTATAGTCATGTGTGTTCCCTGGACATGCTACATATTATGCACATGCTATTCCATAGACCTAGGATGCTCCTCCCTGTCTCACACATTTGGTCAACCCTATCACATCATTCCTGACTAAGCAGGGCCTGGCTCAAAAGATCAGGGAGGACATCCTTATTTGTCTTTCTTTCCTCTCCATAGGTATGGATAGATCATGGGGATTCAGGGCCCCTCTTGGTACTTGATTCTCTCTTTGAGTATTCTCTCTTTCTCTCCTCCCATCTCTCCCTTTCTCTCTGTCTCTCTCTTTTGCTCTTGTTCTCAGCCTGCACTGGCATGATAATTTAAAGATGAACATCTGGCATAGACACAGCTGGCCTTACTTTGACCCTGAACCCTGACTAGGACGCTCTGCAGTGTAGAAGGCTCTCCTGGGCAGCTGTTTCTAGAGCAGCTCCTCTGGTTTCTCTTCCGCCCTTGCTCTTCAGGTTCTCTGTGTGGGGAGGGTGGTGGTGACAGTAAAAGGCAGGATCCAGGCATCCCTGGGTCCTTGTGGTGACACCATCTAATAGTTCCCACTTTACCCATCTTCAAACTCAGGTACAGAGCAGGTTGTATAGAGTGGCTGTGGATGAATGAAAGGGTAAGAGTGGCTGTGAATGAATGAAAGAGTAAGAGTGGCTGTGAATGAATGAAAGGTTGAGTGAATTATGGGTGTATTTCCTCCATGCAGCTTTCCGCTTATCTTCAGGACTTTGGGTGAGCCTTGAAGTTGAGCTTCCAAAGGTAGAAGGAATGAAGCAGCAATGACAAGACCCAGGCCTGCCTATCTGAATCAGCTTTTAAGGTTGCCGTCACCAGCAGCAGCAGAAAGCAACTGAGAAGTGGGCATGTTGTTTGCCAAGCAGACTTTGGCGTGGAGACTTAGCTTAAAGCATCCTATTTGTAGAGGTTCTAGAAAGTTATGGAGCTCTGGGGAGCCAGCCTGGGGCCACTCATAGCCCACTTAGTGCCAGTGTTGTCTTTAGGGGCCTCCAATTCCCTTTATAAAGAGCTTTTTTTTTATATTTTTTAAATGGAGCCTGGATACTGTTAACTTGAATGTTGAACAGGTCAAGCAGTTCCAGCCGTTATTGATCATAAAAAGAGAGATTCTGCAAATGTAACAGTCAACCCAGTGCCCCAACAGGCAGCATTATTCTTGGTCTAAGTTGTGGGTTGTTCTTGCAGTTTAATAAAGAAGAAAACTGAGGTTGGGAGAGGTGAAGTGATCTCTCACAGGTAGAAAGTGACCAAGGCAGGCTAGTTCTGGGTTGGCCTGGGGAGTGCTGACTGTCTTTTGCAGGGGTGTCGTGGTGTTGTAGAAGACCTGGGGGTCAGCTCAGGGCCATGAAGGAAGAAAATTTCAGGTCTGAGGACTGAGGAAACAGCTCTAGAAGGCAGAGGCTGTGGAGGATTTGGCATTTGCATAGGAGGTGGGGTGGGGTCTAAGTCCAGCATGAAGGCTGCAAAAAATGAGTGGGTATCAGAGACCGGTTTTAAGGTGGGGCCGGGGGCAGGTGTGTGAGCCTAAAGTGGAAAAGGGTGACCAGAGCCTGACCTGTTTGGCCTCCTCTATCCCCAGGCACCTGCTTTTTGTTGCAATTACAATGCTCCCCTTAGGCTGTTCCACAGAAAACAAATGTTCCTTAGAGCAAAGTTTGGCAATCAGTGAGTTCAAGGAGTGGGCAGCCCCTGGCCCCTCCCACTAAATCATTAGTTGTCTACCCTGGGCTAAACAAAACTGGTCAGATTTACCTGTCTACCTGCACGAGAACAGACAGCAGTGGGCACTATGGAAGGATCAGAGCTGATACACGATCAGGGAGGACGCAGCATTGGATGGTGTCATGCGCATTTGCTGCTGTAGGCCCAGCAGCTACTCCTTTATCTTGGTATCAGCATCCCAGTTTTCATGTGGGTGCTGTCCCCCATGTAGCCCTTGTGTTTCCAAGGGAAGCAGGCCCAAGTCCCAGCTCCAGAAGGTGGCCCTGGTTGGCCTAAGCTTGTGCTTACAGCTCAATGCCCTGGCCTCAGCGATTGGCAGGTGTCCCAGGGAAGCATTTGCTGGGAAGTTCTGAAAAGGAAGCTTTTTCGGCTGTTCTTTCACAGAAGCTATCTTCGCAGAGCTGCCCTCTTTTTCACTGGACTAGGAAGCCCTCATGGCTGCTGGCAGCCATCTTGTGGCCAAGAAGGTGAGCAGGCAGAAGCAGGAGGCAGAGTGGAGAAATAGAAGGCAATGAGGTTCTTGGAGACTCTGCAGAGCTGCTAACAAAGCTTTGCTGAAGCCTATCCCTCCTCTGCACTTCTCGGTCTCAGGAGTTAATACGTTAACACATTCGTTTGGTGTGACTTGGGAATGCGCTGTTCCTGAGTGATTTAGAGGGCTCCTGCCTCCTCTGTGTTCTCTTTGGAAGCATTTTCAGGCCGTCTTGCAGATGCAGTCTGAGTTATACCCCTGTGCTGGGCTCAGGGGACATGTTGAAGAGGTCATGGATCCCCGCATGCCTGCCAAGGACCAGTCCCTCCCCCAAGCCATTCTTCTCCCCTGCTCTGGTGCGTATATCAGACCAGCCTAGCAACCATGATGACAGCAAAATCTCAGAAACTGGGGTGGGGGACATGCTTTTCAATATTTTTCTTTTCAATAAAATATTGTCTTGATTTCCTTTCTTGAGATCTCTCTACCCATTTTGGATGAGGTCAGCCATAAGACAGAAGCCTCAGGGGCTGTAAGAATGGACTGCTCAACTGAAATCTGGACAGAATGCTCTCTCCGGCACTTCGCAACTCTGACAAGCTCTGGTTCTGTGAAAGCTGATCCAATGATGGTAAAGGGACTCCAGGAGCGTCTGCTGGGTGCCAGGCAACTCCTAGCCACTCTGTTCTTTGCAGAAGTGGAAATTGAGGTTGTGGATAGCTCAAGGCTACACAGAGGCAGAGTTAGGATTTGAATTTGGCTCCTTTTGACACTAAGACTGTTGCATTCCGTGACTGCATGTCCTGGGCCCTTGCTTTGGGACATGTTTTTGTTTTTGTTTTTTTTTCTATAAAGATGGTTACTCTACTTTGGAAAAGGTCGAACAGAGGAACACACTGCAGCCTAGGGAAATTTTTTTTGGAGCTGTTGTCTCACAGGAGTTTTTTCTTTTCATGAACTTAGTTCAGCCAAGGGTGCTTTGAGAGGCCAGTTTTCACTCTCGCCCCCCATTGAAACTTGGAAGAACGTGAACCAGCGCCAGCGAGCTTGCTGGGTGAACTTGGACACAGCAGAGATCGGCCAGAGTTGGCCTGTCTCTAGCTCCCTGTGTACCATTGGAGGGATGTTTGTTGTTTCAGTGGCCACCAAGCAGAACTCAGGGAGAGGGCGTGGAGCCCTCAGAGGCCAGGCAGGCTGAGAGGATGGCATGTGTGCACACCACAAACCAGCTTCCAAACATAGCCACAGTTCAGGGGAAAAAACCCCAACCTGACTTCACAAGCTCTCCTGATGGATATACAAAACCTCTTGAGGAAACTCTGGGTTATTATTGAATGTTCACTGTGTTTCCTGGATGGAGTTTGGAAGAGAGTAGACGAATCAACTTTTGTTGGGCAGGAACTTGGAAGACAGGGGATGGGGCTCTGTAACCCAACTACACACACATCTTTCAGCATGGAGCATCTGTTCAGTGTGCCCTCACCCAGAGCCTGGTCCTGTGTGAATGTGCTCATGCACCGAGACCTCGGGCAAACCTGGGGGTGAAGAGCTTATCCAGATTGCACAGGTGAGGCCGTGGGTCCCATGCTGGTGAAGAGACTCACATCAGCTCATACAATCTGATGGTGCTGGAGTCAGGATTTGGATCTCAAACTGATGCTCTCCAAAAGTCATCTCTTAACCACTCAGTTTAATTGCCTCATCACATAAAATTACCTCACCTGGAAGAAATGCCCTGTTCAGGTGTGTATTCAGATGGTGTGGGCCAGGGCCAGGAGGAGGGCAAGCATGCAAGTGAACTTGCGTATTGAGCTGACTTGTTCATGAGCCTCCTCTGCCAATTGGTCATAGGGAACCACCCCCTCCACTACCCCTGGCCCGCCATGAAACTGACGGAGAGGTATGGGCATGACATTGGTGAGCGGCATGGTAGCCTGGGCCACCTGTGCGTGGAGCTGAATTGTGCATTCTGGACCTGCTGTTGCTCAGTCTGGAACGTGCCACTCCCACCATCTTACGACAGGCTATAGCTGGGCCTGTCCAACCTCGTGACTTGATGGATCATGACGGGCAGTTCTGGCTCATGTTCACTTGATATTTCATGGCCAGGTGCTTCATAATGAGAGGGAAAGTAGTAAGCCAGGAGCTGTTTGTTGAAAGGTACGTAGTTCTCCACCACAGATAGCATGGTCTTGTTCTGGAAGCCCAGGGAACTATGCTGTGATTCCTCTACTGGGGCCTTCCGTAAACTCCTCATGGAATCTTCTTTCTCTTAGAGAAAACTCTAATATCAGAGGCCCAGCTGAGTCATATGGCCCAAATGGCAGGGCTACTTGCTCACAGCCCGGACCTGCTGCCCAGCCCTTTCCTGCTCTGGGTCCCATTCGCACCAGGAGACTTTAGTGTCACTCAGTAAACTGTTTCGGAGAAGTTTCCCCAAATGTGGAATGTGCTGCCTCCAGACCCCAAAAAGGCACACCAGGCTTTGTGCTTCCTTTTGAGTGGTGGGAGGTGGGAGATGCTTTAATTTGTCCTTTATTTTGGAGGGGATGGCCCCTTACATAGTGAGGCCCACTCTTCCATGCTTAGTACTAAAATTGTCACCAATATAGGGGGTTGTTGATTTTTATATTTTTTTAAGAGACAGAGTCTCACTCTGTTGTCCAGGCTGGAGTGCAGTAGTGCGATCATAGCTCCCTACAGCCTTGAACTCCTGAGTTCAAATGATCCTCCTGCCTCAGCTTCCCGAGTAGCTAGAATTATAGGCATGAGCCACCACACCTGGCTGAATTTTTTTAAGGTTTATTTTCCAAACCCTAGAGCCCATGTGTCTTATGAAAGCCTTTTGCCTACTTGGCACTTCTTGCTCATTTAGTTTGACCAATACAATGTCATTGAGATAGTGATATTTGCCATGTCTGTTATTGTTACATGCCATGCTTTGCAGAATGTGCAGAGGGGGTCTAGATCCCTTTGGACTATATCATGAAAAAGAATGGGACAGCTCATATAGCCCTAGAGTGCGACTGTCAGTTTACACTGTGGACTGCTCCATGGGAATGGAGACTGCTCTTGGCACTATTTCTTAACAGGGACAGAAAAGAATCCATTGGCCGCAGCTGGGGTTGCATGCCATGCACCTGAACTGTGTTAGTCTGCTCTTGCAAAGATGCCACATCTGGACCAGCCACTGTAATTGTCGAGCTCCTGCAGTCTACCGTCATCCTTCAGAATCCATCTGGTTTTTGTAGGGAGCAGATGGGTGAGTTAAATGAGGATATTACAGGGACCACCACTGCTGCTCCTTTAGGTCTTTAAGGATGGCACTAATTACTGTCATTCTCCTTGGGCTGTGATTTTGTTTTGGATTTAATGTCATGGCTGGGGGATGAGGGCAATTTTGAAGGCTTCCACTTTGACTTTCTTCACTAGAATGGCTCCATCTGCCAAGGAACAAATGTAGGGGTTCTCCTAACTATAGCAAGCGTTCATTTAACTCACGCATTTGAGAACCAGGGAAATGACCACTGGTTGCGTCCACCATGAGCCAGACCTGGGCCAGGTTTACTGGGGACTATGTTGATGTGGCAACTCAGATCTGGTGTCCAGTAGTCCTTGAAATGTCTGGGTATTTTCCCTGACATCTCACCTGGCACTAGACACCCTTGGGGAGTGATTGAGGGCATCATGACTGCAAACACTCACTGTGGCATTCCAGGGCCTTTCCTCATGGGGACTCCTCTACTCTTGCAGTTGGCAGTTTCTAGGTCTAAAATCTGAGTGAGGGACTGTGATATTTAGTTGAGGTAACCTCTCTTAGTCTCCTGAATCAATTATCTTTGATTTCTTTAAATTGTATACAGTAAGAAATGCCCTTTCAGGAAAGGTACCTTTGCTTTGCCCCCAGGGGCACTGCATTCTCTTCACCCTTTCTGTAGGGCTCCGTGGGGTGGGCTTCCTGCTTCCACCCCATCCTACCACTCATCACTGTGCCGCCACTGACCTTGCCTCTGATGGTTAAGCGCTGCTGCCTGGCCTCTGTTATCCAGTTGCTATCATGGAGCCTGTTCCCGTAACAGCGTCTCCTACCAAGAGCACTGGCCGTGAGAACAGCCACCCTGAACTTCAGTTGTGCAGCGGTCCCCCCAGAGCATTATGTACTGCATCAGCAGATGGGGCATCCTCTGGACTCACCTGCAGAGCAGAGTAGGAGGACACAGTAGGAGAACGTATCTACTCGAGCATGCTCACGTCTCTGAGTCCTCTGATTTCTTCTTCCATCATCTGCGATAACAGTTCTGACATTTCTCTTTGACTCAGTGCCAGCCATTCCCAAAGCCACCAAGGGACATTTTTAGTGTTGTCTCCTGGGGTCCTCGCTAGGGTGTAAGTCCTGTATGGTAAGACAATATGCCCGTATGGATAAAACTTGCTTTTAATGACCATATTCTGCCTCTTTATCCAGCATATGATCTCTTTTCCTGCTGGTCCACATGGCTAGGTCTCACAGCTCCTTCACGGGACAGTGCCTTTCTACCCTTAGCAGGTGCAACTCTTCCCTGACTGGGTTATGTTGTCTTAACCCTAGTTATTGGTCTAGTGGCCAGAAGGGCATGGGTGCATATGCTCAGGCAGTAAGCTTTTTGGCAAGGCACCTCTGTGTCATCTTCAAGCAAGGGAAGAATTCTAGCCCTTAGCAGGGAGTAATGGGCCACTTCTGCAGGCTAGTGGTTTCAGGGGATTCTGGGCATTCATGATTTTCAACTGTATCAACCCAGATGTCTCCATCTCTACTTGAGGTCATCCTCCTCCCCAGTCAGGGCCCTGACCTTGGCATAGTAGCCTTGCTGGCACTGAGAATTCCACCTTCTCTGGAGTTCTGCTCTCCCTATGAAATTCTCAGCCCAATCCACAACTTCTGAACTCTCCTGCAGAAAATGAGAGTCTCTTTGTGTACTGTCAGAAAAAAAAAAAAAAAACAAACCCCTCTGGCTTTCATACTATGCCTTCCATTGGTGATTACTCATCATGCCCAGCCTTTCACTGCCATTCTCCCAGGCATCAACATGTGCAGCAACCGCCATCCTGTTCCATTGTGCTGACAGTTGCCACTTCCCGAAACCTCTCAGAAGCCTAAGGCAGTGGACCCACTAGTGCCTCCCCTGCCTGGCCATCCCCTCCCACATGACTGGTGAAGGTTGTAACCATGACACTGCAACCTTCACTTTCCTCCATTTGCCATGGTGAGGGGGCTCCTGCCAGTTGGACAGCAGGTAATCCAACTCTGAAATCCCATTTTAGAGTCCACTTCTGTCCCATCTAGCTTAGGCTGGATTCCCGGGGAAAGAGACTCTGAGACAGATTTGCAAGCAGCTGGCTTATTGCGGTTCTCAGGAACAGAGTCTGTGTAGAGAGAAGCAAGACTGAGCCAATGGGAGGTTGAACCGTGATGCAGTTACAGCAGGGGATCCAGCTGATCCCCCTGGGAACTCTGAAACTGAGATGCCCTTTAGAGATGTCCTGACTTGAGGCAAGGAGGCTGGGCCTTGGTGTCCCGTCATTAACCAGTCATGTGATGTGGGCTTCTGTGGGGAGGGGAATAACTGCCGATGAGGCAGTTTCCTTTAGCTGAGGGTGATAAAGAAGAATATTATTCTGACACTTGTTAAAATGGTGAGAAAGACTATTCAAGACTGTCGCAACAGGGGAGAGAGATCTGGCCCAACTCTGAATACAGAAAGGACGAGAGGGGATTTATAGGCAAGGAACAGGGTGAGGGATCAGGGAATGAAAAATGATGAAGAGGAGACATCAAGCTTAGGGGAATTCTTAGCAAACTGGACTAATAGGATTCTTGCTAAAGGCAGGCCAAGAACCTTCACATCAAAGGTGGAGATAAGGAACTTGACTGAATATCATGGGTGGTCAGATATTAAGGGATGAGGGGATTCATACTAAACTGACTTAGCAAGATTCTGGCTAAGACTGGACTCCAAAAACTTGCAGGGATGGACCCGGAAGCCCAAAGTTGAAGCCTGGTCAAGAAGACGGCTCAGAGGAGCCTAAATAAAGTTTGGTTAGAGAGAGAGTCTTTGTCAGGGGCCATGCCGAGGATGGGCCTCAGCTGTGAGCCGTTGGCCAGTGTGAGGAATGAGTCGTTCCTTGGTCTCACAAGTGGCCTCAGGTCTACCAGTGTCTGATGTTAAGGTTCTCTTTGCCTGTTCACTAGTTGTATGGGTGGTCACTTTCTGCCCTTCATGTTTCCCTAGTAAACACAATCTGGGTAGAGTCAGACAAAGGACTATTAAGCCGAAGGGAGAAGAAATGGGATTATTGGAATGATTGAGCCAGACTAGAAACTTGATTACTGAAGCCAACATCCTTCCACACTGCTTGGGCTGTGATGGTGTTGAAGAAATTGGATTATTGGTGTCTGAGCCTCTCCCCTGACTGGGAAGCAGAGATCAGTGACCACCTGGAACAGGCGGTGCTAGCTCTCATGTAACAGGTACGTCTGGGAGAGGACTGAGGGTCAGGTAAAGATACAGGTGGCTCTAAAAGGGTCATTAAAGCAAATGTAATTTGATTTTTCCCAGGAACCCCCAGTTTTATGTTGCAAATGCACTCAACTTTCACAGACTTACTACAATTCACACAATGTAGGAAATGTAGGACATTGGGCTTTCTGAGGTCTCCCTGGTTATTTCTGGGAATCTCTAGGGGTGTCTCATGTGAACCCAGCCTTTTAGATGATTCTCCCGTTCCCTTAATAATGCCTGCTGCCCAAAAAACTACCTGAGGGCAGTGCATTGCCAATGTCAATGCCACTGGCGACCTCCATGAGATGGAGATGTTTGGGTGAGGATGCTGCACCCTCGTTGCTCCCAGGGTTACAACCCTTCAGGGGGCAATTCAGTCCGTGTTCCTGGGCCCCATCTGCATAGGGGCCAGGATGAGTTCCAGGCAGAGCGTGACGGGACCTTCTGGGAAAGGCAGCTTTCTTGCTATCTTGAGAGGGCCCCGGGCAGCCAGGCTCTCCTCTGACACCAAACACATTGAGGACAGACAGTAGCCATACCTGCTGCTGACAGCATCTCACAGACACAGATAAGCAGCTTCAGGAGGAAGGTGACGCTGTGGACAGTGGATGGAAGAAAGGCCCCAGGTCCTTCTTGACGTTGTTGAGACTCTAGATCAAGGACATTTTAAGTTCCCCCCACAAAATTTAATCTTATATGAACAGATAACTTGATTGTCCAAGCCAGTTTGAATTGTTTTTTTTTTTATTTGCTAGCTGAAGACTTTTGACCCTATGCAGCGCTCTTTAACTTCTGTCTTTAGCTCCTCTCTTGAAAAGACTCAGACGCAAAACATAAGACTTAGTTTTTTTGCTGCTTGCAAACATCTCCTCTCTCCTCTAACCAAAACTCCCCACAAATCCACCTATAGTGACCACCCTTGCAACTCAGCTTCAGCTCTCATGGTTGAGGGTTCCACCTGGGGCTCCTTAAATAAGAAGAACCTGAGACAAGTGTAAGACCAGGCTTGGGCAAGTCATTTACTTCTCCATGTCTCTACTTTAAATTGGGTTTAATAAGAGCATCTAACACAGAGGTTTTTTTTTGAGGATTAAATGAGATAATGTAGATAAGATGCTTAAACAGGGCTGATATACATTAAGTGCATAATAAATGTTTCCCACTCTTGGCTGCTCTGATGGGTTAGCTGATGTGATCTGGGTGTATGGAAAAGCAGAGCAGGGGTCTGTTTCCCACCTTGGGGTTCTCAGCTCCTCCTGAGTGAGATGGGTTAGGTATCTGGGCTGGGTCTGCCTAAAAGGCCAGAGAAGGAATGGAAACTGGGTTAGCCCTTGGTGTGCAATTCTCTTGCTTTCTACATTGAATCCAAACAAGTTGGTGGTGGTGATGGGGTGGGGCAGTAGGAGAGTAAGTGGCTGTTGTCATGTCTGAGCACACCCCCCATCCTCCTTCTGCGTGAGGAATTAGCCTGGATTTGAGTGTTTGGAAGGCATCAGAAGGTGGCTCACCACAGCTTTAAACTTCTTTTCATCTTGCTTGGGCCCTGTCACATCTTTATTGGGTTTATAAACTCTTTTTTCCTCTTTCTTTTAAAAATCTCTGTTTATTTGTAGAGTCACTCATTTTAAAACTTGTGCAACATCTTAAATGTCATTTTTGCCCCAGTCTGCTCATAATGCATGAGCAAGTGCCTCTTACATAACCTTCCATGCAGCTCGGAGGGCCTTTGAAAGTCATGACTCCCAGCAAGCATTTAACATGGACAATCATTACATAACACGGAAAATGTACAACTCCCATCATTAACTGGATCTAGTCTTTTGAAGTTGAGGAGATAGAGGCTACATGTAGACCTTGCTGACAGAACTGGTTAATTCTACTAGTTCAGGCTGGGTCTACTAAAGGCCTCAAGGAGACCTGATGCAATCAAGTTTACTGCCCAGTGTAGTGAAATAACCAGCCAGACTCAGTTTTCAACTGGGTCATCTCTCTCAGACAACTGGCCTTCGTTTATTTTTCTCTTTCCACTATATTGGCCAGTGGAATTGGATTAATTGGCCTGTTCTTTTGGCATTGAGGTCAGTCAAATCATTGGCTAATTCAGTGGGGGAAAAACATCTGTCAAGCTTGTTGTTCCGCTAGCTGATCTGAAGCCCTGTGTAGTTAAGATCTGTTGAGAAACATAGATCCAATGAACATGGTGATTGGATGTACTGGCTCCCTTTGACATGGCTGCGTTGTGTTTGTGGTCCAACATTCTTCATGCAAGGGGCCTCAAGTTGCTTATATATTCTGGAAGGCTTTGCTGAGGTGCGGTAAGAGCTCTAGAATCATAGGGGCATTGGTTTGTATCTTGGTCACTAATTACTTGTGTGACCTCTGGAAGTCAATTTCCCTTCTGACCCTCAGTTGCTTCACCTGTAAAATGGGAACAATTCCAATACTACCTGCCTCATGCTATTGCTGCCAGATTTGTGGACCAATCGTCTCGGTTTGCCCAGGATTGAAGGAGTTCCTGAGGTGTGACTTTTGGTTTTAAAACTGGGACATTACAGGGAAATGAGCTGGTCACCTGGCGAGTATTAAATGAGACAGAGCCTTCGGAGTATTTCAGGCGTGTGAGGGATGTTTTATAAAGGCTGGGTATATTATTCACCATCTAGTTTTTGATCAAGCACCCATTGACTAGAGCTAGTAAAAAACGAGATGATCTCTCCTTCAAGACAGTGTGAGTTCCTCATAGCATAGGATGCTACTACTCCTCCATAGCATAGCAGGCTACTCTCCTCTCTCATATATGGCATTCATCAGCCAAATTCTTCCTCTGTGTCAGATGAGGTTGACAGGCTTCTGGAGTTTCAGGAACAGTTAATCTAAGAAGGGCCCAGCTTTTCATCACAATTTAGAACTCTCTGACCCCAAATCCAGGAAGCCTGCATTTTGTGTCCTGCTCCATCACCACCTAGTTATGTGACTGAGATGGTAGCACTTTACTTGGGTGAGACTCAGTTTCCTCAGAGGGAGAGAATGATATCGTTGCCTCATGGGGCTCTCGTGAGCCTAGAAAGAAATCATGCATGTAAAAGGGCTTGCTGAACTGCAAAACATCATTCAGATGGGAAATGTTTTAATAAGGGCCTGATCCAGCAGATTTTCTTCACTTCAGGAAAGAATGGGAGACTTCCACTGTCTTTAGATTTAGAGCCCCAAACCCAACAGTCAGCCACTCCGCCACCAGGCTCTTGCTACGTGATATTCAGGCTGGTTCCACCCTCAGGGCAGTCAGGGTCTATAGACAGATACATTCAATGTCATGAATTGAGATAAGAGAGGATCCTGGTCCGGGTGCAATGGCAACTCTGAAGAGAGAGGCATATAGCCCAGCATGGGGGTCACAGAAGGGCCAGGTGTGGGTTAAGTTGAAGAGTGAAGGGAAAAAGTCCCAGGCAGAGGGGAGAGCTTGAGCTGCTGTGGAGGTGAGGATGCCTGCAGGAACTGTCAGTGTCCCCGGGCAACGCTCATGAAGTGGGAACCTGATGAAGGTTAGATGGATGGGGACCAGCTCATGAGTGGTCTCAAATGCAGTGTTCGTATGGACTCTTTTAGTTAAGAGAGGCAACTAAACTAAGTTGAGTGAAAAGGGGGATTTGTGGGAAGATCCTGGCATAGCTCAGAGAATTGAGGGCAGAAATACAGAAAGCCCAAACAGTCCCTCGTCCCTTCTCTCACTCTCTCCCATCCTCAGTTACAACCTTTCCTACCAGAGGTGGCCAACACGGCATGGAACATGGTCATCAGCAGCCTAGAGGCACATCTTCTCCAGTTCATCCTCCAAATTCAAGAATCCCCCCTCCCAGTTCCAGCAGAAAAATCGAGGAAGAGGTTTCTGATTGATTGTGTTAGGGACACGTGCCCATCTCTTATGAATTGCTGCAGTGGGCAGGATGGGGCGTTAGGATTGGTTCTGTGGGTCACTCTGCTCCCAGGTGGGAGAAAGAGGTATTGGGTAGCGACGGTGATAAACACAGTTGATCCTCACCATTTGCAGATTTCTTTGTGAACTCACTTACTTGCTAAAATTTACCTGTAGTCCCCAGATTACTCACAGTGCTTTTGTGGTCACTCATGGACATGCAGAGAGCAGTGAGAAATTGGAGTTGCCTGGCTGAGTTGCACACATTCCCAGTGGAAGTCAAGCAAGGCAACTCTGTCTCCTTGTCTCAGCTCTCACACCACAAGCCAGTGTCCTTTTCAAGGTGTATTCAGTGCTGTGTGTCTTACATTTTGTGATTTTGTTGATGATTTTGCTGTGTATAGCATCAGTGCTGAAGTACTGTCCAGTTTTCCCAAGTAAACGTAAGAACGATGTGATGGGGCTGGGCACGATGGCTCATGCTTGTAATCCCAGCACTTTTGGGAGGCCAAGGTGGGTGGATCATGAGGTTAGGAGTTCAACGCCAGCCTAGCCAATGTGGTGAAACCCCGCCTCTACTAAAAACACAAAAATTAGCTGGGCGTGGTGGTGCATGCCTGTTAATCCCAGCTACTCGGGAGGCTGAGGCAGGAGAATTGCTTGAAACCTGGAGGCATAGGTTGCAGTGAGCCGAGATTGCGCCCTTGCACTCCAACCTGAGTGACAAGGGTGAGACTCTGACTTGAAAAAAAAAAAAAGAAAAAAAAAAAGGATGTGATGTGCCTTACAGAGGAAATATGTGCATTGGAAAAGTTTCAGCTGGGCATGAGCTATAGTCCTGTTGGCTGTTCTTAGTTCAGTGTTAATGGAGCAGCAATATATGTGAAATACATATTAAAATTAAACAGAAACAGACACATGGCAAGATTATATATTGATCTGTTGATGAAAATATTGTGACCAGAGGCTTGCAGGAACCTAATCCTGCATGTCCCCTAGGAACAATGGTTTGGTGTTCACTAAATCAGCATTTGTGGTGATTTTATAGAACATGACTGTGGTGAATAACAAGAATGCACTGAACCATGCAAAAAGAGTTGAGATTTTATCCTGAAAGCAGTAGGGAGCCACTGAAGGGTTTTAAATGAGAAGGAGATGAATATGATTTGTGTTTGAAAAATTCCCTCTGGCTACTGGGTGGAGGTTAGAAGGTAGGACCCAGGAATGAGTGCAGAACAGTCAGAAGGTGGTTACAGAATCCTCGTGAGAGATAATGACATCCGATCCAGGCAGGGGGGCTGGGGATGAGGAGAAGGGGACGCATTTGAGAGAGGCATTTAATAGGTAAACTTGGTTAGAATGGAAACTCACTAAATGATGGGAGTGGGGAAGGAGGACCCCAAACATCTCCGTGCTTTACAAATGTCCACATCTGATTATTAAAGGAACATCTCATTGGTCTGTGCCACGTGTTTCCTTCCGTGAGAGGTGGTAGGGATCCTCAGCCTTCGGTGGGGAGCTGAGCAGCTGTAAGAGCTGGTGTTTGGGGACAGGCGCACATTCTCCCAACGCCCTGCCTGTAAACGGCACGCAGGACCAGCTGTGTTTTCTCTGCCTCCTTACATCATCACCAGTCATAAAAACCTGACCAAGGGGAATTGTGCTGACGATCTGGGCTGTGATGTATGAGACAAAGGAGTCCAGGGGCTGGTTTCAGAGTTTGCACAGTTACAACTGCTGCCGGTTGGGAGGGAAGGCAGGCTAGACCTGGCACGTATTGCATTTGACGATCGTCTACGGTTGCTCTCCAGGTCAATAGTTTCCTGGCTTTCAGCAGACTCTGGTTGTTTAGTTCAACCATGGCCTTTTAATACGGCTGGCATGCTCCGGCAAGGTGCCGCAGCTGGGGTGGAACATCTCCCTGCCTGCCCCCACTCTCCTCCCTGCAAACCTTGAGGTCCCCAGCTCCCTGATCACAGAGGCCCCTCTTTCCTAGGCTTTGGGGTCCTGGTTCAACACCTTCCACCAGCTTTGCTGTCTGCTTTTGGCCTCTGGGTGACCCATTGGAACACCTTACCTGAGGCTGACTGGAGGATTCTCTGTGTCTGTGTATCTTGGATCTTTCTCTTCACAATAAAGAGCTCTCTGATGGTGCAGAGGAACCCAGTCCTGCCCCATTCCCACATGGGCTGTTAGTGTGGCCCTATTCTGCCAGTGGGAAAAATCCACAGCTTTATTTTTGGGGCAAGTGTCCATTTGTAAAATCCATTGAATTGGACCCTGTCATGTACTTGTTTAGAAGACATAAATGCAGAAAACCCTTATTATGCATCGTATGTTGATAATAACTCACATTTTAGAGTATTCATCACATGCCAGGCAGAGTGCTAAGTGCTTTTACTTAATTTATCTTCTTAGCTAACTTTTTTGTTTGTTTGTTTTTTTGAGACAGAGTCTCATTCTGTCGCCCAGGTTGGAGTATAGCAGTGTAATCACGGCTCACTGTAGCCTCTGCCTCCCAGGATCAAGTGATTCTCCTGCCTCAGCCTCTTGAGTAGCTGGCATTACAGGCGCCTGTCACCATGCCTGGCTAATTTTTGTATTTTTAGTACAGACGGGGGTCTTACCATGTTGGTCAGGTTGGTCTTGAACTCCTGACCTCTGGTGATCTGCCTGCCTTGGCCTCCCAAAGTGTTGGGATTACAGGCATGAGCCACCACTCCTGGCCTTTCTTAGGTAGCTTTTACTGTAGACAAACAGAAGTCAGAGAAGGTGTCTTAAGTCCTGTTTCTTGTTTGAGTCCAGGCTGGCTGGTTTTGAGTCCAGGCTGGCTGGTTGACCCCAGAGCTTGTACTTGCCATTGCTCCATTAGCAACACCAGCATCATTGCGGGAGAACACTCTCCATGGCCTGTGCTCTTGCCAGTTTACATTGCTGGCCAGCACTGGATGAATCCAGGATGCGTGAAAATCCAGAGCCCAGTGAGGCCCTAGGGTCATCCATCTCCATCACGTAACTGGGGTTGAGGATTCTTCAGTTTTCAGAATTCAGAAACTCAACAGGAATTTACCATCTCCCAACATACACACTTAAGAAAAGATTAGTTTTTATTTCTAAAAAATAGTTTCAACTTTTGTTTTCAATTCTGGGGTACATGTGTAGTTTTTTTAGATGAGTATATCTTGTGATGCTGAGGTTTGGGATACAACTGATCCTGTCACCCAGGTACTGAGCATGGTACCCAATAGTTTGTCAACTCTTGTCCTTCTTCTCCCCTCCCCTCTCTAGTAGACCCGTGTCTATTACTGCATCTTTATGAGTACCTGATGTTTAGCTTCCACTTATAAGTGAGAACATGTGGTGTTTGGTTTTCTGTTCCTGTGTTAATTCACTTAAAATAATGGCCTCCAACTGCACCTGTGTTCTGCAAACGACATGATTTCCTTCTTTTTCATGACTGTGTAGCATTCTATGGTGTATATGTATCACATTTTCTTTATCCAATCCACCATTGATGGGCACCTAGTTTGATTCCATGTCTATACTATTAACGCACACTTTTTAATATTTTTATGGGTATTTTCTTTACACAAATAATACATGTGTATTGCAAATAATACATTTGTATTGTAAATGTTTCAAGCATATTCAAAGGAGAATATAGAAGTCTCTCCTCTGCTCTCTTTCCCCCTATCCCTCTCCAGAGGTGGTCACTATTGAAAATTGGCCATCGCTTCTCCCAGTCCACTTCCTGCGCATTTTCTGACATTCATGTGTGTATATGTACACCCTTTTGCTTCCCGCCTCCCTTTCTAATAAATGGGATCATCCTATCTGTATTACTTTGCAACTTGATTATTTTTCCACTCACTACCTTAGAAGTCTTTCCAGGAGGATCCCTGTTGCTCTTCCTCATTCATTTGAAGAGCTACATCGTATTCCATGTATTATGGATTACCATGATTTACTTAACCCACTTGACCGGGCAGTTTCCCAGCAACACAGATCATTTGAAAAAGTAAATTATCCATGGTTACTGAGCGGTAAGCAAATAAATAATAAAGTCTAGATGGGAGAAGGTTGTCAAGGGCGGAGTGTTAACTGGGTTATAGGAAAAGAGACAAGGGGACAAGGTGTCTCTCCCAGCTATAACCCAGTGTCTCCTGCCTACAGGTGTCTGCTCCATTTAGCGTCCTGCTGGTGTCCTGCTCTCCCCACCCTGCGCCCGTCAACTCTGCCCTCTTCCCTATTTTAGCATTTCCATCCAGGCCCTTCAAGCCCTCTGACCACATAACCACAAAGTCTCTCTCCCCTGCTGTTCCAGGGAGGTTCAGATAAAGGTTGCCTGAGTTCCTGGACCCTCGTGGCACCAGGGACAAGAGCTAGTTAAACCTTGCCAGCTAAAAGGTTCCAGAAAGTCAGTCCCTGGCAACTCACATTCCACACAGGCATCTCACCCAGTCTTACTCAGTAAAACCCAAACACCCATTTTTGTTGAGACTTTGACGAGCCCCTGAAACCACTGAGGGCCCGGCTTGCCTCGGCACACGTCTGAAATATGTCAGGCAGGTGTTTCCAAAGAACTTATGCTACAGGAAAATATATCCTGATGTAATCTGACTAATTTGGCTTTTGCCTTACTTTCAAGAGAACTGGCTATTTGTAATGGAAACAGTGCTCGGGACACTTCAGACGGGGCTTTGTAATGTGAGCTGGTAAAACCCTGCAGGTGCTACGGGGGCCCCTGTTTTCATTTTACATCTCACGTTTGTTTATTTAATGTGTTTCTCCAGGAGGAAAAAAAAAAGAGACCCGGGAGGGGTTTAACAAGTCATTTTTCATTTCAGAAAAAAAAAAAAGAAAGAAATGGTTTTGTATTAAGAAAATTAGCATCGAGCGGGACGGCAGCAGCCCTGCCGGCGACAGGAAGCACACGTGGCCTGGGAGGATATGTTTCTTGAGACTAATTCCCCAAAGACGCGTGTTCAGGATCCGACATACCTGGGGCCCTTGGCAGAGGCATCAATTAGAGAGTGGGAAGCGGTGTTTTCCTTGCTAATTCTTGGCTACCGAATAAGGGTTACTGAAAGCTCCCTTTTCCCCCCTTGGAGTTAGGCAGTTTTGAAAAATTGTAAAATTATGAATTCGACTTTGTTTCCAATCAAGGGAGGGGGAAATGGTTTCCAGGGTGCAAAGCCCGCGTGCTGGGGGCAGAGTGCTATGTTTCACCCTCCGATGACAGAGCACCCACAGCCGGCTCAGGGGCACTTGCCCTGCCAAGGTGGGGGCGCCCCCAAACAGGAGGTAGGCGGGGTGAGGGTGGGGGTGAGGGGTTGTGGAGACGCTGCTGCAGCACCTGTGACAGCGAGGGGATTCCAGTTAGAAAGGATGGGAGGGAAATGAGACCAGCCCTGTCCATCCCCCAAGATTCATTTCATGCAGGTTGAGGGCAGTGGGTAGCCGTCATCAGAGAAAACATGATGTTTTTGTCACCTATGGCTCTCCTGTGCCCTGGAGATTGGGTTCGATGAGATTCAAATCCCGGTTCTCTGCCCTCAGTGGGATGGTTCAGTGCTTGTACCACCCCGTGCCAGGTCCTGGGAAAGTGTTTTCACTCGTCGCTCTTTCTCCTGGTCCTTGTATTTCCAAGAGCTGCCTTGAGACTGGCTCATGTCAGTCTGTGCAGGAAGCTCAGCCCCTTCACCACTTTCCACAGGAAAATCTGCCCCCAAGCACATCATGAGTTCAGGGCCATTACTGATGATTGGTGAGGGCACAGGAAGCTACTGCACCACAAACCATCATCTTCTGCCACCTTGCAGGTCTATCTGGATCTCCCTGGCCTTCTTCTGCCTTCTCCTCTCCCTGGAAGTTGCTCCTTTTCTTCTATGAGAGTGTGCCATCCTTGCATATTCAGGTTCCCATGGGGACTCACTTCCCCCAACAAATATATTTCCCTTCCTAAGGAGAGTTCTAGTGAATACAATGTCCTACATATACATAACTGTATCCATTTGTATCTTGCAGACCATTGAAATCATGTAACAGCATCATCCAGACCTACAGAATCATACGTGATCATAGCCAGTTCACACTGAAAAAGGCCTTGTAGGAGATTCGCCAACCTAACCATTCAGCTTACAGGTTAGGAAACAGATGCCCGGAGAAGGCAAGCGACTTGCCCAAGGTCACCTTGAAGTTGTGATGGAGTTTTTAAGACCAAAGCCCTGAATCCTGCCCCAGCACTCTGCTGCAGGACTCCATCCCTAAATTCTTTTTCTTTCTTTCTTTGTTTCTTTTCTTTCTTTCTTTCTTTCTTTCTTTCTTTCTTTCTTTCTTTCTTTCTTTC
>NW_012115932.1:15760808-15796471 GCF_000951035.1 Colobus angolensis palliatus | reverse complement strand
GGCTGCAGTGCAATGGCATGATCTTGGTTCATTGCAGCCTCCACCTCCCGGGTTCAAGCAATTCTCCTGCCTCAGCCTCCCATGTAGCTGGAATTACAGGTGCCTGACACCACGCCAAGCTAATTTTTTAATATTTTTAGTAGAGATGGGGTTTCACCATGTTAGCCAGTCTGGTCTTGAACTCCTGGCCTCAGATGATCCTCCTGCCTCTGCCTCCCAAAGTGCTGGGATTACAGACATGAGCCACCATGCTGGGACCCGAATTCTTTAAAGACTGTTTTCAGGAAGGGACCTGAGTGTTGTGCAGGCACATCCATCCGATGCTATGTCCTATGGGCTCTGCCAACTACATTTCTTCCTCTCCTTTTCCACTGCCTTGGTGCAGGGAGGCGGCAGGGAGAGGAGAGAGAGAGAGAGAGAGAGTGACACAGTTTAATCTGCATTCATTGCAGCTGGCTTGTTGGAAAAAAATTAAGATAAAGTGAAAGAGCATCTTTGAAAATGATAACACTCAGTATTTGGGAGGGTTAGTATGGATACGCCTCTTATACACTGCTGGTGGGAATTAGTACAATTTTACTCCAAAGTAATTTGGCAATATGTATGATGAATTTGAATAATATTCATATGCTCTGCTTTGTCAAACTTTTTTTTTTTTTTCTTTGAGTTGGAGCTTTGTGATGGTTGCTCAGGCTGGAGTGCAATGGCACAATCTCGGCTCACTGCAACCTCCGTCTCCCAGGTTCAAGTGATTCTTCTACCTCAGCCTCCCAAGTATCTGGGATTACAGGTGCGCCCCTCCACACCCGGCTAATTTTTTGTATTTAGTAGAGACACGGTTTCACCATGTTGGTCAGGCTGGTCTCAAACTCCTGACTTCAGGTGATCCACCTGCCTTGGCCTCCCAAAGTGCTGGGATTACAGGCGTGAGCCACTGCGCCTGTGTTTTGCCAAACTTTGAAACTGAAGTTTAATATGATGCAGCTACATGCATGAGCTTTCACTGAAGTGCTTGATGAATTTTTACAAACTGAGCTACGCACCCGTCATACAGATCAAGATATAGAATATTACCAGCACCCCAAGAGCCTCTCTTGTACTCTCTCCTGATCATTACTTCCAAACAGTACCCAACACCCCAGCTTTTATGACTATAAATAGATGTTTGTCTGACTTTGAATTTCATATGAATGAAAGCACAGAGAATGTACACTTCCGTGTCTGACTTCTTGCAGTGAATGTCATGTTTATGAGATTTCTCTGTGTTTTCACATGTATTTGTTCTTTTTCATCGCTAGATAGTACTCCATTACATGAATGAACATAATACTATTTACTTATCTGTTCTACTATTGAGGACATTTGAATGGTTTCTAGTTCTTCGATACTAGGAAAAATGCTGCTATGATATTTTTGGTCATGACTTTTCGTACACACACACATATGCGTTTCTTTTCTTTTAAATTTTATTTTAAGTTCCAGGATGCATGTGCAGAACATGCAGGTTTGTTACATAGGTATACATGTGCCATGGTGGTTTGCTACACCTATGAACCCATCATCTAGGCTTGAACCCCTGTATGGATTAGATATTTGTCCTAATGCTCTCCCTCCCTTAGCCCCCCATCCCCCGACAGGCCCCAGTGTGTGATGTTCCCCTCCCTGTGTCCATGTGTTCTCATTGTTCAACTCCCACTTATGAGTGAGAGCATGCATATACATGCATTTCTGAAAGGATACATTTGGAATGAAACTTCTGGATCACGAAGTGCCTATGTTCAGCTTTAGTAGGCACTGCCAACAGCTTTTCAAAGCAATGGTACCAATTTATGCTGCCACAGAAATATCTGAGAGTTCTAGTAACTCTGCATCCTTGCAAAATTGATGTCTTTTAATTTTAATATTTAAATTTAATTTTTAAACATTCTCACTGTAGTGGTGGTACCTCATTGTGGCTTTAATTAGCCATTCATGGACAGCTAATTGGCCATTTGGATATGTCCTTTTATGGAGTGCCTGTTCACATTTTGGCCTTTTTGAAAGATGTCTGTCCTTTTCTTATTGGTTTGTAGGAGTTCTTTATATGGTCACTATTCAGGTTCTTAATTAGGTGCATGTATGGCACGTATCTTCTCCCATCCTGTTTGCCTTTTCACTCTCTTAATGGTGTCTTGATGAAGAACAATTCTGAATTTTTAAATGGCTGAATTCATCAATCTTTTCCTTTATGATTAATGTTCTTTGTGTTTTGTTGAAGAAATCTTTGTCTATACATGGTCATAACTATATTCCTATGTTTTATTCCAGAAGGTATGTTGTTTTATTTTTTACATTTAGGTCTATCATTCGCCTAAAATAGAATTTTAAGAGTCAATGCCCATATTTTCCCTAAGGTTTTAAACTGATCTAGCACCATTTATTGACAAGACAGTTTTCTCCCCAACTGCTTTATAGTGGTGCCTTTGCCATAAGGCAGGTGCCTAGATAGGTTTGGGTCTGATCAAGTTTCTTAGTCATGTCATTCAAATCCCACATCCTTATTATTTGTGTATTTATTTGTGTTATCAGTTAACTGTGACACACGTGTCAAAACATCCCATTATGGTTATGGAATCAGTTATTTCTCGTTTTAGTTCTTACTAAGGAACTTACTAGTTCTTTCAGTGTTTGAGGCCATATTATTAAGCTTATTGACATTTAGGATCCTTATGTATTCCTGTTGAAGTGACCCCTCTATAATTATGAATTATTATTCTTTCTTCTCAAAAGATGGGGTCTTGCTGTGTTGCTCAGGCTGGGGTACAGTGGCATGATCATAGCTCACTGCAGCCTCAAACTCCTGGGCTCATGTGCCCCTCCTGCCTCAGCCTCCCTCAGCCTCTCGAGTGGCTAAGACAACAGGTGCATACCACCATGCCTGGCCTGAATTGTCATTCTTTATGTCTTATAATACTTCTGGTTTTAATGTCTATTTCATCTGATAGTAGAGCTAGACCTGCTTTTAAAAATTTCTACCTACTTATCTACTTTTTTGGTATTTTTCTGAATATTTTCCATCCTTTTACTTTCAACCTTTCTGGATCTTTATATCTCTTGTAAGCAACATACCTTTAAAAATGCAGATTAACAATCTTTCTGTTTTAATTGGAGTACTTAGTCCATTTTCAGTTTTTGGCTTTATAAGTATAGTTTGAATAAATAGTCTTATATAAGACCATTTGTGAGTAGATGATTTTTTGCTCGGTCAAATATATGGAAGTGAAATATTTGAGTCATAGGGTTGGTGTATTACTTTACTGTGTTAATTTTTTTTTTTTTTTTGAGACAGCATCTCACTCTGCTGCCCATGCTGGAGTGCAGTGATGCAGTCATGGTTTACTGTGGACTCAGCTTCCTGGGCTCAAGCAATCCTCCTACCTCAGCCTCCCGAGTAGCTAAGACTGCAGGTGTACACCACCATTCACAGCTAATTTATTTTTTGTAGAGAGAGGGTCTCACTATGTTGCCCAGGCTGGTCTCAAACTCCTGGGCTTAAGCAGTCCTCCCACCTTAGCCCCTAAAGTGTTGGGATTACAGGCAAGAGCGGCTGTGCCTGGCCTATTTTATTGTTTTTAACTAATGTTATTCAGGTATGACTTGCATATAATAAAGAAGAGACTTAAGTTATACAGTTTGATGAATTTCAATAAATGTATATACTGATGTAACCCGCAACCCAAATCAAGAGCTAGAGTATTTCTATTATACCAAAAAGTTTCCTTGTACACCTCCCCCAAGACATTGACTTAATTTCTATCATAATTTACCTTTGCCTGGAATCACACCGCAAATCCTTTTTTTTTTTTTTTGAGACAGAGCCTCACTCTGTCACCCAAGCTGGAGTGCAATGGTGCTATCTCGGCTCACTGCAATTTCTGCCTCCTGAGTTCAAGTGAGTGTCCTGCCTACGCCTCCCCAGTAGCTGAGATTACAGGCATATGCCACCACACCCAGCTAATTTTTGTATTGTTAGTACAGACGGGGTTTCACCATGTTGGCCAGGCTGGTGTCCAACTCCTGACCTCAGGTGATCTGTCGGCCTCAGCTTCCCAAAGTGTTGGGATTACAGACATGAGCCACTGCGCCTGGCCTAAGTACTCTTCAGTCTTGCTTATTTCATGCAACACAATACTTTTGAGACTCATTCACGCTGTTGCATGTATCAGTAGTTCATTTAAAAAATGTCTGCATACAATATTCTATTGTAGGTATACACCACGATTTATTTATGGACATTTTAGTTGTTTCCAGTTATTATCTTTTATTAATAAACCTATTATGAACATTTTTGTGCATTTTTTTTTTGGTGGCCACTAGTTTTCCTTTCTTTTGGGTAAATACCTGGAAGTGGACTCACTAGGACATAACGTAGGTATGTATTTATAATAAACTGCCAAGCTGATTTCCAAAGTGAGTTGTACAATTTTATTTAATTAATTAATTAATTAATTAATTAATTTTTTGAGACAGAATCTCACTCTGTTGCCAAGGCAGGAGTACAATGGTGCAGTCTTGGCTCACTGCAAGCTCTGCCTCCCAGGTTCAAGCGATTCTCCTGCCTCAGCCTCCCGAGTAGCTGAGATTACAGGCACGTGCCACCACGCCCAGCTAATTTTTGTATTTTTAGTAGAGACAGGGTTTCACCATGTTGGCCAGGCTGGTCTCGCACTCCTGACCTCAAGTAGTCTGCCCACCTCGGCCTCCCAAAGTGAAGTTGCACAATTTTAGAATCCCACCAGCAGTGTATGACATTTTCAGTGCTCTGTCTTCCTTGCCAATATGTGATATTGCCATACCATCTCACTGTGATTTTAATTTGCATGTCCCGGATGAGCAGTGATGTTGAGCACCTTTCTCGTGCTTATTGTCCATTCTTGTATCTTCTTCTTAAGTGTCTTTCCAAACTTATGGCACATTTAAAAAAATTGAGTGGCCTGTTCTTTTCTTATTGATTTGTAGGAATTCTTTATACATTCTGGCTGTAAGTCTTTTGTCAGATACATGTATTGTGAATAGTTTCTCCCAATCAATAGTTTGCCTTTCATGTTCTGAATGTGTTTGCTAATATTAGTGAACAGTTCTTTAGAAGAAAAGGACCTCCTAAATGCCCAGCAGTGTTATGCAGGACATGGGGAAAATACTTAGGACATACTGCCGGATTCAAAAAGGAGAAAATACAAACTTGTACTTGCAATTATGACTTTAACCCTTGCAAAATATGCATTGAAAACAAAACTGGAGGAAAATACATAAAACATTGCTTTGACTGACCGTGCGCGGTGAGGTCGTGGTTCCCTACTACTTAAAAAAATTACAATAAAATACACACAACATAAAATGTACCAGTTTTGCTATTTATTTATTTATTTATTTTTCAGATGGAGTTTTGCTCTTTTTGCCCAGGCTAGAGTGCAATGGTGTGATCTTCGCTCATTGCAACTTCCACCTCCCTGGTTCACTGCAACTTCCGCCTCCCTGGTTCAAGGGATTCTTCTGCCTCAGCCTCCCGAATAGCTGGGATTACAGGCACCCACCGCCATGCCCAGCTAATTTTTTGTATTTTCAGTAGAGACGGTGTTTCACCATGTTGGCCAGGCTGATCTCAAACTCCTGAGCTCTGGTGATCCCCCCGCCTTGGCCTCCCAATGTGCTGGGATTACCGGCACGAGCCACCGTGCCATTTTAAAGTAGACAATTCAGTGGCATTATGTACATCTCCACCACTGTGCAGCCATCACCACTATGTAGTTACAGAACATTTTCATCACCCCAACCAGAAACCCTGTACCCATTAAGCAGCCTCTCCATTCCCTCCTTCCACCAGCCCCTGGTAATCACCAATATGATTTCTGTTTCTATTCCCTTGCTATTTGAAAAGTATACACTTTTCTGCTTTATTATTTTCCTGGAGTTTTGTTAATGAGTATGTGCTTTGATATGTGAAATAAAGCAGAAACCAAGAGCCACAAAGAATGAACAAGTAAGTTACATGGCATTGAGTGCTGAGCTGTATGTCAGAGGTGGGAGGCAGCAGAACTCATTTTGTGATGATAGCTAACATGTATTCAGCTCTGACGGTGCCTGCACGATTCATCTAGCATGTATCTCACAACCACCCTAGCAGGCAGGTTCTGCTGTTATGCACCATATTACACATGGTACAGAATCTCTTCCCTGATCTTAGGGGGTCCCGTTTTGTCTGACTTCCCCACCACTCTGGGAACTGTCATGTGGGTGGAGACCATGTTGGTTCTTCTCTTCAATATGTTGCTATTGTCCAGTAGGGCCCTAGTTCATCCTTGTATTCATCAAGAGTTGCTGAATGGATGTATGCACGTGTGCAAGACCAACTCCCCTCGCCAGAGTTCTTAGCCCATGGCTCGTCATCTCCTACTTATTGCTTTGCTGACCCCTCTCTAGAGCATGACTGGCCATATCCAAGACACCACTTGGCTGATATGCTAGAGCAGAAAGAGTGAGAGGGGTCTCTGGGTGCAGCCTTGAGTCACAGGCAGGCTGGGAGGAAGTGGGAGCTCAGGGACCAGGGACCGTGTCTTGAGCTGTGAGAAAATATCTGAACGGTAGATTCATTAGGTCCCTCCTGGCTTTAATGACCAGGGCGTGAGGAGAGAAGTAATAATGAGTGGCATTTATATAGTGTGTTACGGTTTACATAGCTCTTGCATGCACATTACCTCATTTAATCCGGAAGGAGCACAGGGCGGGGCTGAAGCTCGTGGCCCCGGAGTTTGCCTGTCTGGGTTTGCATCCTGGCTCCACCACTTACTGTGTGACCCTGGACTATTTAGGCATCCTGCATCCCAGTTTCCCTATGTGTACGATGAAGGCACTGATAGTAACTGTCTCATAGAATTGCTGTGATGATTAAAGAAGGTAATGCCCCTAAAGCACTTAGAATAGCACCTGGAGCATAGTAAACACTAAATAAAAGTTGGTGCTTATTACACAATCCTCTCAATAGGCCCCAGAGATGTATAGACATACCCCATTTTACGGGCGAGCAGAATGGGGCTCAGAAGGATACAATCCACCTGTCTGAGGTCACACGGTGGAGAAGCAGGGGTGAGGGGCAGGGCTAGCACCAGGTCTGTTTGACCCCCAAAGCCTGTTTCTTTCAACTTCTTCATGTCACCTCCACTGACTTTGTTTAGGCTCAAAGGCAGGAGAAGCTTTAGCAGGCTCATGCACCAGGGTATTTAAAAAAAGATCCCTTGTCTAGATGAACTAAGGTCCCAGTGAGGTAGTACAGCTCAGAAAGCACTTTCTACTCCACCAGCGTATGATGAAAATGTAAATAATTGTTATTAATAATACATTCATAAAGTATTTTGATTTTTTCCCCTAGCATTTATTTGTCCCCTTTCCGGGACAGCACCCCGGTATCTCTAGGAAGGCCACAGTTTCCCCACTCCATCAGTGCTTCCATAGGGCTAACTCTATCCTTGGCTGGAGGGATGGGCAGAGGACACAGATCTGGCCAATCTGAGTGGTGCGTCCCCTCAGCCACAAGGATTAGCTCAGGAATGGGCATGTGACGCAGTCTGAGAGTCAAGGCCCACTTGCAGGACTTTGGTCACAGCCATTGGGGAAGAGACATTTCCTTCCTTCTGGCCAGGCTTGGTGGATATGATAGTGTATCCTGGCACTTCCGAAGCCACCCTGCCTCACAGTGGCCTTGGCCTGCCTGAGAATGGGGCCAGCCCGGAGGCAAACTGAGTTGAGAGGTGGAGAGACAAAGTCCATGTCCCCAAATTTAACTGAGCCTGGGACTAGACCTACCTGTTTTTTTCTATTATGCTGTCTTGTCCTAAGCATCTGCTAGGTTTCCACACTTGGCTGTATGGTCAACACACCTTCTTGATATCCCAACAGCTGCTCAGAGGAGGTGGGAGTAGCTCTACAGGACAGAGGAGGAAACAGAGGCTCCGAGGTAGGAAGTGACTTGGCCCAAGCACACAGGGACTCCAGACCATTTCTGCAAAGGGCACAGCCTCTCTACTAAGAAGGCAAACTCAGTGTCTGGATGAAGCCCTTGCCTTTTGTCATCCCCTGCCCTCAGGCAGGGATGCATCCTCTCATGGGAATGTCACGACAGAAGGAATTTGGGTGCCCCAGGAAACGTGTATTCTTTGGCTCCATCCCCCATCTCCCTCAATTATCCTCCTGACAGCCAGATTGGAGCCAAACTGGATTTACTGAATTTCACAACTTTGTTGAACCAATTTGTGGATTAAGAAAACAAAAATGAAATCCACATTTTTATTTGACACCATCAAAAATAGGCCATGCAGACAGGAAAGGGACGTTCTGGTCTCGGAATAGATTGAGAGGGGCCCACATCCTCGCTTCTCAGAGGTTTTGTTTTTGTTGGTGGTGGTTCCTGTCACCCTGATTCTCACAGGTCTTTGGGAAGCCTGTCCCCAAATCTTCTCTGAGATCTGGAATCTGGTCCTTATGTTGAGGCTGGGCAGCCACACCTGGGATGTGATTCCTTTCTCCCCTCACCCCATCATTCTCTCTCTCCAGTTTCCCTGCGATTTCCTCTTGGCCATAGCCTGGTGTAAGTTCCAGCATTTTTGTATAGCTGTTCTAGCAGATTTTCATTTTAGTGCCAATCCAAGTGCTCTATCCCTTCCTTGAACTCTTAGTTAGGCCAGTAAATATTTATGTAGCTCATTGGCAATTAATTAGGTGCCTTTGGCACTGCATCCAATGGCTTGTAAATCAACATAGAGATTTCACTTCCCCCATCTTTACTTCTTGGCTTTCCAGCAGAAAGACAAGCTAAGAGTGGGCAGGGAACGTGATTTCTACTTCTCTGTATATGCGTACCCTACATGTAGTAGCATGCAATGAATATTTATGGCCTTATAAATTTAATCGGCATATGATTACTTAACAATAAAGTGAGAACTTTTCCAGAGAGAAAAGACATCATCTTGGCTGGGCTTGATGGAGGGTAGGCTGTGAAGAGCACTCATTACATTGATTTAAAGTGAGGGCTCTCAGGTCAGACAGGTTAGAATCCTGGTTCCCCACTTACTGAGCATGTGATATTAACTGTGATGCAATCTCTCTATGCCTCAGTTTCTGCCTCATAATCTAGAAAAAGCAATAGCACTTGACCAAACCCTAAAACAGTGATCAGGCACAGGAAGTATCCTCTAAATGTCAGCTATCACTATTTTATTATTTCTTCCAAATAAGCCTTACGTTCTTAAGAAATACACATGCTGATACACAGGTAGTCTTTACTGCATCCAGTTTTTGTCTAGAGTATCAGATTCTTATCTTTAAAACATGAATAACCTGAATGGTTGTAACTTTATTTCTTCTCATTGTACATGTTAAAGGAAGAAAAAATAAGCTGATCAAAACCAATAAAAAAATACAAACAGAAGAAAAATCTGGAATAAACCAATGTAAGCAAAATAGGAGAACCTGAGGGAGTATGAGGAAGGTTGCCCAATATATCCATGAAGTAAAAGAGAGATGGGGGAGATGGCCATCAATTAAAATTAATTAAACATTTTAAATAATCTCTCATGCTGACCTCATGCTCCAGATGCCTGAAACAAAGAAAAGAAATGCAGATAATTGGGTCTTCATGACATTTTTCCAACTGGCCACTTTCCCTGTAACAAGACCAAGCCTGTCTCTTCCATTGTATTCTTGTGGGCTACCTGGGTCAGAACCTGAAATCTTAGCTCAGAAGTCCTGAGGCCTGGCGAGTAGCTGTCTAGACCCAACTCCCTGGCTGGGTGGATTAAACTTACTGCACCCTGAGTCTCTGCATTTCTTGCCAGCTCCAGCCTAGCTGTGTATGCCAAGCCTCCGTTTCTCACCTGGAGAACTGCAGTGCTTGCTAAGTGGTCTTGTTTTTTATCCTCTGAAATCACCTTGTCTTGACTTTTCTACTTGTTTTTTATTTGTTTCCCCCATTAGCCTATAAACTTCTCATTCCCGGCAGCTGGCACATGCATGGCCCAATAAATATTTCTTGATTGAATGGAAGGAGCTGTGAATAGTGGCCTCCTCAAGCAAAGGACATTTTATCTCCCAAAGGGAAATCTACTTTGTCGATATGAAAGTGAGCTTCTTAATAGGTCTATGGGGCAACATTTTGCTAACCCCATTCAAATTATAACAGACTTCAAAGTCATAAAGGCAGTAATATGCTTCCTTTTAAGTGTGTAATTTGTATTTTTTCACACCCAGGAATGGAAAACAGGGAGTGAAATATCCCCCAATTATTATTTTGTGCTTTTGAGGCAGGCTGGCCCACTCACCTATGGGGACTCTGGTGGCCAAGCACCTCCCACTTCATTCTTGGCAATTGTTTTCATCTGCCTCCCTTCACAGTGGCCCTAGCTCAGGTCTGGAATCTGCCCAGGGTCTGACCTCTGAGTGTCTGTCTCGTGCAATTCTGCTGCCTTGGTATTGACGCGCAGGACGTGGAAGTATACTGTCTACCACATTCATGACCATCCTGGATGACATGTCAAGGCATCTTAGTGCAGCCCTGAGTCCCTTGGAGGGAAATGGCCCCAGGCTGCTTCCAGTTTGAGGTAACCCTGTTCTGGATCACTTGGTCCTCCCCTCTCCCTCCTGCCACTGCTGATTGCATCATGGTGATCACCCCAAGGTCATCCCAAAGGAAGGTTGGTGTGTAGAGCCTGGCTTGGCACAGGAGGCCCCAGCCAATGAGATGAGTCAGCCATATCCCAGCCACTCCTCCTGGGATTTGACTTGGGGAATGTGGACAGAATCACACAGTCAGTAGAAGCTGGAAAGTAGGAGGGAGTGGCCCCATGGGGTAGGGACAAATCAGAGCTATGATGAATCAGAAGCAGAAGCGCCAAGTTGAATAAGAGATACAAAGCTTGGAAGCAGGAAGAGGTGGAGCAGACACATGAAGGAAGCTAACACTGGAGAGCGGCAAAGTAAAGGTGGCGTGCTAGAGGAAAGCTCCAGGATTCCTGCAGCTGGGCGTTGGAGCCACCCTGAACTCTCAAAGACCTCCCTGTTCCAGTCTCTGCAATCCCAGGCCCTGGTATGTCCCCGGATTTGGGGGGAGATTCTGGCTCCTTTGTAGTACCACAATAAACCCTCATTGCCCGAATTATCCCAAGTGACTCCCTGTTCTTTATGGGCTCACAAGCCAACACACCAAAAGTAGCCACCATCAATGGGTTAGGGGCCCACACCAGCATTGGGGGGACAGGGGAGGTGTCCAAAGAGCTAGCTCCTCTCAAAGGTTCTAATACCCACAGAGGTGGTTTAACTCCTCAAAGGTCTAAGCTCCGTTTTCTTTTCCTTTTTTTTTTTTTTTTTTTGAGGCAAAGTCTCACTTTGTCACAGAGGCTGGAGTGCAATGGCGAGATCTTGGCTCACTGCAACCTCTGCCTCTCAGGTTCAAGATAGTCTCCTGCCCCAGCCTCCCAAGTAGCTGGGATTACAGGCATGTGCTATGATGCCTGGCTATTTTTTGTATTTTTAGTAGAGACGGGGTTTCACCATGTTGGCCAGGCTGGTCTCGAACTCCTGACCTCAAGTCATCTGCCTGCCTCGGCCCCCCAAAGTGCTGGGATTACAGGTGTGAGCCACCGTGCCTGGCCTCATTTTCTTTTTGTAAAAATGTATCCCCCAATTTTGTATACATATATAAAATATCTATTTTATCAATATATTTCTAAATGTATCTTATATACAATAAAACATATAAGTATATATAATATATAACTATAATATAACCATACATAACTACTCTATGGCAATATGTAACTATAAATGCAAGCAAAGATCAATCAGACCTTTCCTGTAGGACTCTCGCTAAAATAGCTGGAAATGTGAAAAAATAGATTCTGGTCCCAACCCGCTGTCAAATATTCAAAGTGGGAAATTGGGATACTAATTTGCAAAGACTTTTTCCATCCCAAAAGTCAATTGATTAATCCCTCCTGGCAAACAAATTGCTGTGCCATCTCCTGTAAGTCAGATGTCTTCTGAGATTAGTGTAGTTGAAACCCTCATGACTATCCAAAGATTTGAGGTGATTCTAATAATTGGTGCATGTATAATAGCTCCATCAAAATAGAAAACAAAAAAATCAGAGAAAGGGGAAAATAAATAACCCAAAACAATGAGGCTGATAAAATTCCAATAATGAACAACCATAAGTTTCCTGGAGGTAATGGGAAAAAGGAGAAGTCCTAGATAAAAAATGATCATTGTTTAATCAAAATAAATTAATCAAAAGAGAAGGGTTTTCTTTTGGAACTATTTTTAAAAATTAACTCACTCATAATTTCATCATAGTGATACTGTTATTTTTGCTTATATATATATATATTCCAGTCCTTATCTGCAAGCAAAATAGAAATTTGTTTTTTAA
This sequence comes from Colobus angolensis palliatus, assembly GCF_000951035.1. Lineage (NCBI taxonomy): Eukaryota > Metazoa > Chordata > Mammalia > Primates > Cercopithecidae > Colobus > Colobus angolensis. Next base: position 15,784,017 of record NW_012115932.1, on the reverse strand, counting down.
AAATATTTGTTTTTGAAAAATATTTGAATAAGCAAAATATGCACATAGTTTGAAAACAAGAAAGTATGAAAAGTATATGCTGAAAAGTTTCCTCCCGTCCTTGTTACACATCTGCCCAGTTTCACATCCCCTCACTCCCTGGCAGGCTTGTCTCCTTATAGAGTTTTTATGCATATTTAATAACATAATTATCATCATCAATATCAACAACAAAATATGTATTTTTATATTCTGCTCCCTTTTTGCACCTTAATGTTTTCTCGTTGTTTTTTTTTTTTTTTTTTTGGAGACAGAATCTCACTCTGTCGCCTAGGCTGGAATGCAGCAGCACAATGATCTCAGCTCACTGCAGCCTCTGCCTCCTGGGCTGAAACAATTCTCCTGCCTCAGCCTCCCGAGTAACTGGGATTACAGGTGCATGCCACCATGCTGGGCTAATTTTTTGTATTTTTGATAGAGGTGGGGTTTCACCATGTTGGCCGGGCTGGTCTCAAACTCCTGACCTCAAGTGATTCGCCTGCCTTGGACTGCCAAAGTGCTGGGATTACAGATGTGAGCCACTGCGCCTGGCCTATACCTTAACTTTTTTCACTTAACTACATATCTTTCAGGCTTTTCCATTTTAGCAAAAGGAAAGTATCAGTCCATTTGGACAATTATAACAAAACACCTTAGACTGCATGATTTGTAAATAATAGACATTTATGACTCACAGTTCTGGAGGCTGGGAAGTCCAAGATCAAGGCACCAGCAGATTCAGTGTCTGGTGAGCACTGGTTCCTCATAAAAGGGAACTTCTAGCTGTGTCCTCATATGGTGGAAGGGGCAAACAGATTCCTCAAGCCTCTATTATTAATATAATGGCACTAACAAGCCTCTATTATTAACATAACGGCACGAATCTCACTAATGAGGGGACAATCCTCATGACTTAATCACCTCCTAAAGGCTCCAGCTCTTAACACTGTCACATTGAGTATTAGGTTCCAATGTATGCATTTTTGGGGTCACCCATATTCACACCATAGTGGAAAGTTTCCTCATTCTCTTTGATAGCTGTATGATTGCCCATTGTCTGACTGTACCATAACTTATATAACCAGAGCCCTCCTGGTATTATTTGGGTTGCTTCCATTTTTTTGCTATTGCAAATAAAGCTGGGGTGAATAATCTTACACACATGTCATTTCATGTGTAGGCAAATGTAGCTGACACAGATTGTTGGGTCAAAGAGAAAATGCATTTGTAAATTTGATGGCTATCACCAAATAGAGATTTTAGGAACGGATACTTCCACCAGCAGAGTCAGAGGGTTGAATGCTGCATAGTATCCACACACTTAGCCAGAGCTAGTATCCTCTTACCACACTCCAGGGAGGAAGGAAAAAACATGTGAGAAAGGAAGAGCTATTTATCCGACACCCACCCGCTATGTGGCAGACACACTCTGTATACACACCCGAGATACACTGTCTTCCTGTAAGGCAAAGTGTGTTTCCCTGATTTTTATATGTGAGGAAACTGAGTCTCAGGTTAAGGAAACTTACACAATGTCTCAAGAAAGTAGAAGAGTCCTGAACCCATGGCTGGCTCTGAAGCCCGTGTTTGTTCCAGGGGTCCATGTCATGGTGCCAGGGAGAATATCTCAGCCGGGCTCTGGTGTTCCACCAAGGCTGTTTCTGTCAGCATTCATGAATGTGAACAGCGGACTTCATTTCCCAACTACTTTATTTTCTTGCCTGCCTGGAACTTCAAGAATCAGAGCTCTGCCCTGCTTAGAGAAATCCCTGGCAACCCCTCCCCACCTTTGTGCTCCCCCCAGGCCCCAGGCCCACCCCTCACATGTGACTTTTATGTGTGGAGCAGTGCTCCTCCAGGTGCGGCTCTCCCAGAAGAGCATCCAGCCACAGTTCCAGGTCCCGCACTAGCTGCTCCAGCTCTCGCACCTCTTCCTCTAGCTTCTCCAAGAAGACATGCAAGTTCTCCTTCAGCCAGTTCCTGATGGTCTTTATCGGTTCTTCCGAGGGCTCATCAGTCTGATATTCAAGCCCCTGGAAGGCAGACATGGAAGTGACTTTCTCAGATAGGACCCTCCTCCCCGCCCCCACTGGTTTCAAAAAGATCCCTGGGCCTTTGCACGTGCTATTCATCGTGCTCATAGTACCCACCTTCTACACTTGGCCAGCTCCTACTTATCTTTCATGACCCATGTTGCCAATGACACCTCCTCTGGAAAGCCTTCCCAGATTGCCTCACCTCAGTACCTTGCTGGATATGTTACCTGGGAAACTACAAGATTCTGGTAGTAGTTACATTCTCTGATCCTTTCTGACACCTCCCAACTGCTTCCTGAAACAGGCACAAACATCACCTCTTAAGAGCAAATGAGCACTAATTGAAATAAACATGGTTAGTCATCCCAGTGTGATGAAGGTCAGTAGGAGAAGGCAGGTTATGGAGGTCTCCTTAACAAGCAACCATGTGGATCTGGTTCCTTCTTTCTCAGATTCCAGAATGCTCACCCAATATCCCTGTGCTCAAGTACAGGACCAAGATCAGCAATGCCAACAGCGTCTAGGGTGCAAGAAGAGGAGGAGGAGGAAGAACATGAGGATGAATTCTCTTCAGGTCCCCCTGCTTCCATCACAAAGGGCCAGGCATGGGCATGCTTATACAACAATTTTTTGAGCTTAACTTTTGTTCTAGTTATCTAAGTCACACTTGCTTACTACAAAACTCCCAAACTTTGAAGAAATAGATAACATGGCAACTCACTGATGTTGAATTTGCGTTTTCTCTCATTTAAACATTTTTTTGTTTTAATCGATCTTGAAATTAAGATCAAACTTCTTTGTGATATAATTTACATATAATAAAACACACACATTTAAAATGTATAGTCTGATGAGTCTGATGAGTTTTGATAAATGTCTATACCTGTAGACCATCACCCCAATCAAGATATAGAACGTTTCCATCATCTTCGCAAGTTTCCTTTTGCAGTCAATTCCATTCTCACTCCTGCCCTGCCTGGAGAGAACCATTCATCTGTTTTCTGTCACTATGAGTACTTTGGCCTGTTCCATAACCCCTGTATAAGTGGAATTACACAGTGTGCGTGCTTTTGCATTTAGTTTCTTTTGCTTAAGATACCGTTTTTGAAATGCCTCCATTTTTTGTGCTCAATTGTATTGATGAGTATATTGTGTATTTGATTGATGGGTATTTATTTTATATGAACATAGAATATTGCACAATTAGTCTCTTTACCTGTTGATGGACCTTCGGGTTGTTTCCAGTTTGGGGCTATTACGAATGAAAGTGCTGTGAACACTCATATACGAATCCTTGTATGAACATATGTTCACATTTCTCTTGGGTTAATATTCAAAAATGCAAATGCTGGGTTATATGGTAAATGTATGTTTAATTTTATAAGAAACCCCCACTGACTTTTCTGTACCCACTGAGCCACTATACGTGTCCCCATTTTTGTGGTAAATTGCGTTGTGCTTTAAATATTGAGCCAAGTGAGTTTCTTCAGTAAACTCTAGTTGTTCATGATGCATTAGCTAGCCTTTTTGTATATCGCGTGATTTGACAAGCTACTATTTTGTTGAGATTTCTTACATCTACATTCATAAGAGATTGGTTTAAATTTTTTTCTAGGCTGGGCATGGTGGCTCATGCCTGTAATCCTAACACTTTGGGAGGCCGAGTTGATTACTTGAGATCAGGCGTTCGCAACCAGCCTGGCCAACATGGCAAAACCCTGTCTCTACTAAAAAAGCAAAAATTAGCTGGCCTTGGTGGCAGGTGCCTGTCATTCCAGCTACTCAAGAGGCCGAGGCAGGGACATTGCTTGAGCCTGGGAGGCAGAGGTTGCAGTGAGCCAAGATTGCGCTACTGCACTCCAGTCTGGGTGACAGAGCAAGACTCTGTCTCAAAGAAAAAAATTGTTTTTTTCTGTACATTTGTAAAGTTTTGGTATCAAGGTTTTGTTACCCCCTTAAAATGAATTGGTAAGAACTCCCTTCTCCTCTATTTTATAAAATAATTTGTGTAAGATTGGTATTATTTTCATCTCAAATGATTGACAAAATTTATTGGTTGAAACTTTTGGGCCTGTAGTTATTAAGACTCTTCTTGAATCAATTTTGGAAGTTGTACTACCCAGGAAGATTTATCCATTTCACCTAAATGTATTGGCATCAAATTGTTCCGAATATTACCTTAATATTCTTTTAATGCCTGTAAGAGTCATGATAATAATCCTCTTCAATTCTTTTTAAAAATATATTTAAAGAAAAGAGGTCAAGAGAGGAAACAAGAGACCTCTTTCATTCTTGATATTGGTAATTTGTGTATTCTCTGTATGTATGTTTTTTGTTTAGTCTATTTAAAAGTTTTCCAATTTTTAATTTAATTTTACCAATTAAAAATGGTTAATTTTATTGTTTGCTTTACATTTAATTTCTGATTTTGTCTTTTTTATTTCTTTATACTATTGAGTTTAATTCTTCTTTTTCTGCTAATGTGGAAATTTTGACCATGCTTTTAAAGTTTTCTTGTTTTTCAAATATATGTGTGTGTGTGTTTGTGTGTGTGTGCATATTGACCGACATCCGATTTTCCCCAAACTTCACTAGATTGTGGCTGAATCAGATTTAGTTTGCCTTAAAAAAAGAATAAATTTCTTAGACACCCAAGTATGTGAAGTAACATTTAGACCCAGTACTAAACAAAGAAGATGAAAGATTTGTCTAACTTGTCTCTTCCCCAGATAATTTTCTTTATAATACTAGCAACTATATTATTATTAACTTAAAACAATAAACATGTTACATAGCAACAACTGGTTGAGTTTCACAGACACAGCGATAAGTGGAAGAAGTCGGACACAAAGGTGTACATGGTATGATTCCATTTACATGAAATTCAAGAACATAGAAAACTCAGCTATGACGACAGAAATCAGAATCACTGCTATGGGAGTGGGATGCCAGGTGGGCGGAGCCCCAAAAGAGCCTCCCTCCGTGCGAGAAATGTTCTACAGTTTGATCTGTGTGTACACCCAATGCAAAATCATCACACTGTACATTTAATATTAGGGTCCTTTTTCTTTTCTTAACAATATTCCTTAGGAATCTTTTCATGGAAGACACACACTCACTATCACAATTTTTTAAATTGCTGATGAGTTTTCGTGGCCTGGAAGCTCTTCTATGTGTCTCACCAGTCCTCTATCAACGTATTTAACAGGTTGATTTCTTCCCCAGTATGCTTGCTGCTGGTTTCTATACTGTGCTGCATGGAGGCAAAGGAAGGAACACGGACTAGGATTGAGTTTGAGTCCTTTTGCTTGTGTCGTCTTGGGGCTTGAGCCAAATAATTTCTCTGAGCCTCAGTTTCTTCGTCTGTAAAATGGATTTTGAAATACACTGAAAAGTCTTTCAAAAAAGAAGCAGGCCGGGCACGCCTACAGGCAGGCGGCTCACGCCTGTAATCCCAGCACTTTGGGAGGCTGAGGTGGGTGGATCACGAGGTCAGGAGTTCGAGATCAGCCTGGCCAATAGGGTGAAACCCTGGCTCTACTAAAAATACAAAAATTAACTGGGTGTGGTGGTGGGCACCTGTAGTCCCAGCTGCTCGGGAGGCTGAGGTAGTAGAATTGCTTGAACCCGGGAGGTGGAGGTTGCAGTGAGCCAAGATTGCACCATTGCACTCTAGCGTGGCGACACAGTGAGGCTCCATCTCAAAAAAAAAAGAAAAGAAAAGAAAAGAAAAGAAAAGAAACAATGGGACTCTGGTAGAATCAAGGTGGGAAATGCTGTGGTGAAAAAAGCTAAGCAGACTTCTTTGTTGAAGGACTTCTCAGAGCCTTCCTTACGTGAATGAGCAGCATCAGTCTTCAGGAGGGGATGAGGGTATGCAACCTTCCTCAAGCCACAGAATTCTGTAAAGAATGTTTCTAAACAGAGCATTCCTGGAGTCTGGTGTCTATGGAACACCTTTCAGGAAAAGCCACAGCATAATGGGTGCCCGTGAAGGCCCCTGTTATATGCTACAAGGTCCAGCATATAGGAGGCACTTGGTGCATGTATAGTAAATTAATGAGTGAACAAGTCTTTTGAAAACAGAGACAACAGAACTGATTTGTTCATTGCTCTGCTTAAAACCATTCGACAGCTTCTTCTTATCCTCAGAATAAACCCTTGCTCAGGATTCTTATAGCAGATGAACCTGATTTCAGGGGGTTCTATTTGCTGCTGGTTTCTATACTGTGCTGCATCTTTTCTCTTTTTTTTTTTTTTTTTGAGGCGGAGTCTCGCTCTGTCACCCGGACTGGAGTGCAGTGGCCGGATCTCAGCTCACTGCAAGCTCCGCCTCCCGGCGCCCGCCACCTCGCCCGGCTAGTTTTTTTGTATTTTTAGTAGAGACGGGGTTTCACCGTGTTAGCCAGGATGGTCTCGATCTCCTGACCTGGTGATCCGCCCGTCTCGGCCTCCCAAAGTGCTGGGATTACAGGCTTGAGCCACCGCGCCCGGCCAGATGTGTTTTCAAATCTTGTTATGTCCCAGCTGTGTGGCCCTTTTGCCTTTCTGGGCCTCAGTTTACCCTCTGTGAATGAGGTTGATAGCATCTAAGAGATGGGGTGTGGATGCACCAGGCTGTGTGCAGCAAGCATTAATGTTTTCCATTTTGACGAAATCCCACGTCAGTGTTGAATTTCAGCCCTGAGAATGAATCCTCCAGGAGCTCTCCAGTTCAGGAGTATTATCCCATTTCAGTTCATTCACTCATTCAGCAGCTATTAGGCACCAAGCACCATGCTAGGCACTAGAGATTCAGTGGGAAACTCAACAAAAAGCCCAGTCCTCCTGGAACATACTTTCTGCTGGCAGTGCTGAGAATTTAATAAGACAGTGTCAGTGACGGCCCTGCCAAGAAATGCCTAAGCCCCTAAGCTGTGCTCCACCAGACTGGGATCCAGGGACAGTGGGTCCAAGGTTCATTCCGGGCTTCGAGGGCCTTATAGTCTGTCTGGAGTGGCAAAAGGAGCCCAGGTGGGAGGAAAGCAGCATGTACCTGGCCTGGCCTCACCTGCTTCTTGTCATCACAGTGGCTGTTCCTTCTCCGTTCAAGCAGCTGGGCTGCCACCCGCTCTGCAGCCACCCGCCTCCTGCTGCCCACTTGCTGGGTTGCCATGGCCTCAGATCTGGCTGCCTGGGTGGACCAAGTTCCCCTCACTCAACAGGCAGAAGGGCACCCTTCCCCTCCCCCACCTGTGGTCACCAGGCATCCCGCAAACATTGAGTTCTGATGTCACAGAAGGTGGGGACAGCAAGGTTCCCACCTTCCCACCACCCTGAGTTTTAGTCCCTTCCCTCACTTTTATTTTTCATATGAGTGTAGAAAACAAAGATCAGGAAGAAATGCATCAAAATATTATGTTTCAGAATGATGATTTTTCTGATTATTTTCTTCTATATTTGCAAGTTTTTAATAAAAATACTAATTCTAAAATATAAAAACAATAGATTGGGTGCAGTGGCTCACACATGTAATCCCTAGCACTTTGGGAGGCTGAGGCTGGAGGATTGCTTGAGTCCAGAAGTTCGAGACCAGCCTGGGCAACATGGCGAGACCGTGTCTCTATTTTTTAAAAATTACAAAAAATAAATAAATAAATAGATAAAAGCTATTTTTAATTGAAAAATGCATGGAGATAATTGTAGATTCACATGCAGTTGTAAGAAACAATACAGAGAGATCCTGTGAACCCTCTACAAAGTTTCCTCCCAATGGTACAGTAATATCCTGCCTCACTGCAGTAGATCACAGCCTGGATGTGGACATTGACACACTCTACCAATTCCACGCAGACTTCCCCAGTGTTACTTGTTCTCATTTGTGTGTGTGTGTGTGTGTTTAATTCTAAACAATTTTGTGTAGGTTTGTGCACTTAGGACTGCAGTCAAGACACAGAAGAATTTCAAAATACAAGGGGCTCTGTGCTGCTTCGTGATGGCTGCTGCCTCCCGACCCCACCCACGCTGCCCCTAACTGCTGGAAACCACTCATCTGCTCTCTCTTTCTAAAATTTGTTTATTCCAAATGCTACGTAAGTGGAACGAAACAGTAGTTAACCTTTGTGGATTGACTTTAAAAAAAACAGTATAACTCCTGGAAATTCACCCAATTTGTTGCATGTATCAGTATTTATTCCTTTTGACTGCTGAGTAGTATTTGGTGATATGCGTATGCCATACTGAAGGACATGTTCCAAACATGTTCAAAAGCTGGCTGCCTCCAGTTTTTGACTCTTGCGAGTAAGGGTGATATGAACATTCTTGTACATGTTTTGGGTAAATGTAAGTTTCATTTCCCTGGGATAAATGCCTGAAAGGGCAATTGCTAGGCCATAGCATCACGGCATGATAGTTTTATAAGAAATTGTCAAACTGTTTTACAGAATGGCTGTACCATTGTACATTCTCATTAACAGTGTATGAGTGATTTGGTTTCTCCTCATCCCCACCAATGTCTATTTTCACTATTTTTTAATTTAACTGTTTTGATAGGTGTTTAGTAACATCTCGTGGTTTTAATGTGTATTTCCCTGATAGCTAATGATGTTTAATATCTTTTCTTTTTTTAAAATTTTATCAAGCAATTTTTTTTTGTTTTGTTTTGGGTGGAGACAGTGTCTTGCTATGTTTCCCAGGCTGGTCTTGAACTTCTGGGCTCAAGCAATCCTCCCACCTCGGGCTCCCAAAGTGCTGGGATTACAGATGTGAGCCACCTTGCCCTGCCTGAACATCTTTTCATAATAGCTTATTTGCCATCTGCACCCCCTCCTTAGTGGAATATCTGTTCCTGTCTTTTGCCCATTTACTAATCGGGTTGGTTTTGCTACAGTTGAGTTTTGAGACAGTTTTTTGCTCATTTTAGGTACTGGTTCTTCTTAGGATATATGGTTTGCAAACTATTTTCTCCCAGTCTGTAGTTTATCTTTTCAACTTCATCACATGAACTTTTGCAGAGAAAATGTTTTACGTTTTGATCTAATCTGTCACTTTTTCTTTTATGAATTGTGCTTTTCTGTGGCAAGTCTAAGAACTCTTCACCTAGCCCTAGGTTCTGAAGACTTTCTTTTGTTGTTGTTGTTGTTGTTGTTGTTTTATAGCTTTACGCTTCTTATTTCAGCCCATGATCCATTTGGAATCAATTTTTGTATAAAGTGTGAAGGTTGAGGTTCATTTTTCTTGCTTATGGGTGTCCAGTTGCTCCAGGACCATTTGTTCTGTATTCTGTTTCATTGATCTATGTATCTATCCCTGCATCAATACTACACTGTCTTGATTGCTGTAGCTTTACAGTGAGTCTTAATAGCAAGTAAAGTGATTTTTCCTACTTTGTTTTTCTTTGTCAAGATTGTTTCAGTGCTCATAGGGCCTATGCCTTTCCATATAAACTTTAGAACAAGCTTATCTAGTCAACAAACTACTTTGCCAGCTGGGATTGTGATAGGAATTGCATCAAACCTATGAATCACTTTGGGGAGAATTGTCATATTTACTCTGTGGTGTCTTCTATCCCATGAACACAGTATGCTTCTTCATTTATTTAGGTCTTCTGTTTTGTTTGTTTTTTAACCAGCACTTTGTAATTTTGGGGATATAGCTTTTGTACATGTTTTGTAGGTATATACCTAAATATTTCATATTCTTTGGACTTTCCTTATACTTTAAAAGTTCCCATGTACCAAACAAATTTCATGTGTTAAGAAATCATCAATGTTCCACATTTTGTGAACTAACTTTACCAAAGTTTCACATACAGAGCTTCTGATTGGCACCCAGATAACTTATATATGGAGGCCTGCTGTATGCTAGGCATTTCACTAGATTATTTTACTACAGCTTCTCTAGGCTATAATTCTGCGGGTAGTGGGAAATTAAATCTGTCTTACTAACCATTGCATTTCTGATGCCCCTTATGCAGCCCGTTACATAGTAAATGTTCAGTAAAAATACCTGTTGAAAGGATGAATAATGAATGATCTCAAACTGCAGGCTCTGAGAGGCCAGGAACTGTGTCTGGTGAATACATTTTTGTAATCATAGTACTTGGCTCAGTAAATATTTGCCGAATGAGTAAAGCAGGTGGTATGATTTTATGTTTTGAAGAGACCGAGGTCCAGGGAGGCTAGGGAAGGTTATCAGAATTAGTGGGTGTCATGAACGAAGTACCTACTGTGCGTCTGACCTAGAGTAAGTGCCTTCCACATGTTACCTCATCTAATCCTCCTAACTGCCCTACAAGGCCGGGGCTGTTAGTTTCTGTTGGGAATGTTAATCTCCTTACTCAGTGGCACATACCCTGCCTTAGTATGGGTCTATTTAACTCCAAAGTCTCCTTGTTTACCACAAGGAGTTAATGTAGTTTCAGCTAAAAACAAAGAAGGTGGTCATTCTTGCCTTTTGTGGCTTCATTGTGCATAAGCAGATGTGAGAGTTCCATTAGACTTTTTTTTTTTTTTTTAATTATACTTTAAGTTCTAGGGTACATGTGCATAGCGTGCAGGTTTGTTACATATGTATACTTGTGCCACGTTGGTGTGCTGCACCCATCAACTCGTCAGCACCCATCAATTCATCATTTATATCAGGTATAACTCCCCAATGCAATCCCTCCCCCCTCCCCATGATAGGCCCGTGTGTGATGTAGACTTTTTGAATATCAAACATAACCACCTTCTCTCCTGTCCTTCTGTGTCCACAGTTTGTTCCTTCAGGTGGCTTCATGGTTTTTCTGACTTCAAGAATGAAGCTGCAGACCCTCGCGGTGAGTGTTATAGCTCTTAAAGGTAGTGGACCGAAAGAGTGAGCAGCAGCAAGATTTATTGGGAAGAGCAAAAGAACAAAGCTTCCACAGCGTGGAAGAGGACCCCAGTGGGCTGCTGCTGCTGGCTGGGGTGGCCAGCTTTATTCCCTTATTTGTCCCCGCCCACATCCTGCTGATTGGTCCTTTTTACAGAGTGCTGATTGGTCCATTTTACAGAGTGCTGATTGGCCCATTTTGTAGAGTGCTGATTGGGCCATTTACAATCCTTTAGTTAGACACAGAGCGCTGATTGGTGCATTTTTACAGAGTGCTGATTGGTGCATTTACAATCCTTTAGTTAGACACAGAGTGCTGATTGGTGCATTTACAATCCTTTAGCTAGACAGAAAAGTTCTCCAAGTCCCCACTGGACCCAGGAAGTCCAGCTGACTTCACCTCTCACTTCCAACTCCATGACTATCCCAGGTTGGTGCGTGGGGCATTTCATACAATCTCCACTGCTTTCTGCCTCTTCTTCTGCATATCTTTATTGTTATTACTAAAGTGGCTATGTTGTCTGGGGTAAATGCCCAGGGTTCGTTGTCTTATGCCAGGAAAATTTAGGATACGGACACACAAAATAGGCAAAAAAGGGGAAAGAAAAACAGCTCCAGAGAGAGATTGAGAGGGAACTTCTCAGAGGAAAAGACCAGCCAGTGATGGCTACAGCAGAATTTCACAGTTAGGCTTGTGGAGGTGGTGTCTGATTTACACAGGGCTCACAGTTTGGTTCCATGAGGTGTGACATAAGGCTAGCTGCCCCACCCTAATCTTATTATGCAAATGAACTTTCCCTTTAGCCAGGACTGTCTTGTCTGCTCCTTACTATACGCGTGGCAGACAAAGAGAAGGGAAGATGGAGGTGCCATCTCGAACATGATTGGCACAACTGCAGCCTCTATGTCTGCAGCTCGATTTTACAGGCTGCTCTTTGTCAGAAAGCAAAATAATTGGGGGCTGCTTTTCATTAAAAGGAAAACTTTACCGAGGACTTCCACACCCTCTCTGTCTGACTAATTAATTTCTTCTTAACTCCTGTATTATTACCATGTGCAACTAGGATATTTTGAGAGTTTTCTAAGTACTGCACACTGTGCAAAGTGCTTTACATGCATTGGTTCACCATACACATATTACAGCTCTAGGTGGTAAATCGTACTTTTGTCTCCATTTTACAGATGGGGGGACTGAAGCTTAGAGTGACTAAGTCACTTTCCCAAAGTTACTCAGCTGGTAAGAGGCAGGGTTGAGATTTGGACTGTACCATTCTGGTGACAGCACCCTGGCTTTTGGTGGCCGTGAGATACTGCTCCTTCCCTAGGAAGATTCAAGACCAGAGAAAGAAAGCGTCCAGCCCAAGACAGTCCAAGGAGAGGTACCAAACTCAATTCTCTTGCCTCCCACTTGAGGGCCCTCCAAAGGCCATTTGCATCATCTTGATGGTCTTGCATGCACCCATGTAGTTGCTGGCTCTTGGGCTTTATCTGGTGGACACATTTGAAATGTCAAATGCAGGTACGTAAGGACTGCTCATTAAGCTAATTATGGCACATCAAAAGCAATGAATTACAGTCACGAAAAGTAATGAATTACAGTAAAAAAATTTACAGTCACACACAAAAAAGTAATGAATTACAGTCATTTTTCTAGGAAACACAATAAATTCTTCCAGAAAACTCCTTTGGAAGGCAGAGCTTCCAGGATTTGGTCTCAGGGCGGGGAGGAGAGGGAGGAAGAGCTTCCCCATCCGGCCCTCAGAGAACTGGCCCAGTAGCTGGTGTGGGCAGGGGACTGGCAGAGGGTCAGTACGGCACTGGGTGTTCCACACTTCCTAGTAAAGGAAGAGGGAGAGGATGAGAAAGGAGAGAGAGGCCTTTGAAGGAGGGAATTAGGGAGCAAGTCAATGTGAGCATGAGTTGGCGGGGGGCAGGGAATGAATGGAAATGTGTGAATGAATAAAGATTTCCAGGGGAATAACTAATCAGACTTGAAAAATTACACTCTGCCAAGGGAGAAATCTGCCCCAAACCTAATAAGTGGAGACCAAGCAGTGCTTTGTGCTTGAGTCCTGTCTCCCAAACACACCTGGGTTCAAATCCTGGTATCATTGTAACATTCACTTGGGAAAGTGACATCATGTCTCTAAGTCTCAGTTATCTGAAAAGTGAGGCCAATAATAATAATGTGTGTCTTACGGCGTTACTGGGAGGGCTAAACGGGAAGAACTAACTGGATAGTGCCTGCCTCAAACTGAAAGCTCAGGTAGTTTCTCTTTCTTCCCCCCTTCTCCCTCTCTCTCTCCTTCTTTTCCTCCCTCCCTCCCTCTCTCCTTTCTCTCCTCCCTCCCTCTCTCCCTGCCTTCCTCTCTTCATTCCCACTCCCCCCTCCTTTTCTCCTCCTCCCTTCTCCAAGTATTTGATGGGCTGCCCCTGTGCCAATTGAATTTAATTCTCCCAGTAATGTAAGATTGCAAAGAGTTTATATGAAAAGTCTATCCAGAAAACTGATAGAGATGACATAATTGGCAAGCCTGTACAGGAGTGGGCGGGGACTACGGAAGGAAGAGGACCGGATGGCTTCATAAAGGAGGAGGCGTTTTTGGCTAACTGGAGGGGAGAAGAAAGGATGTCTGGGGAGACTGAGAATTATGGGAAAAGACCTCACAACCTGAGCCTGAAACCAGAACCCAGTCCTAGCCTGGGTCTTGTGCCTGCCTTCAGTCCACAGAAGAAAGACTTGTATTTATAACAAACATTGCAAACTCAGATGTATGCAGGTACTGAACAGTTAATAAAATGAGAGACGTAGTCTGGGTGTGAAACAGAAGGGTGTGGTGGGGACCGTGGCAAAATCATAACGCTTGTGTCCAGAAAGGCCAGCCAATTGTTGCATGAGAATGTGGGGTTCAATGTGGTGAGAACTTCTGATTTATTTTCAAGAGACATAAGAAATTCAGTCTTTTGTGTGAAACCTCCTGACTTGTAAATGTTGGCAACAAATTCAACTTTAGAAAAACAAATCACAGTGTGAGCCCAATTTCCGCCATTAATTTGTGAACTCTCTTATTGTGCGTCTGCTGTGCTCAAACGAGGCTTGTCCCTAATCCTCTAAACAGCCCTGCTCTGTGGAGCTTGTTACCTGCTATGGCAAGCCACAGAAGCCCCTGTGGCTAACTCACATTAGAAAAGGCCAGTCTTGGAGAGGTGAGAGGGACTGCCTGAATTTGTTGGGAAGGCTGAAACTCCAGGGAGAAGAATAGCCGTTGGGACCATGGGCAGGGGCATATTACAGGCAGGCACTGAACCAGAATGGAATACTGGGGTAAATGTGTACCCTGCATGGTGGGATTCCAATGCCATGAAATAATTCTAAATTCTCTTGGTGTCTGTGTTAGTTGCCTATGGCTTCTATAATGAATTATTACAAATTGGATGGTTTGAAATGACAGAAATTAATTTTTTGTAGTTCTGGAAACCAGAAGTCCAAAGTCAGTAGCGCTGTGCTGAACTCTGAAAGCATCCATCTGGCTGTGCTCCCTCGAGGGGAACCCATTCCTCAACTCTTCCAGCATGTGTGGCTGCCAACATTCCTTAGCTTGTGGCTACAGCACTCCCATCTCTGCCTCCATGGTTACATTGCCCATTGCCTTGTCCTCTTCTCTGTCGCTGTCTCTGTCTCTGTCTCTGTTTCTCTCTCTCTCTCTCTGTGTGTGTGTGTGTGTGTGTGTGTGAAATTTTCCTATCTCTCTTTTATAAGGATTCATAGGCTCATGCTGGGGCCCCTTGGATAATCCAGGAAAGTCTCCTCATTTTTTTTTTTTTTGAGATATAGTCTCGCTCTGTCACCTAGGCTGGAGTGCAATGGCATGATCTCGGCTCACTGCAACCTCCGCCTTCTGGGTTCAACCAATTCTCCTGCCTCGGCCTCCCAAGTAGCTGAGATTACAGGCACTTGTCAACATGCTTGGCAAATTTTTGTATTTTTGTAGAGATGGGGTTTCACCATGTTGGCCAGGCTGGTCTTGAACTCCTGACCTTGGGTGATCTGCCTGCTTCGGCCTCCCAAAGTGCTAGGATTACAGGCATGAGCCACCATGCCCAGCGAAATCTCCTCATCTTAAAACCCTTCATTTGATGACATCTGCAAAGTCCTATTTTGCAATATAAGGTAAAATTCACAGGTACAAGGGATTAGGATGTGGGTATCTCTTGAAGGCTTTTCTCAGCCCACTACTGTGTCTTTGGGATGCTCCCTGCAGATTCAAAGCTCTGGGCAGGGACAGCTGCTAGGCTGAGGTAGGGAGGAGGCTGGGGGCTTCTGCTGCTCTTGAAGTGGGAGACAAGGCTGTGTCAGCCCCAAGACTCACCTGATGGGTGATTACCTCCAGGGAAGGAGGGATTGAGGCTGCTGAGTGTTGCCGCTGTCCCTTCCTCCCTTCTGCACTGAGATGGAGACCTTGTTCTGAGAGGCTGGGGGATGTCCAAGCTCTCAGCCCCAGGAGGGCAGGTCTATCTCCCTCTCACAGTCCATGGCACTCCAGAACTTAGCACAACACCTGGCACTGAGTAGGTGCTCAGTGTTTGTTCACAGGCTGCTGCCTCCAGGTTCTGTTCTCTCTCACTGTGGCAAGTAGAGGCTGGGAGGCCAGTCCAGCTGAGGGGCAAGTGTACACATGGACACACGGCCTTGGCATAGGCTTGCCTGCTAGGGCCACAGGCCACACCAAAAATACCCTTCTGCATGCCCCATTAACCAGAGGGCTAAAGAACTGTGACCAGTGGACCAAAAAGGAAAAAAAAAACGGGATTAATTTATGAGGCGTTCTGCTGCCTGGATGGCTCATTGCATACCCGCTCTGGCGATGCTGCTCTCTAATGTGCTTCTAGACTTACTGTACTTCGACATCCAGGGGCCCTTTTGTAACATGCCAAGTATTCCGCCGTTATTGTTCTAGGCACCTCCTGTTGGTCATTGGGCTAATTTATTTCAGTCGGAATTTCAGGACCAGACACAACTCTTATTACTCACTGCTTCGGAGAGGGAATAAAAGAGCAATTGATATTTGGAAAAATGAAAAATATGTCCAGAATACTTTGGGCAATGAGGCCAAGAAGAAAAAAAAAAAAAATAGGAGGGGAAAGCTAGAGGGAAAAATAAGGCGGGCTCACCCCGTCATGCACTCTGTCATGGCCTGTCTCGGAGACATGGAGTCTAGAATGTCTGCAGACAAATGAATCAATGGCAGGGCTCTGAGAATTCCTCAGGCACCTGGGCCCTTCCGCCCATGACTTCAGCCACCACCTGCAGGAGCAGGACTGGAAAAGGTTGGAGTGTGAAGCGCCCCTCAATTAGTTGAGTGTGTTAAATTGGGTCTCAGGTTGGAGGGTGAGGGAGAAACCCCAGTGGGATTGTTGAATTCCTAAGTTTGCTTGCTCCCGAATCCAAGACTCTTATGGAAAATTAACGTAGGAATAGAATTTTGAGATGTGACGCCCAGACGCTTGCTTTCAGGACTGAGACAATGCTGAGGAGTGAGAAGGCTCTGTGCATGAACATGGAGATGATGATGATGTGCTCCCCGAGCCCCTGTCAGTGGTCTTCTGGTGGCTTGAAGGCAAGCATCTCCCTTGCCATTCGAGACCCTTTCCTGGTGCTTGTGGGTGTGAAATCTGTGACTTCGCTGTTCCTGGAAGTCCTGGTTGAACGCCGGGTTTTTGGCAGACAGAGCGGCTTCTGCAGATGCAGGAAAGTGGGGGATGGGTTTAGCTCTGCCCTGGCCAACAAAAACGGCCAAGAGTGAGGGTGTACGTGAAAGTGAAGGGGTGGCTACATGTGCCTCGGGCGCATTGTGTTGTGGTCTGGGGCTTGGGCTGCAGAGCTGGGCATCCTGAGGACAAATCTCACAGCCCCCCTCCACTCACTGTGAGACTGTGGGCTGCACGCTGTACCTTGAAAGGGCTCTGTTCTCCCATCTGTAAGGTAGGGTTAAAAATACCTGCCTTAGGACAGGCGCGGTGGCTTACGCCTGTAATCCCAGCACTTTGGGAGGCCAAGGCAGGTGGATGACCTGAGGTCAGGCGTTCAAGACCTGCTTGGCCAACGTGGCAAAACCCTGTCTCTACTAAAAATACAAAATTAGCTGGGTGTGGTGGCGCATGCCCATAATCCCAGCTACTTGGGAGGCTGAGGCAGGAGAATCACTTGAACCCGGGAGGCAGAGGTTTCGGTGAGCCGAGATCACCCATAGCATTCCAGCCTGGGCAAAAAGAGCGAAACTTGATCTCAAAAAACAAAACAAAACAAAGCAAAACAAAACAAAACAAAACAAAGCAAAACAAAATGTCTGCCTTATAGGGTTGCTGTAAGGGAAAAAAAGATAGCTTGTAAAATTCTGACCCCTGGCGATGATAACATGGATTCCCTTTTCTTGCACATTCATTTACTGTTAAGCATTGAATTAAGCACTTTGCATTCATTCCCTTATGGAATCCTCGCAGCAACTCTACAAGATGGAAACTAAAACCATGTCTGCTTTGCCGATAGAAAACTGAGGCTAAGGGAAATTGGGTGCCTTACCCACAACTCCAGAGCCTGAGTCCTTAACATCTACTGCCTCCCCTGGAGATCAGGGTCTTCAGGTGAGGCACTTATGGTAAGTCAAGCCGGAGGAGACGGACTCCAGCAAAATCCACCACTGCCTCCTCTTCCTGTGGTGATGGGGAGGACCACTGTGTCTTCATAACAAGATCCTTCCACATGGTAGAATTACCCTCAGAGGGGCAAGATCCACTCCAGGAGACACGTGACAGCAGGGCCCGAAGCGGGGGGACGTGGGGGTTGGGGGATGCTCGGTTCTTGGTGCTGGAGTGTGAGGGCAGCGCCGTCCTGGTCTGTTTCAGATGTTTCTTTCTCTCTCCAATTGTGTACATTTGAATTTGAAGAAAGAAGGTGGCCAAGGGCCCATGGGATGGGAAGACCCTGTTAAAGGGGCGGCGGGCACGTGGCATTCCCAGCAGATCTAGTGAGGGCTCAGTGTCTATTTGTCAAATGAACGTGGTGGTGGGTGAGCATCTGGAGTTGGTAACCAGCGCTCTAAGGTTGAAATGGCTTCAAGACGGGATCAAAACATCTGTGTCTGGGATGTTTCTGGGCTGAGAATTCTGTCTCAGTTCTGACTTCATTCTCTAACCACCAGAGCCCCGGCATCCCTTTCCCCAGGGGTCAGAAGACAGCTGGGGTCTCCTGAGGGGCCTCCTGGCTCTGCGCTTGGGAGACCTGTGGGTCAAAATTTCAGGCCACGTTAACAGAAACAGAGTGAGCCTATAGACACGGCCCAAGACAAGGCTCCCACAGACCTTGAGCCAGTTTCTTTTTGTCTTAAGCTGTTTTGGGTTTCTGGCAATTGGGAATAGAGGGATTCTTGACACAATAGTTGCATGTCAGGTTGTGCTTTTATAAGGAACACCATGAAACTCTTCTGCATCCAAGACGCTTCCTGGGATTTGTGGGTGAGCCTTGCGACCAAGTTCAAAGGAGCCTGTGAAGGAATTGGAGGGTGTGGCAGGGCAGGGTAGGGACCATGTGCCATGGGCCTACGCGAGATAAACCCACAAGGAACTTCAAATCCACAGGGGCGTGGGACTGCTAGAATCCAGGATTCCCTCGGTCATCCGTGGTGCAAGGCCCATGGGGATCGGGAGAGAGGTCAGAGGGTGAGCTGTGCAACCGAGCAGACCTGGGTTCCCATATTGTTTCTGTTGACTGCCTGTGTGACCCTGCGTGGGCTCCTTCCTGTCTCTCTGCTGGCTCAGTTTCCTCATCTGTAAAATAGGAACAACATTACTGTCTATTTCACAGGCCATTATGTCAAGGTGGGGCAAGCATGGGATCTCGAATGGGGTGGGCCAGGGTGGAGAGTGACAGAGCGACATGCCATCGATCCCTGCTCTCCATGCCAACAGCAATTGCAACAACCAGGTGTTAGGACAGCAACAGCTACTATCACCAACATCTTGATTGTGCTGGATCTAACAAGCTT
Source organism: Colobus angolensis palliatus (assembly GCF_000951035.1). NCBI lineage: Eukaryota > Metazoa > Chordata > Mammalia > Primates > Cercopithecidae > Colobus > Colobus angolensis. Next base: position 15,765,089 of record NW_012115932.1, on the reverse strand, counting down.
GATCTCACCCAATCCTTACGAATGCCCTTTGAATAGATGTCATTTTTCTTCTATTTGTCAGACGAGAAATCAGACACAAAGCCCATAGCCACCGAGCCACACACTGCCTCCTGCGACGTGCACCCACAGTAAATGCACAAATGGTGTCTAAATTCTACTCACCATTCAAGGCCTGGCATGAGCCCCACCTCCTTCATATAGTCCTCCAACCACAGGGATGTCTCTTTACCCACTGGACTGCAGACAGATGTTTAACTTTTTAAAATACATTGTCTTAAAAATTAGGAGCTTTCCCATACAATCTAGATTTCTGGCTTTTCTTGAAGAATGAGCGATCTGGGCACAATGACCCATGTTCCTGCATGCCAACACTTTCCTAAGCCTGGGCAGCTTAGCTTCCTTTAGATGGGGCCTGGGTGCTCTTGCTGGCTACTGGACACTATGCCTGCCTGGTCTTGAAGGCATCTGGCTTGAGTCTTACCCTCTATTTGGTTATCTCATCACAATGCCTTGAAGCACTGGCAAATATTTTCTATACATTTTTTGGTCTACCCCGTGAGGGCACCAGCTGCTCTGTGAGGGAAAAGCCTTCCACATCCTCAGAATCCCTCCTGTCTGGGGCTGTGTGGGCCCCAGGGCACATGACCTGTAATTACCTTTTAATTGGATTAACCAAAAGCAAGCAGCCCCAGACAGGAGGCTCAGAAGGGATTCAGTGACCTTAGAGGAAGGGATTCAGTGACCTCAGAGGAAGGGATTCAGTGACCTCAGAGAGGTCGTGCATCTCCATTGCTCTACCATGGTGGACGTAAGACTGGTGTTTATCCAGCCCTGCTGTGCACCAGGCATGGTAGAAGGAATCATGGGGATATCATCTCACTGAGACTCCACCACCTCCCTGAGACTGAGGTCAGTGTCCCCATTCTACAGAAGAGGAAAGTTGGACTCAAGAGAACCGAAGAGACCTGCTTAAGGTCAGAACCGGCTTGCTGGTGGGAGAGTCAGGATTCGAACCCAGGTCTGTTGACTCCCACATCTGACTCTTTCCACACACACCCTGGGCCAACTCTCCACGCCAGGCCCCTCTCTGCCAAAGAGAAGACCTTTGCGATGTTTTGTGTCCTTGAAGGCAAACCAAAAGAATTCCCTACAACTTGCTGCTGGCATTTCAAGTATTGGTTTATGGGTTTCTTGGTGAGAATGCATCCAGGGGCCTATCACCCTTAGTGAAATAGATACTTTTCCAATCAAAGAGTCAAACCAGAACTTGGCTTCTTAGAAAACCACTTGTCTGGAATGCTTGCCAGCGACCAGACGGTCCCACAGTTCAGATTTTTAAAACTGTCTCAAATGTATGGAGAGACCTTTAGGGTGGGGGGTGGGAAAGGCACATACCTTGCTGTGGAAATACATAGACGTTCAAGTCGTCAGGACTCCTCGGTTGGCCAAGGTCAAGTCAGCCCTTTTGTGGCGTTCTCAGGAGTCTCGCTGCCTTGCTGAACCCAAAACGAGCTTTTATTTTATGAGACTTTTTTTTCATGAAACAAAAACAGTAATTAAAGAGAAAAACCTTCTATAAACAAGTGTCTATAGTTCTCGTTTGCTTAACTTTTTCCAACCTTATGAAAAATTGGAACTGAAATCGCCTTCTGAAAGAAGGTTCGGGAAGTATTTTCTTTCAGGTTCATTCAAAATAGTCACACCTCCTTCTCCACCCCTTCCCGAATGCTGATATTTCCAATGGTCTTCACCATATCCTGAAACTAATAAAGTGGTGTGTTTTCATTATCTCTCACCACAATAATAAATATATGCAAATGACTCTGAATATAGTTTGTGACCTAAACCCTCACCCCACATCTGGATGGAATCTGAGACCCTAAATGGTTCAACCATTTGGACTGAAGAGGTTGGTTAATTCCATCCAAGAGCCAGTCATAGGCTGGTTAGGGACTGGTTAATTCATTCCAAACGGTCAACCGAGGATGGTAAGCAGACATAACCTGTGGTTCAGAAAGGTTTCCCTTAACCCTTCCTGAATTTTGATCTGAGGTTTATACAAACAGAAATTATGTGTGGGGTGGAGTACAGCCAGGAAGTCTCTGAGAAAACTCCATCTTACACATTTTCTTTGAGACGGCCAGACATAAATCTTTGAGGATATCCGTCTTCCTACCAGAGTGGCTGGATTTTTATGGTTACTACACCCTGGTTAGATGTTAATGGATAAAATACTTTTTTGAGTCCAAGGAAAGGGCTAGTATTCCCTGAGTAGCTAATACAGTCTGTCAAGCAGAAAGGAATGACTATTTTTTAAAAGTCAGAGACTGTACACTACCAAGGGCTGAAAAGGGTGTGTGTGTGTGTGTGTGTGTGTGTGTGTGTGTGTGTGTATCTGAGTGGATGAATGAAAGAACGGCACTTTTGGGATGCATTTTCACTTCTTTTCAGGATAAGCAAGTTAATTTTCTGCCTCTAAAATAATAGATTAAGCTGGGAAATAGGTTGGCTGCCTCTAAGCTGAAGTAAGATAAATACATATTTGCCAGTTCAAACTACTCTTCCCTGTACCCTTAAAAATCATTAATAATAACACAATGTCAATTTTTTAACCCATGCATTCATTATTGGTCCACAATACTCAATCTCCTTCCCCGCTTTCTCCTTCACTTCCTTCTTTCAGATATTTTTATGAGTACCCACTACGTGCCAGGCACTGCCCTGGGTTCTTTCAAAGTTCCATACGAAGACCACCCGAAGAATTTGTTGACCACACCAAGCCAGGTTTATTTTTTATTGTTTATTTTTTTCTGAGATGGAGTCTCGCTCTTTTGCCCAGGCTGGAGTGAAGTGGCGTGATCTCGGCTCACTGCAACCTCTGCTCCCTGGGTTCAAGCAATTCTCCTGCCTCAGCCTCCTGAGTAGCTGGGATTACAGGCACCTGCCACCACCACACCTGGCTATTTTGTCCTTTTTTTTTTTTGTATTTTTAGTAGAGGTGGGGTTTCACCATGTTGGCCAGGCTGATCTCGAACTCCTGACCTCAGGAGATCCACCTGCCTTGGCCTATGAAGTGCTGCGATTACAGGTGTGACCCACCGCACCTGGCCTAAGCCAGATTTATTAAATTTGCTGAACAAGGAGGAGCACCACTGTGAGAGAGTCTTATAGCATCTTAAAAGGGGATATTAGCAAAGGGCACTTATAGGGGCTTCGGGAATGGAGATTTGAGGGCGCTCTGCTGGGCACTGGGGGCACGGACACAGATGACTCAATTTGACTTCAAGGAGCTCACAGGCTGCAGACTGTAGGCAGAGTGTCGCACTGTAGTGTAAGTGTTATGGCAGATAGCAGGGAACATGGAGGAGGGCCCCAGCCTTAGGTCTACGAAGGGCCCCCCAAAGAGGGACTCTGAAGGAGTTAAATCTAATGAAATGCACTAGTAAGAAAGGCAAGGGGAGGGTGTTACAGGCCGGCCTGGGGAATAGCTTATGTGATGTCAGGGAGCCCTCATGGGGCATCTGAGGAACTGCAAATAGTCTAGACTGGCTGCAGGAGGGCAGTGGTGGAAGACAAAGCTGCAGAGGGCAAGAGGGGTCTGATCATGCTGGAGCCTGGACTTCCAGTTAGGCAGCTTGGGTTTTATGCAGGAAGGCTGTGGGGGTGGCTTTAGAAGCATATGAAAGCAAGCACAGAGGAGAGAGCACCGGGTGCATTGGTTAATTAGGGAGCACCCTTGGGAAGGTGAGGTGGATGGATTTGGAGAGAAGGAAGAAAGACGTTTTGCATCATCATCGTGGTTAAGATGTGGAGGGCAGAAAGCATGGATATTTGAGTGGGAGATAATTTGCCAGGCACTGCTGGTGCTAGAGATGCAGCAATGCACAAAGACAGAGGAGGTCCCTGCTCCTCAGAAACTGACTTATTCATGCCAGTCATTGGATCAGAGTATCAGTCATCCATTGAACCTCAGCCATCCATTGAACCAAGAGAAGTTAACTTTTGAGCCAGACGCAGTGGCTCATGCCTGTAATCCCAACACTTTGGGAGGCCAAGGCGGGCAGAACATGAGGTCAGGAGTTCAAGACCAGCCTGGCCAACATGGTGAAACCCATCTTTACTAAAAAATATTAAAATTATCTGGGCATGGCGGCACATACCTGTAATCCCACTCAGGAGGCTGAGGCAGGAGAACCCCTTGAACCTGGGTGGTGGAGGTTGCAGTGTGCCGAGATTGTGGCACTGCACTCCATTCTGGGTAACAGAGTGAGACTCTGTCTC
>NW_012115932.1:15711801-15760758 GCF_000951035.1 Colobus angolensis palliatus | reverse complement strand
GAGGCGGGTGGATCACGAGGTCAGGAGATCGAGACCATCCTGGCTAAAATCCTGTGAAACCCTGTCTCTACTAAAAATACAATAAATTAGCTGGGCGTGGTGGCGGGCGCCTGTAGTCCCAGCTACCTGGGAGGCTGAGGCAGGAGAATGGCGTGAAGCTGGGACACGGAGCTTGTAGTGAGGTGAGATCACACCACTGCACTCCAGCCTGGGCGACAGAGCGAGACTCTGTCTCACAAAAATAAATAAATAAATAAATAAATAAATAATAAAACCTGCACACAGATGATCTATAACAGCTTTATTCATACTTGCCAAACGTGGAAGCAACTAAGATAGTCTTCAGTAGGTGAATGGATAAACAAACTGGTATGTCCAGAGAATGGAATATTATTCAGTGCAAAAACGAAATGAGCTATCAAGCCATGAAAAGTCACGGAGGAACCTAAAATGCATATGACAGTTAAATAAGCCAGTTTGAAGCCAGTCACAGTAGCATGCACCTGTATAGTCCCAAGGAGTCTAGCCTGGGCAAAACAGTGAGAGACACTGTCTCTAAAAAAAAAAAAAAAAAAAAAAAAATGAAGAAGCCAACCTAAATACTCTATGATCCCAACAATAAGACCTGCTGGAAAAAGTCAAAGTATGGCAATAGTAAAAAGATCAGTGATTGCCACAGGGGAAAGCGGGAGGAGGGACAAGTGGAGCACAGGGGATTCTCAGCACAGTGAAACTCTTCTGTATGACGCTAGAACGGTGGATAAATGTCATGCACAGTTGTCCAAAACCATAGGATACACACCAAGAGTGAAGCCTAATTTAAACCATGGACTTTGGTCAATAATGATGTGTCAATGTAAATTCACTGATTGTAACAAATAATATATAATCTTGCTGCTGGGTGGAGGATAGTGGGGGAAGCTATACATACATGGGGGCAGGGAGATATGGGAAGTATCTGTGCTTTATGCTCAATTTGTGAACCTAAAACTGCTCTAAAAGATAGGTCTATTAAAAAAAGGACGTGAGCTCAAATATAATAAAATTCATATTTTACTGCTTCAACAAGGACATTCTTTCTGTTATCTTTTCATTTACCCATTTTACAGATGAAGGGGACTTTTTTTTTTTTTTTTTGAAGAGTCTCACTCTGTCTCAAAAAAAAAAAAAAAAAAAAAAAAAAAAGACAGAAGTTAACTTTTGAGTGCCTACTGTGCAGCAGACACTTTCTTTTTCTTTTCTTTTCAGAACTTTTAAATTGTAAACTAGAATACAGATCAAGAAAAAAATCACACAAAACAAATGCATACCCTCTGAATCATTATTAAGTGGACATCCTTGTAATCATCACCCAGTTCAAGAAATAGAACTTTGCCAGCCACCCAGAAGCCCCTCCATGTGCTCTGTCCTGAAATCAAACCTCTCCCTCCTCCCAAAGGGAACAAGTATCCTGACTTTTGTAGTACTCTCTTCCACACTTTTCTTTATGGTTTTATCACCCAAATGTGCAATCCTAGATGCTATAATGTAGTTTTGTTCGTTTATTAAAAACATATCTTTTTGAAATATCTTTAATTTATAGGTTCCCCCTATATCTTTTTATTTTTGCTATGATTTATGTGTTCAAGAACCTGAATTGGTTGACCTCTTTGTTTTTCCACACTAGGGATTTTGCTCTTTTTTGCATTCTCTTGGTGTACTTGGACATGTTCCCCTGTCCCATATATTTCCTGCTAATTGGCAGCTGGCAGAGGCTTGATCAGCTTCAGTGTGTTAGCAGGACCGGAGGTGGTAGTGTCTACTTTTCATCAGGAAGTATAGAATCTAACTTTTGCTTTTTTTGTGATGTTGGCAGCCATTGCTGCCCAATACTAGATCTGTTAATTGATTGGGGGTTGTGAAAATGGAGATAACCTAATGCTACCATTTTGTCTTTGTATATTGGCTAGAATTTTTTTTTAAGAAGTTACTTTCCCTGACTTGCTGTTGGATTTCCTGTTTGAAAGTATATAAAGGGAAAGGCAGGATAAATGTTTGATTCCTTCTTATGATACACTAAAAGCAACAAATTAGTTTTAAAAATATAATTAAAAACTTATAGATTTAAACGTAGTTGATAGGTTTCCAATTCATTGCAGCTTTCAACCTTACTGAAGCTCCAATTATTCTACATTTGGCAAGTGGAAGCCACTTTACATTGGCTTCTGGTTCCTTTTGATATAACTTAGTAGCCTTTGATAGCTTTGATGCTGTCTGGTGTGCAAAATATTCCATGCTCATCTTGTATATTTCCAGTTCCAGGCTTGGAATCAGCCATCTCTCCAAGGAGCCCTGTTTCTGCTGATAGGATGTCATGTTTAAAGACCACAGTCTGAGTGTTCTGGTTGTTCACTGTGACAGGACTGCTCATTGTTCCTAGACCTCTTCCCTGACACAATACGTGTGTATGTGTGTGCATGCAGACACAAATACCTTGTGAGTTTATACTGATATGTCCAATTCAAATTCAGCACTTCAGAGATATTACTTAGCCTTCTCTATGTTATATTTGCATCTGCTTCCACACTGAGAACCCTGGTTCTTAAGGGCACAGCAGGTGGTAAAATCTGAATAAACCATAATTACTCATTTGCTTTGTTCCATTTCATACATACAACCATCACAAAATAACAATACTAAAGCTACCTCCATGGATTAAAATTGCTGAAACAGCTCACTTTCTTTCATATACTAGCTTCGGTTTTCTTCATTAAAAAAAAGAGAAAAAAACTGTTGTACTAGATCCACATAGTCAGATCAAAGAACCATTCTCTACTGTCATCTTTCCCTTTTAACTCTCATTTAGTCTTAGTTCTATGCATAGTTGTCCCTTCTGTCATTTTTGTTGTCTGAAGATCATTCTCTAGTAGATTCCACAAAGGGCTCATGGGAATAATATTTCTTGAGTTGATAACAGTTTGTACTCTTTATATTTGAAGGTTAGTTTTGCTAGATATAAAATCCTTGGCTCACCTTTTATTTCCTGTGTCTTCTGGTATAAAATGTTGGTGTCAAAAAGTCTGATGACCATCACATTTTCTTTCTCTTATAAGTCACATGTTTTCCCACCCCCATATGCCTGAAGGGCTTTCTTTTTCCTTTAATGTTCAGTGATTTTACTAGAATATATCTGGCTTTGTCAGGCTAGGTCAATAAAGTCTCAGGTACATGGTGTCATCATTCAATACATAGTTTAAATTCTTTTTAGTTGAGGAAATTTTTGAACCATAGTTTCTAGTATTTGTTCTGTTACTTTAGTTTTCTTCCTCTGGGAATTCTTTTATCCATATGTTGGATCTTCTTTGTCTATGTTCAGTGTTTGTAATTTCTCCTCAAATTATTTTTAATCTCTTTTTAACGTCTTTATTTTAAAATTATTTCTCTTTTTCATATTGTATTTATCTTAAGGCATTATTTGCTGTGTTGTCTGTACTTTGCTTTTTCCAGTTTAGTCTTCATGTATAAAATCACTCTTTTCCTGTATCTCTAATTCTGTCTCAAGTTCTGCCATCTCACTTCTGAGGTTTTAAATTTTTGATATATGTGCTTCTATCATTGTCTTAAGATCTTTTATTTATCTCAAAATAGTATGTTAGAACTTTTATTTCTTTTTAAAGGATTTTTCTGGTGTGTTCTTATTAACTGTAGAATTATTATTCAGTTCTTGAATCTCTTTTTTCTTGCATTAACACTGTACAGCATTTTTCCTTAATGTTTTTAATGTTTATCATTTTTATGTTAATTTAATTTTCCTGACCTCCTAGAAAGTTAGTTGTTCTTTTATAACTTCATAGGTTCCTCTTCTGTTATTTTCATGTAAAGTGAAAAATCATAGCAGTTTGCTTTTTGAAACTTCTTGGCTGTGTTCTCCTCTTTCACTATATCTGTATTTTTCATTCCTTTGTTTGTTTCCCCTGTCCTATTTAATTTTGATTCTATTCCCAGAAGTTTCTCCTCATTGTTGGATCCTGTCCTAGAAAGGAGTTCTGATGGGTCCATTTTGAGAGTGTGTAGGAATGAGACTGCACCAATCTCTCCCTTGCTTCCTTGTTCTATTCATCCCTTTTGGAAGTCAGCCAAGGCCCTCCTAGTTTCAACTGCTGACGCCAAGTTGGTCTGTCACACTTTCTCATGAATGCCTCTTGTCTATTTTAGGGTCCTCTTGTTCTTGGGACCATTAGATGCCTTGTTGCTTCCATTACTTTCTCTCTTACAGAAGCCAATAACATGCAGCTCTTATGGCTATTTGTGTGCTTTGGGGTTTGTGGGCATTCATTTTTACCTAGTTTGTTTTAAAGATTGTACATGGGTTTGGGGTTTTCTACCTGGTTGCTCTGTTTTTATATGGGGTTTGGGGACATCCAAAGCTATACTTCCATCATCACTGCCCCCACCTCTTTAGAAACCATATCTACCTTATGTGTTAAATGCATCATCATACAACAGACCAATGAAATAGTCGTTATTTTCCCTCTTTTGCAGAGGATGTAAGCAAATCTTCCAAAGAGGGAAATAATATATTCCTAAGTGGCAGAGCTATGATTTGAATCTATGGAACCCTAAAATCTTCGATAGTGTTACAAATTCTTTGACCATCATTATTCCTGTTTTAAGCCACCCAATAAATATTTAAATGTCTGCTTTGTTCTGGACACTGTACAATAAGCAGTGGACTTAAAATAGAAATAATAGTAATTATAGCAAGCATATATACGGAACAGAAATGTTCCAGGCTGTGTGCTGAGCACGTTACACACATTATTGCATTCCATCCTCATTACCACCAGGGCTCTAGATCATTACAGTTGAGCAAACTGGGGTTCAAAGAGGTTAATTAATGTAAAGCAGATTGTGTCACATTATCTTGCTCAATAGTTCACAATGACTCCCTATCATACTAGAAGTAAAATTTAAAATCTTTATCCTGATATATGAAAACCTTACTGGATCTGGCCCCTGTCTTCCTCTCTGACCCTATCCTAGACCACTCTTTTCCCCATCCACATGTGCCAACTACCCTGAGCTTCTTCAAGTTTTTTGGCTATTCCAAGATCATTCTCACCCTAGGGTTCTCGTCTCAAGCTGTTTCAGCTGCCATATGGGCTGTCCCTGAATGTCACAAGAATGGCGCCTTCTTGTGGCTTCACAGAGACCTTTCCCAACCGCCAAGCATAAAGTAGCCCTTTACTCATCCTCTTTCACCTCATCTGATTTTAATTCTTTGTGTACCATCTAATGTTATGTGATGACTTTGTTGTTTATTAATTTACTTACTGTCTCTTTACACTCACCAAATTATGAGTATTATAAGAGCAGAGATTGCCTTCTGAAAGCAGAGTCTGGGTCAAGGGTTTAGGTGCAAGTAGATCTGGGAGGTGCTCCCAGAAAGGAGGAGGGAGAGAGCAGGGAGAGTGGAAGCGGGAAAGAGGAAAAGCCAATGCAAACTCTGCTGCTGAGATTGTGGCTGGAGGCAGCAGGGCCTCGATTCCCCTAGGGTCTCAGAAAAGTACATGAGATGTCTCCCAGACTTGCCTACATGAAGGATGGGAGGCTGGAGTGTTATCTGCCAACTTTTGCCCTCGTTGATTGAAGGCAGCCTCCAAGAATGTTAGCCCTACACTTCTGTGCTGCATTCACAGAAGGTTCTAAGAAGTCCCTTTCATGCCAGAAAATTTCTTGGGGCAGGAAGCAGAAAGTACTGCAGTGCACCTGGTAGGTGGGAGGCTGCAAGCCAGAGGTGAGCTTGAGCTTGCATGGAAGTGTCTGCTGCGGCTGTGGCTGAAATAAGAGGGCAGAAGCGGTGACGTCACTGCAGGGCCCACACTTGCTCTGCTCTATGAGGACAGTTCCGGCTGGAAAGAGGAGCTGGTGCACTAAGACGCAGTGGAGGCAGACTCTGGGCCACTGAAGTCTGATTTTTAATTGCCAGGCTACACAGCGTATGCTCCTTACCCTTCTCAATTTCTCCAATTTGGGCAGAGCAGAAAGAGAGACATAAAAAAAATGAAAGGGAAACTGCTGTCCTCAGCTGGAAGATGTGGGAAGAGGAGATGAACTCAAGCTGAATGGACAAGGTGGGAATGAATCTTGGAATCATACGACCAGCTACTACTTTACAGAGAACCTACCATTTGTTCAACAAACCCTTTCTCCAGTTTGTACAACTCTAGATTAAAAGTATTTCATTCCAATTTTACAGACACCTGTGGCAGTGGGAGTTAAGGAGGCTTGCCCCGGCCACATGGCTACCAGGAATTTCCGCTTAGGCCTCTCTGGCTTCAGGTTTGAGTTGGCCTCCTTGGTACATGGAAGAGCCACAAAGAGGGTTGCGCATGGCCCCAGCCTCTCCCCCATCCTGCTTGGAAATCTGGCTTGAGGGCCTTCAGTACTCAAGCTGGGTTGGGCTGGGCGGTTTTTCTTGGGTATTCATGTCTTGGGTATTTCATGATCCTTACTGGAATACTGAAGGGGAGGCCAGCAGTGACTTCCTAGCCACCAGAGGGGCCCAGACAACATGTGACATTTGTTACATGTGCAAGAGGTGGGGCCAGGGGCTCACACGATTGAGCCCCAAAATAGTGAGGGAGGAATGGAAGGGTTTCTTTCTCCTCCTTGCTCGGCTCCCCTGGACCCCAGCAGCTGGTGCAGATTCAGATAAGCATCTGCACTTTGGGAAGCTGATTCCTACTGAATCCAGCCCCTGCACTGTCTGAGGTCCACCCATCCCTAATTTTCATATGAGTTATATTAAAGTGTCTGATGGGAAAGTATGTCTTGGTTTAAAAATAGAATAATACAACAATAAATCAAGAAGAAAAAGCAAACTGAAAAAATGCAGAAAACAGATGAAAAGAAAGGGGAAAAAGTGAACGGTATAAAAATACCCTCCATGCCAGGCACTTCAAATGTGATTTCCTGTGGCCTGCACTTTGAAAAAGCCTCCTGTTATGCCATGTGCCGTCTCTGAAGGCCAACGGGGCAGACCAGAGAGGCGTGTTGAGACTTGGAGGCCAGGGCGACATCTGACCTGCTTCTGCTCCAGACACATACACCGAGGACACGTCAGATGATTTTCCGCTCGGTGGAACTGAGCCCCGTGGGCCTGCTCCACCCACCCTGTGCCCACCCGGCTCTGACACACTTCCTGTTATGGGCGGCGGGGCACACAGTGGGGCTGCTCGTCGAGGCCAGGGCGCTGGCTTCCCTGTGGGTTGGTGCAGACAACTTCAAAAGCCGTGTCTGGCATGCGGAGAAATGGTTTCAAAGTGAACTTGGGTGGCTCCCAATCCGACCTACTCCAAGTAAGTAGAAAGAAAACATACATTATCTCATGTTAAAGAGCAGGCTTCTTTGAAGGCATTGCCAACTATTTATGAAATCCTAACTTATTGCTGAGAAAAGCCCCCCGACAGTCCTAGCAACCGCTGGCAAGGCCAAAAGGACATAAACATGATGCCGGGGTGCCAAATTCCAAATTGGCCAGGATTGCATGACAAATTTGTAATTCTAATCAACCAGAATCTCAAATGTATACCCGAAGAATATACTGTCTGCATCAGGGATGCACTTGTCTGATGTTAAATTCTGCCAAAGAAAAGCAAAATAAACATCTTTTCCAACAGGCTGATTTGGGAGGGGTGAGAGGTGGTGGTATATGAGTGGAAAAAATAACATTTCAATAACATGAGAGAAAAAAGAACAAATCAAGACATGACTGATGCAGGCTGTGAAATTGTCCAATTTAGATGTTTGATGCTGAGGAGTTTGCTGTGTATCGTGGGACGTGGAAGGCTGGTTGGGGTGGAGTGTGGGTGTGGACGGGAAGGAATTCATAACCCGGGGGGCACCTGACACAGATGGGTTTGAACCTGAGAAGTGTCCCAGGATGGATTGGGCTCATATTTATAAACCACTAAAATGTTTCTGGTTTGCCAGGCAAGAAATTGGCAGCAGGCATCCTCTAAACATGTGTATGTGTGTGTGAACGCTCGCGTGTGTGTGTGTGCGTGTGCGTGCACATGTGTGTCCTGGCCGTCAGCTTGAGGCCAGCTGCACTTGATTAGTAATCCCCAGCATGCCCACAAACACGCATGTGACTGAGGGGATGGGATGCCCTTAAGAAAATGCGATTTATTAACGCTGTACTGTGGATCTTGGGTACTTTTGCCATCCTTCTGTGCCTGAGAATGGGATTTTGGGAGGGGTGCCACATGGGGCTGCCTATTGAGTGTGGGCAGAGGGAAGAAATGTGCTTAGAACTCTGCCCCTTTGTCACTGCACTGATTCCACTTCAGAGATGAATAAAGGACCCATGTGGCCAGCGATTAGAAACTCCCCATCTCAAGTCCTGGTTTTGCCTTTGAGGAGAGAAAAAGAAGGGACCAGGCACTGGCTGCTGAACTTAAACAATTTTTTTTAACCTCTTGGAAGCATGGGCTGGGGGAAACATTCCTTCTGTTACTTTCATAATGTGTCAGGATTATTAATGATTAAAAACAAAATTGAGATATATCAGTTGTAAGTGCTATAGGCATTATCATTATGAGTATTATTTTTATTGAAGGAAATGAAAACTTCCCATTTCAAACTATCCTCTGAATTAGCTCTGCCCTGATAACAGAAATGTCTGACATTTATCATTACCTTGGGTTACACATTGAGAGTTCATGTTCAAATGCCAATCCTACCAGAGAAGGGGAAACATGTTAAGGCATGTCATATGTCCCTGCTCATCTAGTGTGGCTCTAAGGCAGAATTCCTAAACTTTTGGGGGTCATGGAACCCTTTGTGACTCTGATGTGCCCTCACAAAATGCACATCCATATATTCACATGAAATTTACTTGTAATTCTATGGTATTAATGGATCCATTGACATAGAAATCCAGAGATCTTATATTAAGATCTTCTTGCTCTAAAAGTTGGAAACAATCTGGATACATTTTGAAGAATGCCAGGAATGGTCAAAGGCAATAGGCACAGCCTTGGAGGGCAGATGAATATGCTCATGCATAGAGTGGTGAAGTGACCATCTTAAGGTTATAAAGCCAGAAAATGCTGGAGCTAGGACCAGGACCAAGGACTTATTGTCCAATGGAGTCCTGGAAGGCACCAAGGAAGCCTGGGTTCAATGCCTCACTCTGCCACCTCTGTGTGACCTTGGGCAAGTAATTTAACTTCCTTGGGCATGCCTCTAATCTTCAGCTTCTTTATCTATAGCCATGGCATAACCACATACTCAGGCTACTCATCTATTAATGGAGATACTAATATTTACCTTAAGAATTCCATATGACTTTGACTATTGGTAATATATATGAAGCATTTCATAAATGATAAAGTTCCATATAAATTCCTAGCATTATTGTTATTGATGCTGAAGGACAAGTGCTAGGGTCTAAATATTTAGGCCCCCCCCTACATTCATAGGTTGAAATCAAATCCAGTGTATTGGTGTTAAGAGGCAGGGCCTTTGGGAGATGACTAGGTCATAAGGGTGGAGGCCCTGTGAATGGGATTAATGCCCTCCTGAAAGAGACCTGAGGGACCTTGTTTGCCCTTCTGCCACATGAGGATGCAGCAAGAAGGTGCTATCTATGAAGCCGAGAGCAGGCCCTCACCAGATATCGAATCTGTCAGTGCCTTAATTTTGGATTTCCCAGCCTCCAGAACTATGAGCAATGCATTTCTGTTGTTTATGTCATCCAGCCTAAGATAATTTGTTATGGAAACGTGAATAGACTAAGGTAACAGGGAATGTAAATATATGGCAACTTTGTTATGGAAACTTAATAGTGAAAAATTAGGACTATAGTCTAAACTATTCTAGTTCAAATCTGGACCAAATATAAGGGAAAATGATGGTACAATTTCTGCCATGGGTGCTGTGATGGCTGATCTTAACAGTGAAGGACTGTGAGTATATTAGTTAGGAATCTTTCTATCATGATGAAAATCCACCTTGAAATGGCCTAAGCCAAAAAAGGGAATTTATTGGCTCACTTATTTGTTTCTTTAGCTTATTATTTCGCTTTCTCTTTAGTATGGTCTCATTTCTTGGCATATCTAGTAATTTTTGATTAAACATTAGACATTGGTATCAAAACATTGTAGAATCTCTAGATGATATTATCTTCTTCCAGAGAAAAACTCTTTCACTGTTTCCTATGTTAGACAGATAGAGTGGAGGCTGATTACCTTAATCTAATCAAACTGAGGTGAGTCAAGGCTGGGTTGCAGTTTTAGTAAGGTTCCATCCAACTGTTTGTTTCTAGTCCTCCTGGACTGCCAGTTGAGAGATTGATGTGTTCACTGGAACTTCCTTCCCCTAGTAAGGCCTAAAATTCCAATCCTTGTCTCTCTAGCACTGTGAGATTGCTGAAAACACTATCCTGCTTTTAAAGGGCTTTCCGTTTAGCTTCAGAATTCAAAAGCTCTGTTGGTTTCTCTGTCCCCAAATGGAATAAACTCTGCCCAGGAAAAGTCTGGATTCGCATTCTCTCTCTCTCTCTTTTTTTTTATTTGCATGCGATATCAACAAACTTTTTCCCCAAGGAGAAAGTAGCTTCAGAATGCCAAATCACCTTTTTACACTTCCTACTCTGTGAATCTTATCTCCTCTAGTTCTGGTTGTTTCAGCAGATTTCTAATACCTTTAGACAGGTTAAAAAGGAAAAAAGGGTTTTTGTCTGGATTTTTCCGTTTTTCTCAGAGGGGGTATAGCAAAAGCCTCTGGAATATATATCTTAAAAGTCTAAGGATATATTTGAAACTACAGGAACAGCTGAATCCAGATGACCAGTGATATTATTAGGCATTTTTTTTTCTCTCTTTCAGCTCCATTTTACTCTGTATAGGCTTCTTCTCAAACAGCATTTCTCCTGATGTTGCATAGAAGGCCTCTAGCAACTCCAGATTTATAGTAGATTAACAATCCCGGTAGAAAGAGAAATCCTCTTTCTCAATAGTCTCAATAATTGGCCTAGTTTGGGTCATGTGTCCACCCTGATTCAATCATTGTGGCAGGAGAATAAAATATGATATTTTTTAAGGCCTTGTCACATACCTACCATGGAGTCTGGATGTGATCAACTTCAAATGATCCATCTAACTCAGCATGAGGCAGGGTGGCTCTCTGGGAAAAAAAAAAAAAGGAGGTGTTATTTTTCCAGAGGGAAGGGGAATGGGTGCTGGTCAGTCTATAGATATCCTCCATGGTGAATGTTGTGCAAATGAAGGCAGGACTGAGGTGTGGAAAGCATTCATCTGCCTCTTCACCCCCAGCTCCTGTCATCATTCTCAGAGATCCCTGTTTCCATTTAAACAACTCATCCAAAACCTCAAAATTCCTGGGCCTTTGTAACTCTCATAACTTTCATAAAATTACCTCCACTCCATTTCAACCTCACTCCCTGCACTTGGTCATTACCTGAAAATGCTCATGTCTCATCCTCTGGCCCCCTACACTTCATGCCTGCTCTGTGCCCCCTGAGACTCCTAGGTCCTTGACCTTTCCATTTATTAGCTACACATCACCCACCTGGCAAGTCCCCAGCCCTGGGATGATGCTACTCTCTACCTTTTTAACTCCTCAACTGGCTTGAAGCTAGAACTCACGCAGCTGTGAAGACTGGTGCCATCAAGAAAACACTGCAGTTTCTAAAGTAGCTTTGTCTTTTGTCTTGGTTTGTTTTTGTCTTGTTTTTATTTAATCTTCCGTGCCCTTCATAGATGCATTCAAACCTTCACCATCTCCTTCACAGCAGCGCATGGAGGCCATTCGGGGAAATCTTTCACAAGTTTCTATTTTTTAATCCATACACTTTCTGCATCTGCACTAGAGAGGGCCTCCATAGGTTTTGCTTGCCCAGTATACATGTCCCTTTCTTCTGGTAAAATAGTGTCTCAGTTTTCCTTTGGGAAGAAAACCCTTGCTCCACTCAATGTGTCTGGTTTGAATGGGAGTGATTATATCCTTTGAATTTGGGTGTTCAATAAAAAGAGTCAATCTCCCTGGCCAGGGTGACTGTGTTTTGAATAGATACAGGACCAAAGAGTGTCCAATGAGAAACCACCTCAGAAATGATTCAGAGTGAGAAGTTTACATTCTGCTGGGATGACTAAGCTAAGAGGGTACAGTTTGTGCATTAATCACTACTATGCTTATACCATGAGGATAGGTCTTACATGAGACTGGAGCCATCACAACTCTAAGAGATGAAAAAAAAAAAAAAGAAAGAGAGGGAGTCAATGACATCATCTGAATCCTTAGATCTAACTATTACTGAAGGTGCTACTTCTGTACGTTTTAGTTAAAGGGGCCAGGAAATTCCCTTTTTCTGCCTAAGTCAGTCTAAACTCGGTTTCTCTTACTACTAACGAAAAATGTCCTGATCAATGTGTGCACATACCCTTATCTTCTTTATTCAGTACCAGGAAACAATACATCCGGGTTCTTGTTCAGATTAACCTCTCCATCAGTGCTGTTTATTTATTCAATAAATATTAAACATGTCTTGAGAGCCTGCCTCCAGTCAGACATTGCTCCTGACACTGGGGAATACCATAGGAAACTAGATGAGATCTTTCCTTCGTGGGGTTTGCTGTCTAGTGGGAAAAAAGGAGAAAATGAAAAAGATTAAAAATATAAAATTTGAGCTGTGATAAGTGCCATGATTGGTGCCAAGATGGAGAATGGCTGGGTGGTAGAGGGAGGAGGAGCGGGAACACTTCAGTTATCTTTTTAAAAATTGGTGTGCACTTATGTGTATTCTGAAGTCGTTGTGTATAGTGTTCAAGAAATGTTAATTGGCCGGGCGCAGTGGCTCAAGCCTGTAATCCCAGCACTTTGGGAGGCCGAGACGGGCGGATCACGAGGTCAGGAGATCGAGACCATCCTGGCTAACACGGTGAAACCCCGTCTCTACTAAAAATACAAAAACTAGCTGGGCGAGGTGGCGGGCGCCTGTAGTCCCAGCTACTCGGGAGGCTGAGGCAGGAGAATGGCGTAAACCGGGAGGCGGAGTTTGCAGTGAGCTGAGATCTAGCCACTGCACTCCAGTCCGGGTGATAGAGCGAGACTCCGCCTCAAAAAAAAAAAAAAAAAAGAAATGTTAATTAAGTCAGTTTTGTTGACAGCATTTTTAAAAGTCTGTTGTATCCTAATTGATTTTTGTCCACTTACATCAGTTACTCAGTGATGTGTTAAAATCTTGGCTTGTGGGTAGATTTGTCTATTTCTGCTTTTATTTATTTATTTATTTTTAAAATAAGAAACAAGGTCTTTCTCTGTCACCCAGGCTGGAGTGCAGTTGTGCGATTATGGACCGTTGCAGCCTCAAACACTTGGGCTCAAGTGATCCTCCTGCCTCAGTCTCCCGAGTAGTTGGGAATATAGGCGTGAGCCACCACCCTCAGTTACTGTTCTTTTAAACTTTTCTGTGTGTGTGTTTTGTAGTCCACTTTTGCTATACATATATATTCTGAAACTGTATTATTAAGTGCACACAAATTTAGAATTGTTTTGTCTTCTTGTTGAATGGATCCTTTCACCATCACGAAATGTTCCTCTGTATCTCTAAGTCCTACTTTCTGGTGGAAATTTGCTTTGGTGGCACATTACTACATTAGTATAGCCACACATTTTTAAATGTTAGTGTTTGTATAATGTGTATTTAATAGCTGCAAATATCTGGTCTCACAGTGGTGACTGAGATCCAAACTATTCCATGTAGACAAATCATGTCTTAAAACTTTGTTAATTAGCCCTTTCTGATTAGCTGCACTCCAGTTGCCACAGGCTTGCCTTTACTATTCACTCCAAGGATCCAGATACATTTCATTGTCTGGCAATAAATATTTATTAGTTTATTATGAGACAGATATTTCAGAAATTATCAGAGAATCTTAGAATTAAAAAGAGTTTGGAAAATACAAAAAGATGAACTCCCAAAGAAGATGTATAGTCAGAAAGATAAGAATTAGTTCCAGAGGAGGAGAGCCTTGGGAACACTTCCTGGAGGATATTTGTTTAGGAATGGGAGCTTGAGTGTTCACTAAATCAATAGGTGAGGTTAACAGAGATAACAATTTTCATCTAGTAGAAGCTTGAATAAAGAAATAGAAGCAAGGACACAAATAAAAAGTCCATTTTAAGGGAAGGTTGAGACAATCAAGATGAGGCTAGAAAGACAGGTCAGCCCTGTGGTGAAGAGGCAAGAATATAAACTTCAGGAATCTCCATGATGTACAAATTCACTAAGAGTCACCAGAGATACTTGAGCACAAAAGAGCCATTATTAAAGCTGCTGAAGTTTTGTCTTTTTGGTGTGTAATGTTTGCCGTAAGAAGAGCCAGTTAGGAAGGTGAGAGGAGATGAGGGTCAGTACTCTGGGGACAGAAGTTCAATGGAGAGTGTAGAGGATAGCCGTAAATAAGAAAGAAAAGCAACAGATATTAAGCTTTGACTGATAGACCACATTAACTGAGAGATGTGGTGTGTGGGGATGAATAACACATATTTGTGTGTGAATAGGCATATTTCTGAAATATTTTTGTTGTAGTTAAAATATATATAACATAAAATTTTCCATTTTAATGGTTTTCAAGTGTACAGTTCAATGGTATTGATTACATTCATGATGTTGTGCAACCATCACCATGATTTATTTTCAAAAGTTTCCATCACCCCAAACAGAAACTATGTAACCATTATGCAACAGCTTCTCACTCCCTGGGGGTATAGAGTCCACTTCTTACAAGTGGACACAATTGCACTCAACAAAAAAGAGGGAAAGGAAACTTCCCAGAAGCCCCCAGCTGCTCCTCTTCTGATCCCATTGGCCAGGATTGGTCACACGTCTGTGCTCCAGCTGCAGGGGAGGCTGGGAAAGCAGGTGACTGGCATTTTCAGTCTCTTTATAGGGATATGTGCTCTGCCAGAAAAGACGAAGGGAAGGGGAATGTGGTTGGGAAGAGGGCCCAGTATGAAGAGCATTGAGGCCTGGCAGGAATGAGTGCTCAGCCTGCTCTGGGCATCAGTTTTACATTACCCAGAGGGAGAGACGAGAGAGTTTCTTAATCCAGGGAAACTCCCTAAGTAGAGGGTGGTTAGGTGAGTGCCTAACTGCAACGTGTCAAACACTATGAAAAAAAAAAAAGATGCACATATTGCATACATCTTTATCTTCCTTTTTTCAGCATCAGGAGACAGTACATCTCTGCTCCTATTTAAAATTAGCCTCTTGGGTGAGTGTGGCTCACGCCTGTAATCCCAGTATTTTGGGAGGCTGGGATGGGTGGATCACTTGAGGTCAGGAGTTTGAGACCAGCCTGGCCAACATGCTAAAACACTGTTTCTACTAAGAATACAAAAGTTATCTGGGCGTGGTAGTGCATGCCCGTAATCCCAGCTACTAGTGAGGCTGAGGCAAGAGAATCACTTGAACATAGGAGGTGGGGGTTGCAGTGAGCTAAGATCATACCACTGCACTCCATCTTGGGCAACAGAGCGAGACTCTGTCTCAAAAATAAATAAATAAAATAAAATTAGCCCCTCTACCTGTGCTAGTGATTAATTAAGTCATTCTTTTATTCCACAAACATCTCTTGAGGGCTCATGGTGTATCAAGAATCATTTATAATTAGTATCATCATTATAATCTGTCCTATTCATGGTCCAGCACAGTGCCTTGTACATAGTAAGCCCTTAATAAATGTTAATAAATGTTTGTAGATTTGAACTGATTTACTGTAGGATGTACTAGTTACATTTATCATGTTCTGGCTCTCTGTAAGATTAAAGCCAGACATATTTTTAAAAATCTTTTTATTTAGGTGCATCTTACATACAGTAAAGTATATGGGTGTTAGAAGTGGCTCAATGGTCTTTTAATGTATACCCTGGGTAACCAATACCCAGGTCAAAACATAGAATTTATCCCATACCCTAGAAGACTTTCTCATGCCTTGACATATTTTTGGGCATATATACATGAATAAAAAGATTTTATAATTTCATTATATGTTTTCTTTTATAAACAACCATTAATGTCCCAGAATAAAAAAGGAAGGTGCCCAAGAAAGTTCAAGCACAAAGCTAAACTAAGGACATAAAAATCTTTAATGCTAGTTGACAATTGGTATTAAATTGTTTGACTGTTCAGAATCAGGAATCTTTTACTTAACTGAAGAGATGTGACCCAGCAGATTCTGCTGTAAGTTACATTTCTGTCAAAAATTATCTTTTCCCATCAATTCCTACCATAAAATTGGAAACGTTCTCTGGGGATCCAAATACTGACCTCTGGCTGTAGACTCACACGTGATTCTCTGATAAAACTTCACCAATAACACTCAAAATGTTAATTAAACTCACAAAACTCAGAATTCTCTGCAGAATTCCAAAGAAATGTGGAAATCAAAGCACTGGGAGTGAAAACGCAGTAAGGAATCTTTGGTAATGTGATGGCCTCATATCATGACCTTCTTGGAGCAGAATAATTCCATGGGCTAAGGATTCTGGGGGACTGGCTTTATGGGTAGTGGGTGGTGGGTCGTGGTTTCTTGGTACTAGTAGTGTGACTGACTTCAATTTGCTTTTCTGAATCACAGTTAATTCCTCTCCAGTCTTAGGATACAAATATAAAACCCCTCTCTATTTGACAAGGCTTTTTTGAGGGTAAAGTGAGAGAATACTTAATGGGTTTTCTTGTTCATTTCTTTAATTGTACATTTGAATAATATCTATTAAGAATCTTCTATGTATCCAGTACTGTGCTAGAGTATAAAGTGATGAACAAGATAGTCATGTTTTCTGCTCTTGTGGAGTTTACAATCAATTGTAGAATAGAGACATCATACAATTGTACGCAGAGCTCCATGTGAAATATGATATGGAAAGGTAGGCAGTCAATTAAAATAAACTTTGTTACAATAAGAAATAATAAGAACAATGCCTATATGACTTACACAGTTTATTTTTACTGAAAATATTTGCATATACATCCAGTCACTAATATTGTGATGCAGGAGTCTTTTGTGGGGTCTGAGTTTGCAAAATAAAGTTCTGTATCTTTTTTCTTTAAAGTGAAACAAAATACGTATGAATTAATACAACTGCATAATCCTTCTGGAATTTTGTGGCTCTTGTTGCCAGCTGTTTGGAGTTTTTTCCTCACCCCCATCCAACAGATATGTTTTCTGAGACTTGCCTTTATTGATTATTTCCAAAGTGGTCAACTTAGAAACAGCAATGTTTCTTCAATGCTCATATTTCATTCGTTGGCATAATATTTAATTAAATTATGTAATGACAGTACTGAGTACATCTGCCATAAACAATTTAGACAGCAAATGCAATGGTCTCTTGGTCAGTAAACAACTCACATGATGAGAGTGGAAGTTTATGGGGATGCTAAAGGTTACCTCTATGGGACATAACGCATTTGTCTGCAAGGAACACAATCTTTAACTGAAACAAGTTTTAAGTTTTGCTTTCAAAAAACTCTCAGTGCATAGAAAAAAAAAAACCCACATTTTAAATTGTCCCTTAGCACATATGCAAGAGTATAAACTGAAGCAAATTTTCACAAGCAGCACTTACCTTTACTTTGTGGGATGCTATCTAACATTTTCTATTTTAATCTATTCTTTCCTATTTTAATTCTATTAAAAATGCTAGTCATGACCCACTAATGTAGTCTCATGTCTCATTAGTGGGGTGCAACCCACAGTGTGAAAAACACTGCCTTAACCCAATAGGACATTTATTATTTTATGTAGGAAGATGTCTAGAGACAGAGAAGCCCTTGAGATGCTGC
The DNA here is from genome assembly GCF_000951035.1 of Colobus angolensis palliatus. NCBI lineage: Eukaryota > Metazoa > Chordata > Mammalia > Primates > Cercopithecidae > Colobus > Colobus angolensis. The sequence goes on along the minus strand of NW_012115932.1, from coordinate 15,742,901 downwards.
AGTAGCTCAGCAGCATCCTCAAGGTCACAGGTATTTTCCACAGATTTCTTTCTGCCATCTTCTGAGAATTAGGAATGTCTCCACTCATGGTGTAAAATGGCTTCCACATCTAGCAGTTGTTACAAGTGGACACAACTACACCCAACAAAAAAGAAGAAAAGGAAACTTTTCCCAGAAGCCCCCAACTGCTCCTCCTCTGGTCTCGTTGGCCAGGATTGGTCACATGTCTGTGCTCAGCTGCAAGGGAGGCTGGGAAAGCAGGTGACTGGCATTTTCAGCCTCTTTATAGGGATATGTGCTCTGCCAGAAAAGACGAAGGGAAGGGGAATGTGGTTGGGAAGAGGGCCCAGTATGAAAAGCACTGAGGCCTGGCAGGAATGAGTGCTCAGCCTGCTCTGGGCATCAGTTTTACTTTACCCAGAGAGAGAGAATAGAGAGAGTTTCTTAATCCAGGGAAACTCCCAAAGTAGAGGGTGGTTATTCTTAATTGCAACGTGTCAAAAGCTATGAAAAAAAAAAAGATGCACAGCTGTTATTGGTTCATATTGCAGGGCACTTACCTGGGCCAGGGAACCGGGGAGGCCTCTTCAGGGAAGCGACTCTGTTAAGCCAGTATGGGGAGATGGACCATGGTGGTGGGTGGTGGGAATGGTGTTCCAGGCAGAGGGAAGAGCTTATGAGAAGGCTAAGAGGAAGGAGGGGTCATGGCTGAGGTAGCATATTTATTCTACTAGTTGTCCGTCTCCTGTGGGCCCAGCCCTGTACTAGGCATCAATGGCTAAGAGAGTAATGAGACATCTCCTGCCCTTGGGAATGTCATTGTCCATTAGGAAGGGTGATGTATGAACAGTCATAACTAGAAACCAAGGGGAACGTATGCCTTCAAAATGCTATGATATCTCCTAGTGGAGGGGACTCAGGGGGCTTCCTTGGTGGCACCTAATAGGCAGGATCCGCATGTGTAGAGTTAGCAGGGGTCATGCCTTCCAGTGGGAGGGGCTGCCGTGAGCAAAGGCCTGGAGGCAGGAAGCAGAACCAGCGGTCACTTGGCTGGAGGGCTGGGCGCCTGAGGGGGAACCAGAGCAGGGAAGGTTAGAAGGTGGTTCCAGCCAGCATTGTCTCAGCTCCCTGCATTGAACCCCAGCCGTCTGCAGCCCCAACCTTGGCTAACCCTCCTGGCAGTGAGTGTGACACTGGGCCCTAGGAGACAGAAGGAATGACTCAGGCTTTGCTGTTGTTTAGTATATTTTTTCACCCAAAGCAGAGTGACTCCCAGGGAGAGGCCCTTGCCTGGCCCTTCTTTTTGGCACCAGCAAAGGCGCCTCTCCAGTCTCTTTGGAGAAGGACCAGTCTCTGAATGCTCAGAGGGTCGCTAGGTCCCGTGTCTCCCAGGATCTGCTGGGAGGGCTGCCAAGGTGGCACAGGCCCTGCTAGGGAGACCTCTAGAGGCAGTGAGGCTGGGGGCTGGGACCTCCATGTTCCTGCCTTGAGGGGATGCCCAGGCCTGAAAGTCATGGGTGACGGCCCAGGCGGAACACTCAGAGGATGATTGGAGTAGTGGTGGGCAAACCTTTGTGGCGGTCCCTGGGAGGTCCCTGAGAGGCCTAGAAGGAGCCACCAGGATGTGAGTTGAATGGTTTCACCTTTATGTCAGGTTTCTCAACCACTGGCATTTGGGGTGGGATAATGCTTTACTGTCAGGGGCTGTCCTGTGCATTGTGGGAAGTTTAGCAGCATTCTTGCCCTCTATGCACTAGATGCCAGCAGCATCCTTCTCCAAGTTGTGACAATGAGAAAAACTCTCCAGACATTGCCAAGTGTCTCCTGGGTTGGTAAAATTGCCTCAGTCTGGGAACTGAGACCTTAAGGTGAATAAAGAGAAATCTCAGAGTTTTCCTGTACAAGAGCATTCTGCTAGGACCACAGGAATAACTGCCCACCATTCTGGGACAATGCAGATGATAATTTAGAGATGGCAAAACTAGAGGCCACTGAGGTCAGCCTCTTGGCTGGAGGTCTGGGCACCAGAAGGGGAGCCAGATAGAGTAAGGCAGGGAAGGTTAGGAGGTGGCTCAGACCAGAGCCTCATGTATGGGGCCTTTGGGGTTGGTCTGGGTCGGGGTGATGGCAGAGGAAAGGGAGGGCAGTGATGGGTCTGAGAGGTGTTTGGGTATTGGGTTTGTGGAAGAGGGAGGAGCTGAGGGTGGTTTCTGGTTTCTGGTTCAGGCCACTGTGCAGGCTGCTATTTCAAGAGCAAAGATAGGGCACCGGGACAAGGAGTAGCTGGGGTCAAGTAGCTGCGGGGACGAAAGCCAATACTCTGAACTCAGGCCTCCTTCTCTGGTCATCCCCACCCTCTCCAGCCCTGTCTGATATTTGTCCCTCAGCATCTCTGAGAACCAGCCCTCATGGCTGCTGCCTCCAAGGCAGGGAGAATGAGCAGAAGCTTGATGGGCCACTGGCCTGGCTGGAGCAGCCTCACGTCTTTCCAGCAGAAAGCCGGGGCTCTGGCTGTGTTGTTGCTACCGTCTGACATTAGTTCAATTTGGCTTTTCGTGGACCAGAGCCTGGGGGAGGGTTTCTAGTCAGGTTGTTAACGGCTAGGGGAGGAATGAGGAGCTAGAGAAGATGTCACTACCCCTTCCCTGAGCATCACACGAGAGAAGGCCTTGGCCTGAGAGGACTGGACTGGAGGCAGCTGGCCCTTTAAGAAGAACTGCTCTCAGCAGGACTTCCATGTCTTCTGGGAAAGGGTAGGTTTCATGAGCAAGGGTGACCTTCCATGAAGGCCGGGCTCCTTTGGTGAACTTGTGCTTCTTAGGAGTTGGGCCTTGGACAAAGGGATCTGCATGGTGACCACGAGGCAAGACTCTGGCTGGAGGAGAGTGATGGCTTTACACTTGGGCTTGCTCTCCCCATCCTCCTCCTCCCTCCACTGCTGTCCTTCTACCACTCTTTCCTCCTCCTTCTTCTCAGCAGCGATTGACCCTTTCTGGAGCATTTGGTCCCCTTCCAGGCCTTCTGAGGTCTGTCAAGAACAGAGTCTGCCCTTGCAGACAGAAGACATTGAAATGCAAAGGCAAGCTGTCCAAATGGCAATTCGGGAGGCAGAATTCAGCACTAAATATATACTCTGAAGAGCCCAGTGACCATCTCTTTGCTCTGAGCCAAGACAAGCATATGATTTCTGTACCTTTGCACGATTTGTTCCCTTTGCCTTAAATGCCCCCTGTAGTCGACTCTTGACATTGTCTTTGGCCACCAGCAGCCGAATGCCCTTCCTATGATTCTTGGTTAGTGCAGAGTCTATTCCCTGGAATAAGAGCTCAGAATTCCAACTCCTACTTTCTCATCCTGTCTTGCAGCTATGGTGTGGCCTGTCACCCAGACTCTACTGATCAGATGTGCTTGGCATGGCCTTGACATCAGGAGCTGTTGAAGCAGAATAGTAGGGACCTGGGGAACCCCCTCTGGTGATGGAAGCTGTGGTGTCCTGTGCTGGGGGTGAGGTGGCAATGATGTCCTCTTTGGATCAGTTCTGTGACATGCTTTAGGGCAATGCTCTCAGCTGTGTTGCCTAGAATGTGGTTATCCATCCCTCCCAGCAGTTTTGAGAGCTCTTGCCATCCTTTTAATGAATTATTTTCCTGTTTAAAAGAGCCAAAGTCAGCACCTACACTTGCAACTATGAACTCTGACTAGTATGCTCCTCTCTGTAGAAAATGTGTATGTTCCCTACAGATTCATATGTTGAAATCTTAATACCCAGTGTGACGGTATTTGGAGGTGGGGTCTCTGGGAGATGATTAGGGCATGAGGGCATGGCCCTCATGAATGAGGTTAGTGCCCTATAAAAAAGGCCCCAGAGAGCTTCCTTGTCCCTTCTACCATGTGAAGACACAGTAAGAAGATGTCTACTTACGATCCAGGAAGGGAGTCTTCACCAGACGCCGAATCTGCCAGCACCTTGACCTTGGAATTCCCAGCCTCTAGAACTATGAGAATTGATTTCTGATGTTTATAAGACACCCAGTCTATGATATTCTGTTATAGCAGTCCCAATTGACTTAGGCACTCCCTCTGTTTCTTCCACTGCTTGGCAAACTCCAACTCATCTTTACACAATCTATTCAAATAGCACCTCTTTCAGGAAGCCCTCTTGGATTCCTCAGGCAGTGAGTAGCTAAAGCATCTGGGCTCCCAGGTGCGTACAAAGTATTACAACGGCTGTAGGAGGTCAGGAGGTAGTTCAGATGCACTCGCTGAAAACATGTAGATAATTTGTCAGTCTACGGGGCAGTAGAGAGGAGAGGAGGAATAGGAAGGGAGGTAGTAAAACAAAGTGGTGACAAGCTTGAGCCCTGGAGTTCAAATTCTGGCTCAGACACATGCTGGCTGCGTGGTTCTAGGCAATTTACTTAAAATCTCTGTGGCCCAGTTTCCTCCTCTGCAAAATGGGAGCTACTACAGGACCTATTTCATAGGATTGTTGTGAGGATTAAAAATAACACATGGGACGTCCTTTAGAAGAGTTCCTGACACTTGGCAAATACTCAATAAATGTGAGTTGTGATTTTGGCAGGTAGCAGGGTGAAGCATCAAGTCAGGAGATGTAAGTTCCACCCTAGCCTGGCCATCAACTCCCTGGGGTCTTGGCAAAGCTGTTAGAAATAAAGAGAATCCTATTTCAAAGCAGCTTAAGCAAAGGAAATGGAAGTCTTTCATGGGACCCGAAAGTGGAAAGTAAAAAGATGGAAAGTCACAAAGGCCCGGAACCAGGAAATGGAAGGTCAAGGTCACCAGGCAACTATGTACTCTATCTTGCTCTTCTTTTCTGAAGTCAGTCAGTCTATCTTCTCTACTTCTTCTTACATGTCCACACATGGGCTTTCCATGTCTTTCTGTGTACATAGCTCCCAAAGTTACGTGCAGAAACCATCTAATGGTCTGTGAATTCCAATCCTCAGTTCCCAGCAGAGAGTCTCAGATGAACTCAGCTTGGATGAGGAGTCCATCCCTGGTCCAATCAGCTGTGGCCAGGAGATGGGGTCAATGTGGTACAAACCTGAGCTGGGCAGACTGGCCCTCTCTCTGTCTCAGCTCAGACATATATAGAAAAGTTTCATGAATGTATTAGTTGGAATGTTTTCAGCTGCAAGTAACAGAATACTCAACTAAAAGTAGTTTAATTATCAAATACCTTTATTCTCTTAAATAACAAGAAGTCTGGAGCAGGTGTGTTGGGGTTGGTTTATGGCTCAACCTTGTCATCAAGAAGCCAGCATCTTTTTGTTCTTCAGCTCTGCCGTCCGTAGCCTGTTGCTTTTTGTTTTTAGACTTGTCAAGTCATGGCTGCAAAATAGTTGTGGTAGCTCTAGACATCACACCTTCACTGGACAGTATCCAAACCAGGAAGTATAATGCTTTCTTCCTGCATTGATTTCTTTAATTGAGGAGTCTGTAAGGTTAGAGATTTCTTCTTACATTTCCATTGGTCAGTGCTACATATACAAGGGAACCTGAGAAAATATCTGCCATTTCCAACTTCAACTATTGGAGAGAAAATTCACCAGGAAGGAAGAAGGTGTTGGGGAATAGCTGTTGGATAGGCAACTAACCATGTCTGTCATAGTGAGAGTCATTCTAGTCTAGTCAACTGCCAAAGTAGGGGCATTCTAGAAAATACCATTCATTGCTTAAAATAAAAGCATTAAAAGTAATGCTCAGTGTTGTTTTTGCTGATAGAAATTTAGAAATCTTTCATGTACAAATACATCGCATCCAAAAGGCTGTGTTTAAGTCTGTTTCTTTATAAGCCTCTGCAGTATACGTTTCTGTATAAAGTTGAGTTTCACAAAAGGACCGGTGATGTGCTGGCATTGATTCTGGCTCTACTTGGTGCTTTTCAGCTCTTCAGAAATGTATCCAAAGATGTTTTTACTTTGACTTTCTTCTTTTCATGGTAAGAAGACACTTCTTTAAACAGCTCATGGGCCAACACTAATGACTAACGCGATGGCCAAGACTAAAATGGATGCGCATGACTGCTGCACACCATCTGTGGGGAACAGGCGGAGCTGGCCTACTTTTCCTTTAGTGCATGACTTTGTTCTTATCTGTGAATGTTCGTAAGTAGAGAAGTTTCAGTGCAGATGTGAAATTGTTTTTGAAATATTGGTGGCTCTTATAATTTGTGTTCTTTTTTTTAAAAGAAGCTTTTCTTTGGTTTGATGCTCACTGAAGGTAGAAAAAAAGCCCAAAGTAAAAGAGGCAAGGGTCCTACAGTGCAATGACTTCCTCCCCCAGTGCATGGGTCCAAAGTCACAAAGTCATGGACAGCTTGTTTAGAGCCCTGCGTTCTTCATTCTAGACTGTAGAAGTCATCAACATGCCTCATGGCAGAAGGCTCTGGTAAAGAGAGCCCAGGCCTTGAGGCTAACTGTCTTGGGTTTCATGGCCATCTCTCACACTTCTTTGGCTAAAAGACCAGCAATAGGCAAGCTCGTCCTCAGTTTCCTCAACTTGAGCAATGTCAAATTCTATTTTTTAGGGTCTTGGTGTGGATCGTGGAAGTTGGCTGGGTGACTTCTGATTCTGAAGATCGGAGTCTACCTCCAACACCATGATTATCTCCTCTTCTTCCTCCTCCATCTTGTTTTCCATTATCATCATCATCATAGTCATCATGATCATCATCACCATCTGTGAGTGTAATGTTGTCCTAGGCACTGCCCCGAGTCCTCTACCTATTTAAATTAATTGAATCCATGTGGTGAACATGCAAGGTAGGTACTATTACTGACATCTCACAGATTAGGAGGCTAAGGCTCAGAGAGGTGAGAGAATTTGTCCAAGGTCAACCCAGCTGGTAGGTGGCAGAGTAGAGATCAGAACTTCCAGGCTAGGATTTGTTTTATTTAGAAGCCACTCTGTCCCCTTGATTGCTTCCAGTGCTTCACAAGGAGCCCATGTTCCTCAAATAAACAGGCCCTAGAATAAAGCTGTAGCCCCAGGGACCAGGCCTAGGAAAAGCTTTTGTGCAGACTCAGTGGTTACCAGCCTCCTCTCATAATCAGATAACCCTCTTGAAGAAGGAGCTTAGGGGTCTTCACCCCAAGTGGCCTATGCCTCAAGTGGATTTTACTCCCATAGTGGGACATTTGGGGTTTTTGCCTGCTCATTATCCATCCTCTCTTCTTTTGATGACAGCATCCCAATTTTTCCTTTGGGGAAATCACCTCAACTCCACTCTTAACATGTTTAGGGAGACTGACTTCTCTCTTCTCTCCCCACTTCCCACCCACATGTTAGTGGTGTCGCATGATCTAGTTTTGACCAATCAGAGTGTTCTTCTCATCAGACCAAAGTTCAAGTTGTCTAATGTTCTGCAATCCTGGGACTTTTGTGAAACTGTTGGGAAAGACAATTTCTTTTCTGCTGGTGGGCTCCTGGGTCCACTGAATGCAAAAGGCTTTCTAAGAATCTGAGGCACAGGGGTGAGAGAAGACACACCTGAGCACCTGGATTCATCAGTTCCTGAAGCCAGTGCTGTCTCCTGCAATGGGAAGAGTCATGACTGATATGCCTGAAATATACTGATTGCAGCACAAATTGTGCCAGAAAAAAAATTGATTGATATATTCATGTTCATAGGAGATTGTCATCCCCACCCTCCCACCACAAGTTCAAACACTTTTTTGGCGTATAACTTTGGTTTGGAGACTGCTTCAGTTTGGCTCTTTTTGAACCAAGTAACTGTTAGTTATCTCTTGGAAAGGGAAACTCACTGAAGGAACTCTCTTGATGGGAACTGGAATTGGGGTTCAGGCAGGAGCTGAGGCAGCCCTGGAGCTGGAGGCTCTATGTGTCTCTGTGGCAGTTCTGTTTCTCTCTGCTCTTGTGTGCTCTGTTCTAGTTTCATTCACCAGGGCCTCTGCCTTCTCATGAGAACTCATGCTCCCTCAAATCTCCACGAGCAGATGGTCCACCATGGCCCTGACTCCAGCATGTGATATCCTTTCCATTTCGGTTCTCACTGGAAACTCCCCAAGGAAGAATGGGATTAGCCCAGCTCATCCCTTCCTGACACATCTCGGGTTGCTGGTTGGTCTGTGGATTCCTAGGTCTACTGTCTATCTCAGTTCCTGACAGCTGTGCCTGGGGTCCTGGGTAGGTCTGACGCCATACAGTATCCAATCAGCTGTGCTGTCATGTGGCTCACTTAAGGCTTCCCCTTGAGGAGGAGCTGTGAGGGGGCAGTGCTGTGGTTGACATCTCTTGTGAAAGAAAGGCTCTATTTGAACCATACTTAATTGTCAGTGAGTCATAGTGAGCAACATTTCATGGGGGTGCTCAAATTACTCTCATGGAGCTATTGTTTAAGTGGGAAGATGGACAATGGATGAGAAGACACTCCCATTTACACCAACCATGGTCAGTGATGAAAGATGGGTGGCTGTCCTAGACAGCCGTGGGAGGGCCCATTGCAGAGTGTGCAGTCAGAGAAGACTCATTGGAGGAGACATCATTTGAGCTAAAGTTTGACAAAAGGATCCAGATGGATCATTCTGGTAGGCAGAGAAACAGCATATCTAAAAGCCCCAAGTTGGAAATGAAACTGTATTTGAGGAATTAAAAATGAACTTGTGACTGGAGCATTCAGGGTGTGAGAGAGAGAGAGTTTTAAGATCTAGTCAGAGATGGCCACGCGCAGTGGCTCACACCTGTAATCCCAGCACTTTGGGAGGCCGAGGCAGGCGAATCATCTGAGGTCAAGAGTTTAAGACCAGCCTGGCCAACATGGGGAAATCCCATCTCTACTAAAAATATAAAAAATTAGCCAGGTGTGGTGGTGGGCGCCTGTAATCCCAGCTAGTTGGGAGGCTGAGGCAGGAGAATTGCTTGAACCCAAGAGGTGGAGGTTGCCGTGAACCGAGATCACTCCACTGCACTCGAACCTGGGCAACAGAAGGAGACTCTGTCTCAAAAAAAAAAAAACAAGATGTGGTCAGAGATGTTAGCAGGACTTGTATCACATGTAGGTCCTGGTACGACATTGATGTTTTATTCTGATTACAACAGGAAGTCGTAAGTAAGGATGATCCAATTTGTACTTCCAAGGTCTGTGGCCTTAGGAAAGTCATGTTATGTCTCTGAGCCTTTTTTTTCTCCTCTGTAAAATGTAGATGAGAATTGAGCTAATTTTTGAAAGACCCTGTAAAGATTAAATAAGAAAATGGCTAAATAAGACGAACTTGTTTGAAAACAGCTGTGTCTTGGCAGACCACCTTAAAGATTTCCTTTCTCTTCGTTCCTTAGAAAAGAAACAGGAAATTGTCATCCATCAGCAAACTCTTCTCCCTTGACCAACCTAGGTACATTTTGGACTCATGGTTTCACTTTTCCATTCTCTCAGCTTATACCCAGATTTGGCTATTGTCTGCTCTCTCCTCATTCTTTGTGTGTGTGTGTGTGTGTGTGTGTGTGACAGAGTCTTGCTCTATCACCCAGGCTGGAGTGCAGTGGCACAATCTCAGCTCACTGCAGCCTCCGCCTCCTGGGTTCAAGCAATTCTCCTGCCTCACCTTCCCGGGTAGCTGGAATTACAGGTGCCTGCCACCATGCCTCGCTAATTTTTGTATTATTAATAGAGATGGGGTTTCACCATGTTGGCCAGGCTGATCTTGAACTCCTGACCTCAAGTGATCTATCTGCCTTGGCCTCCCAAAGCGCTGGGATTACAGGCATGAGCCACCACTCCTGGCCCCTCCTCATTCTTTTGTTGAGGATTTTGCACATAGACTGTTTGGGAATATTGCATCTCATAAATCTTTTGCATTGTTCATCAGTCTGAATCCCGTTTCCATTACTTCAGCCCTTCTCGGGCAGAGTTCCTTACCCTGTTTAGCATTTATGTCACTTTCCTTAAATAGACCTTCTCTTGATTTCATCTGAACTGCTATGCTTTATGGAGATTTTTAGTTGAATGGGGGAGGTTGTGATTTTATCGTTAACCCTGTGGGGAAGACAGATCACACTTGTGAGGATATGTTGGAGAGAACCCTGGAGCCAGAGAGAACAGGGTCCAAGCTCTTGAGTTCCTCTTTTCTGGCTGTCAGGCCCTGGGCAAGTGACCTCACCGGTCTGACCTCCAGTTCCCTCATCTACAAACATGAGGATATAAATAGTGCTGGCCTTGCTGGGTTATCGGGTCTGGCATGGAGTAGGTCTTCAATGATATTAGTTCATGTCTCTGTCTACTGCTCCCTCCACCCCTGCCTCATGCCTTGTTCTTTGACCTTTGCATTGATGATCTTCAGTCTGATTCTTGGCATGCTCCTTTTCAGAATCCATGAGCCTCTATAAGCATCTATTCATGTTCCATGCATTGGGGTCTTTGGGGTTAGGCTGACTTGGGTTCCAATCCCAAGTCTCCTGCTTAGCAGCTGTGTCACTTGAACTCTTGGAGACTCACTTTCCTCATGGGCCAGTGGGAGATATTACGAGTACTGCTATGGCTGGAATGTGTGTCCCCTCCAAAACTCATTTTGAAATTTAATCCCCAATATGGCAGTATTGACAGGTGGGGCCTTTAAGAGGCCACTGGGTCCTGAGGGCTGTGCCCTCATAAATGGATTAATGGGTTGTCATGGGAGTGGGACTGTGGCTTTATAGGAGGAGAGACCTAAGCTACCAAGCTCAACCCCCTCGCCATGTGATGCCCTGAGCTGCCTTGGGACTCTGCAGAGAGTCCCCACCTGCAAGAAGGCCCTCACCAGATGTGGCCCCTCTACCTGAGACTTCGCAGCCTCCATAACTGTAAGAAATAAATTCCTGTTCTTTATAGATTATCCAGTTTCAGATATTCTATTATAAGCGACAGAAAATGGACTAAGACAAGTACCAATCTCTGAAGTTATCACAAAACATTGACTGAAATAATATTCTGGAAACACTTAGTGTAGAGCCTGGTATATTGTAAGTGGTCAATAAAAGGTATTGCTATCACCATACCTTTATAGGAACACTAGACTCTAAACCCCTGGAGGCAAGGACTGTGTTTCTCCATCTTTGTACACCCTTATCCTTGCAAAGGTCCTGGAACACCATGGGCCCTCTGCTGGTTTCAGTTCCTTCCATCTCCTGTAACAAATATAGAGCTGCTTTGCTGCCAACTTGGCTGGAACACTGGCATCTCCATAAAATCCTACCTGCTTACACAAATGCCACTTTCTAAGGTCCTAGAGATAGGGTGGGATCATGAAGTGAAATGCCTCAGGACTTGACTGAGTGATCCAATTGCTAGTTGCTGTTGGGAGGATGGGGAAGGTGGGCAGAAGCCATGACCCCAGCGAGGGCTTCTCTAAAGAAAGGGGCCTCGCTCCAGAGCTGCTTGTCTTGTTTATGTGTTCTCATCTCATTATTTTTCTGAGAACTTTTTAGAATTTCACTGGGAGTCAAAAAACACATTTTGCCAAATTCAGAGGCCTTGTAACCACAGGGCCTCAGCCTAGTGACCAAACCGAGACCAAACAGTAACCTTCTGGCACTGTTTACAGCTGGCAAAAGACCACTTTGGGTTTCTTAGTAAAAAGAGTTAGAAAATTGTATGAAAAGGCTCAGAAGACTCACAGACATCAAATAGCCCTAACCAAACTGATGTAATTAGTTAAGTATAAATGAATCAGAACCATATGGCTTAAATGCTAAAGGAAAAAGAGTTGGAGGAAAAAATGTCCTTTGGGATTTAATCAAACAAAAATTGCTAGAAAAATTGTTGATGTTCACCAAGCTCAGACCCCAACTGGGTGCCCTCCAATCCTGCTTTAGCATTTCTCTCCTTCCCAGGTATTCGCCATGAAGCAAGGGTGACTTCTGGGTCCTGCTTTCTTGATGCTGGGCGTCATAGGGGTGGAGTAGGTGTGGAGTGGTCACTAAGGCTCAGGGAATTTGGGGAGCACTGAGAAGGGGTGCCCAAGTCAGCTCTTGGCAGATTGGGAATGGCTTCCCTGTGGAGAAGAAACTGAGACAGGATTACAAGTAGACGAGGGATTGGGGGACTGGGGTGGAGTGGGCATTTTGGAGGAGGCAGTGGCGTGTGCACGTGCACAGAGGATAGACTAAACCTGGGACAATCACGGAACTGCAAGAAATTTGGAGCAGCTGGTTCTCATGCCTTCCTTCCCTGGCCACCCAATTAAAGGCACACGGCCCCTTCCATTCACTATCAATCACATCGCCCTGTGGCATTTTCTTCGCAACACTTTTCACAGTGTTTCTTTCACAGAAAGAAATGAGAACATTTCTTTCTTTCTCTCATTGTTATTTACATTCCCTGGCATATAAGCTTCTTAAGAGAAAGGCTCTTGTTCGTCTTGTCCCCCCACTGTGCACTTGTGTTTCTAGCAGCTAACACAGCGTCTGACTCGGAGTGGCTGACTGCCCGATACATACCTGAGGAATGAATGAATGGAGAGTAATGAGTGAATGGCTGGAGAGTAGAAGACATGAGGGATGGGGACAGAAGAAAGACTGGAGAAGTGGGCAGGCGCCTGGGAGACTTTGTACCTGGCGCTAAGAGGCCCCTGAAGGTAATGGGAAACCAATCAAGGGTTTCTAGGAGGCTGTGGTGAGGATGCGATAAGGTAACACTGTGTTATGTTGTTAGGAATCGGTGAAGGTGGGAAACCCGGAACCCCGGAGAAAATGAGTGACAACCAAATCCTATGTTTGTTTGGCATTTCCCCATCATCTCTCAGAGGGTGTGTAAGGTAGTGAGCAGTGTAGAATAGGTAATTAATTAATGCTGTGGAGTTAATAAGGGGTAGATGACTCTCAATTGCTACATGCAAGCCGTTATTTTCTCATTTAGAAAAAGGATCTTGTGGCTCACTGTGGAAAATCATCTTCCAGAAAAAAAAGAGACATGTGTATGTCTGCTCTGTCTAGAATGTTTTCTCTGAACCAGAATCTCTTTCCGTAGGGTGGCTGCCCTTGGCAACTCTCGGGTTATATGAAGCTGGGCGGGAGATTCCTCTGACATTTCAGCAGGGTCATGAGTGGGTGGGATGGGGAAGCTCCGAGCTGCAAAATAGGTAAGTTGCTCAATGTCCCTGGAAAACCTCCGAGGACAGAACTGAGTGTGATTTGGGGGAGTATTTTAGGTTCAGAGACATCTTTATGTTAGGCAAGAAATTCATGCCCCAGGCTCTTGGAGTTGCTCATAACAGTGTGTTATTGCTGGAAGCCCCAGAGGAGCTTGGACTCAGCTCCCTTCGCAGGGGGCTGAGCCTCTCTGAGAAAGCTGTTTACTTCCCCAGACACATCAGTCTCACTTACCCATGTTTATTGCTTCTGCTCCTCCGCTTTACCCCCCAGCCCTCAGGTGCAGGAGAAGCCGGTCCTCTTCTCTGCACAGAAGACACTGCAATCACCGTAGCTAGTTCTTCCTAAGTGTTTGCCATGTACCCGCTCTCATTCCAGGCGTGTTCTAGGTGTATCATCTAACTGGGCCTTCCGAGCTCGGAAGCTCAGAGAGCTGAAATCACTTGCTCAAGGTCATACAGTCAGTACCAGTGGAGGCTTGAGCACTGCCCCTCTTAGAGTCCCTCACCTCAGGTGATTTTAACCCTTACATATGGAGCTTGCCAGAAACTCAAGCCCACCCTTTTCCTCCACATCATTAACTCTGCCCTGGTTTTATCAAGAAGCATCTGCCTTCTCTTCTGGATTTAAATAGTAACATTTGTAGTGAGCATCTGTGGGCTTGGAACTATTCAGTGGCCAGCAGCACTTCCATTCCCTATGGAGACCCACCCTCCGTTGTGTGCAGTCATGGCACAGTGGGTGATGAACCTGCCCCCTACACAGAAGCACAAAACCCAGTTCTCCCCCTCTCTTCTCCAGCTGCAACCAAACGGTGTACACATAATCCAGGCGAGGGTAGCCACATGTTCACTCCAGGACTTGGACCCTTGAGTGAGTGATTTGGGGCCGGGAGGAGTGGCTGGAGGCTCTCCAGGCCAGCGGCAGCGGTGGCGTGCTGGCCACCCATTTTCGTGACCTTGCTAAGGCCCCTGTTGCTTAACTCTCTGGCAAGCCCTTGGTTTCTGGCCATTTTCCAGACTTCATCACTCTTCTCTGCCAACTCTATGAGCCCCTGATAGCCTTCCAATAAATTCCACTTGATTACCACATGGCTTGCAATCAAGAACCCAGCCTAACACACAACCACTTATTAAATACTAAGTAAGAGCCAGACACTTGACATGTGACATCTTGTCAGATCCTCAAGCACCCGGGTGAGGAAAGCGTTATTATCCCTGTTTTCCAAATGAGGACACTGAAGCTCAGGGAGCTGGGTGATGTGTCAAAAGTTGCCCAGCTGCAGAGTGGCAATGCTGGAATTTGAAGCCAGGCCTTTCTGATTCTGAATTCCATGCTTTCTTACTTGCCTTTTTCATCTGCTCCAGCTTGCGATGCCTTGGAGAGGTGGCGCTGACTAGCCTGGGACTTCCAACATACAACCTACATTGCTGGCCTGAGACTTGTGGCAAAAAAGACTTTTAAAATCTAATTTGCTCACATACATGAACACCTGCCAGGAAGGAATTTGATGCCTTTGGTCTAAACATGGAAAAGCTGAGTTCATTTGCCCCAGAGGGGGCACCTGCAGGGAAAAGGAAAAATGGTTTTAACCCTTTCCTTGAGTCAGCAAATGAGGCCACCAGATTCTCCTTTCATCCTTCAAGTATCAGAAAGATCTGTGCTGTGAATTCCACAGATGAGAGTCATTGCAAGATGTGAGGGCAGAGGAAATCCATGGAAATGGTGAGTTATTTCATATTTGTGCCTTTCTATTGTCAGTTTGGGGACATTTGAAAGAAGTTTGAGGTGCTTATGAAGAACCCGTTTATTTTTATGTAGCTTTCTGGGGGAAATTTTGGAATTCCTCAAATCCAAGAATTTTGAGATTTTAGAACCTCCAAGAGGCCTGACCTGTTGACCAGTCTTCATGCCCCAACCACCTCTTCAGTGACTCCTCATAACTATAATTTATTTCTTTTCTATTCTCTTTTTATGAGACAGGGTCTCACTCTGTCATCCAGGCTGGAATGCAGTGGTGTGATCATAGCTCACTGTGGCCCTGATCTCCTGGGCTTAAGTGATCCTCCCAACTCCACCTCCCATGTAGCTGGGATTATAGGCATGCCACCACGCCCAGCTAATTTTCTATTTTTTATTTTGTAGAGATGGGTTTTCACCATATTGCCCAGGCTGGCCTCGAACTCCTAGGCTCAAGCAATCCTCCCGCTTTGGCCTCTCAAAGTGCTGGCATTACAGGTGTGAGCCACCACGCCCAGCTTTGTGCTTTCTTAATGATGTGAAAAGACAGCTGAGTAAATCTGTAGTTGAGAGTGCAGGAAAAAGAAACTCTATCACACACTCTTTTGTCAACCGAAATGCAGAAATCCATGTTCAAACTGGATGCATGCATTCAGCAACTGGAAACTAAGTTCATATTTCATTGCCCATCTACCCTGACCACTTTGCAATCGCAGGTTTGGAAGGACCCACAGCCATTCTATGGAAATGGATCTGCTTTCAGGACTGAATCTCAGACTTTTCAAGAGTCATACCTCTTGGGGAAGGTTTCAATGGCTGCCTTTGCTGTACAGACCTGGAGATGGGTTTGATATCGGACACCTGAACTATCTGTGTGGCTGAGTTTCAAGAAGACCTGCTGGGGTGAAATGAAAATGGTACCTACTAGGAGCCCCAGTGACCTTGATGGTGGAGGTGAGCATAGATCCTAGAACTATATCCTGATGTTTCTCACCATGTGGTCAAGCTCTGGGTAGTGTTTGGACTCACATGTATATGTGAAATTCATTATTTTTTATAGGGTGCAAACATTGAGCTCTATCTACCCCATAGTAATAAAGGATGGCTTTAAGGAACAGAAACCCATTTAAAATTGCTCATATAAAAGAGTGACTAACTGAGGATTAAAAAGGGGATTCTCATCAAAAGAAAGCACAGAGAGTAAAGCTCAGCCTGTGGGAGCTAGAAAGCAGGCTGACAGCTCGTCTTCCCATTTCTCCCTTTGTGGTGCCTTCTGGCATCTCTGCTCTCTCTGGGAGGCAGCAGGCCAGCCTCCCTGCCTCCTTGTGGTTTATCTTTTTTCTTTTCTTTTTTTTAGATGGAGTTTCACTCTTGTTGCTCAGGCTGGAGTACAATGGTGTGACCTTGGCTCACTGCAACCTCCTCCTCCTGGGTTCAAGTGATTCTCCTGCCTCAGTCTCCCAAGCAGCTGGGATTACAGGCGCCCGCCACCACACCCGGCTAATTTTTTGTATTGTTGGTAGAGATGGAGTTTCACCATGTTGGCCAGGCTGCTCTGGAATTCCTGACCTCAGGTGATCCACCTGCCTCGGCCTCTCAAAGTCCTGGGATTACAGACGTGAACTACTGTGTCTGGCCTGTGGTTTCTGTGTCTCCACAAGTTTGGCTTCCACCAAGATTTTGGCACCACCTCATCTCCATATGACTCTGCAAGTTCAGCACCATCCACCAAGGCTGCTGGCTCTGGGGCTTTCTGATGCTTTTGGTGGGGACAGTGTGTCAGTTATCTGTTGCCACACTAATGCTGGGTAACAGTCATTAACACCTCAGTGTCATACAACAATAAACACTGATTTTTGCACACTAGTCTAAGGGTTGCTACGTGGTTCAGCTGTGTTGAGCTGAGCCTGGCGGGACTTGCTTATGTATCTTTGGTCAGCTTTGGGTTAGCTGGATGGCTTTGTAAGTCTTGGATAGGTGCTTTCATATGTCTGAACCTCACCTGAGACAAATGGGCTGACTTGGCGCTGCTCTATGTGGCTCATCCTCCAATAGGCTAGCTTGCTTATGTCCTCACACAGAAGCAGAGATGCAAGCAAGTGAGAAGGTGGAAGCACCCAGGTCTTGGGCCTTAGTCGGAGAACTAGAACACCATTCCTTCTGCTGCATTCTCTTGTCCAAAGTAAGTTACAAGGCCAGCTCAGATTCAAGGAAGTGGGAAACAGGCTTCACTTCTTGATGAGAGAAGCTGCAAAGTCACATTACAAAGGGCATGGCTACTGGGAGGTATGAGGACTTGGGGTAATAATTACTTGTGTAATTGTTCTATCACAGACGGGGAATCTGATTGGCCCTCAGCAGGCCTGTGGATTAGTTCCATTTGGTTCAGGTGCTATCTGAGGTTTCGAGGTATGTGTACATGGAGTAGGGGAAGGGTCAGAAGAGATACAGCAGCCCCAAGAAAACAGTATTTAACTTTGGCCCAAGACACCCACTGTGTGTTATGTTCCTCATCAGATTAACCGGTTGAGGAATGGGCTTCAAAGAAAACTGAATTGGGCCAATCATAGACAACCCTAAGGTGGTTATTTAAGCCACTCTGGTAGGCATTTACTCTTTCCTTCTGAGTTGGGGCCTTAGATGGGGGAAGTTCATAGCTACAGCAGCTGTTTTGCCATCTTGCCAACTCAGGAAGCCAGAGTGAAACATAGAGACAGAGAAAGACCAGACCCCAGGGTCTAAGGTGCTGAGTCAAGTCATGCATGAAACCATCTGAGCCTGGACTATTTAATTACACACATTTTAGCTTAGCCTATTCTAGGTTGCGTTTTCTGTCACTTTCTACCTAATGGGTTTTGACCAGGGTCCTGACCGACTGCCACCTTTCTGGGGACAAGGTCTTGCTCTATTGCCCAGGCTGGAGTGCAGTTGCACAGTCACAGCTCACTGCAACCTTGGTCAATATTGCCAGGAAAGTGGCAGACATGTTTATTACGTGAGTGTAGACTCAACATTTTGAGGATTATACCATCACTAGTTCTGGGCCTATCACTATATATCACTGCAGAAATAAAGCTGATATACTTGGATTTTTGCATTGCATTATATAACTGCTAAAGCCTATTTAAAAATTATCTCCTCATTATTATTAATGTAAATTTTCATACAGCTCACATTTCCCTGGACACTGTGGATATTCCTGATATAGGGTAGAAAACAAACAGAAAACAGAACTTTGCCACTCATCAGGAGTTCCCCATCTCTTGTCCTCATCTATCTCATCTGTGAGGAGAGAGCTGGGCAAAAAGCTAGCCCAGTCACCTTCTAAGTGGGTACACAGCTCCTTCCCATTTCTTCTACCTACAAGAACGATAGCTGCTATTAGGTGTTTACCCTGGGCTAAGTACCTTACATGCATTATCTCTTCATTGCATGTATCAAAATGTGTAACTGGATACTTTTTGACTTTTAATTTTTTTTTTTTTTTTCCTGGCGACAGGGTCTCACTCTGTCACCCAGGCTGGAGTGCAGTAGTGTGATCTTGGCTCACTGCAGCCTTGACCTCCCAGGCTCAAGTGATGCTCCTGCCTCAGACACCCAAGTAGCTGGGACTACAGGCATGCACCACCATGCCCTACTACTGTTTTATATTTTTTGTAGAGATGTGGTTTCACCATGTTGCCCACGCTGGTCTCAAACACCTGGGCTCAAGTGATCTACCCGCCTCAGCCTCCCAAAGTGCTGGGATTACATGTATGAGCAGCGGCGCCTGGCTGACTTTTATGTCTGATATAATTTCAAACTTATTGAAAAGTCACAAGAACAATATAAAGAATCCTTGAGTAGATGAGTTCATGTCCTTTGTAGTGACATGGATGAAGCTGGAAACCATCATTCTCAGCAAACTAACACAAGGACAGAAAACCAAACACTGCGTGTTCTCACTCATAGGTGGGTATTGAACAATGGGAACACTTGGACACAGGGAGCAGGGTGTGGGTCTGGGGGAGGGATAGCATTAGGAGAAATACCTAATGTAAATGACGAGTTGATGGCTGCAGGAAACCAACATGGCACATGTATACCTATGTATCAAACCTGCACATTGTGCACATGTACCCTAGAACTTAAAGTCTAATAAAATAAATAAATAATTTAAAAGAATCCTTGAATATTCTTTACCATGATTAAGCAATTGTTTACATGTAGCCCCTTTGCTTTTCGTTCATTTGTTCATTCATTCATTCTCCTCTCTCTCTGCATATATATATTATGCCCCTTTCTCCCTAAATACTTCAGTGTCTCTTGCTTGTCTAAGAAAAAAAGCATGCTCTGATATAACAACAATGCAATGATCAAACTCAGGAAAATTAACATGGGTATAATTCTATCATCTAATCCACAGACTACATTCAAATCTTACCAGTTGACCCAACAATCTAGTTGTTAATAGCCATTTTTTCCCAGTCCAGGAGCCAATTCAGGACCAGGATTGCATTTATTGTCATGTCTTTCAGTCTTCTTTAATATAGAATAGGCCCTCTGTTCTTCCTTGTCTTCCATGATTATAACCTTTTTGAAATACAAGGCTGGTTACTTTGCAGAATGGCTCTAAATTTGAATTTATCTCATGGTTCCTAACAATTGTATTCACATTATGCATTTCTTGGCAAGAATACCACCGAAGTGATGTGTGTTTTTCAAGGCCTTATACTGGGAAGCACATGGGTTCATTTGTCCCAGTGTTGGTGACATTACTTCTGCTCACTTTAAGTGCTGCCTACCAAGTTTCTTCACTATGACATTCCTTGTGAGAGGAATTTATGTTGTTGCATGTGTTGTTTTAGTTTGTTCCTTTTTTGTGCTAAGCAGTACTCCATTTTATAAATATACCATACTTTGTTTATTTATTCTCCTGTTGAAGGACATTTGGGTTATTGCCAGTTTAGGGCTATAATGATGAAAGCTGCTATGAGGATTCATGTATAAGTGTTGTGAACATATATATTCATTTTCTTGGATAAATGCCTAGAAGTGGAATTGCTGGATTATAGGGTGGATATATATTTAAGTTTTTTCATGTTTTTTATACTAGCTTTACTGAAATATAATCCACATATATTTGTTTATAAGAAACAGGCAAATCATTTTCTAAAGTAGTTGTACCATTCTGTATTTCTATCAACAATGTATGAGAATTCCTATTGCTTCACATCCTAGCGTACATTTAAGATTGTCAGTATTTTGAAGTGTATGCTAATGGCCATGTAGAGGTATTAATATCTAATTGTTTTAATTTGCTTTTCTCTGGTTGACTAATAATATTGAGTAGTTTTTTCTATGTTCAAAGGTCATTTGTTTATCTTTCTTTGTGAAATGTCTTTTCGAGTCTTTTGACAATAAAGTAATGAAAATATTTTTGTTACGGAGTTGTAGAAGTTCTCTATATATTCTGGATACTAATCTGTTGTCAGATTTGTTTTTGCAGTGGGAAATAGGGGTCATTTTTTCTAATACCTAGTTGTTGCAGCACTTGTTAAAAATACTTTCTTTACCCCAGTCTTTAGAACTTTGTTTAAAATCAAAAACACAACAACCTGTTAATTATATACATATAGTTCTATTTCTGAACTCTCAGTTCTTTTCCACAGAATTGTCTATCTTTTTATTCCTCCCACCCATTCATATGTTGAAATCCTAACCCTCAAGGTGATGCTATTAGGAGGCGGGACCTTTGGGAGGTGATTAGGTCCTTAACAATTGGGACTAGTACCCTATAAAGGAGCCCCCAGAGAGCTAGTTTGTCCTCTCCACTATGTAAGGACACAGCAAGAAGACACCAGACACTGAACTAAAGCAACTTGAACAAAATCTATTGAGATTATGATTGGGATCACATTGACTCAGTAGATTTGTTCAGGAAGAACTGAAACCTTAATAATCTCAAGCCTTCCATTTCATGTGCACGGTATATCTATCCATTATTTAGTTTAAAATATTTCTCTTAGCAATATTTTGGTTTTTAGTGTAAAGGTCTTACACACCTTTTGTTAAATTTATCCCTAAGTATTTACTTTTTTGATACTGTTGGAAATGGGCTTTCTAAATTTCATTTTTCAATGTTTGCTGCTAATATATAGACATAGAATTGATTTTTGAATATTGACTTTGTATCCTATGACCTTGCTAAATTCACTCATAGTTCTCAGAGTCATTTTATATATTTCTTAGGATCTTCTATATTAATAATCATGCAAACATTTAAACAGAAGTAATTTTACTTGTTTCCTTCTTCTCATCTTTGTGTTCTTTTCTTGCATTATTACACTGGTGAAGATATTCACTGATATGTTGAATATAAGTGTTGAGAGAGACATTTTTGTCCTGTACCTGATCTTAAGAAAAATATTTAATATTTCACCATTTGCTATAATCTTACTTTTATGCTTTCTGTAGATAACCTTCATGAGATTTAGAAACTTCTTTTCTTTTCCCAGTTCACTGAGAGATTTTACAATGGATGGGTGTTTAATTTTGCCAATGCTTTTTATTCAGCAATTACCTTCTTAATTCTGTTAATACAGTTAATTATGTTAATTGACTTTGGAATGTTAAACCAACCTTGCATTCTTGGGATAGACCCCAGTTCGTTATTATGTAATGTACTCTTTTTGTATCACTGAATTCAATTTGCTAATATTTTATACAAAGATTTTTGTGTCTATGTTTAGGAGACAGATTGGTCTGTAATATTCTTTTCTTGTAATATTTTTGTGATATTTCGGTGTTAAGGTTATGTTGAATTCATCAAAGTTTATAAAAGATTGATATTACTTTCTGTTAAATGGTTGTTAATATTTACCAGTGAAACTATCTGTGCTTCAAGTTTTCCTTTTGGGAAGGGTTTTGATCATAACTAATTTTCTGTGTATATAGGGATATTTGAATATTCCATTTTATCCTGCAAAATTATAATGACATTTTTAAAAGGAATTTTATAATTTCATCTCAGCTGTGGAACTTACTACAATAAAATTTTTCAAAATATTCTTTTATCATTTTGATGTATTTAGAGTTTATACTTATGTACTCTCTTTTATTCCTGATATGGGTAATTTGTAGTCTCTTTTTTTCATGGTGAGAATTGCTAAGGGTTAATCAACTGATTTAGTCTGTTTAAAAAAAAACTGTTAGTTTTGTTAATTTCTTCATTGTTTGTCTGTTTTCTATCTCACTGAACTCTGTACTTATTTTATCTTCTGTGTGATTTGTATTTAACTTGCCTGCCTTTCCATAGCATTTTAAGGTGGAAACTTAGATAACTGATTTTAAACTTTTCTCCTTTTCCATAAAAGCATTGAAATCTATATATTTCCCTATAAGTGATAATTTAGCTCAATCTAGTAAATTTTGATATATTGTATTTCTGTTATTACTCAGTTCAAAGCACAATTTGATTTGGTTTATAACTTCTTTTTTGAGTATAATATGTTATAAATGTGTTGCTTAATTTCCAAATATTTGAAGCTTTCTAAATGCTTTACTGTTATTAATTTCTAATTTAATTCTAGTGTCGTCATAAAACATACTGTTAGAGTACGATCTTTTGAAATCCTCTGACATGTGTTTTATGGGCCCGCATTTGGTTATTCAACAGTAGTTGGGTGTACTGTTCTATAAATGTCAATTAGGTAAATGTAGTTAATAGTCTTGTTTAGGTCTCCTATATTTTTATGATTTCTGTCTATCAGTTACTAAGAAAAAGGTGTTAAAATGTCCAACATGATTTTTGAATTGGTCTATTCTCCTCCTAGTTCTGTTAGTTTTACTTCGTGTATCTGGAAACACTGTTAATAGGCTCATTCACATTTATAATTATTATGTCTTCCTGACGAATTGACTCTTTTATCATTTCTAAACACCCTTCTGTATTTCTGGTAATTCTCCTCTTCCTGAAGGCTAGGGTGTCTGAAATTAATACAGTAATCCAGTTTTTTTTTTTTTTTTGCTTGTGGTTTGCAGATATATCTTTTTCTATTATTTTTCTTTCAAGCCATCTGTGTGTTTACAGTTAAGAATTCTTTTCTTATAGACTGCATATAGCTAGGTCTTCATATATTCCACCTTTTAATGGGAGTGGTTTTTTAGTCTATTGAAATTTAATGCAAATATTGATATGGTTGGATTTTGGTCTATTACTTTTTTTACATGTTCTATGTGTTTTTTTGTCTGTTTTTATTCCTCTATTTTTCTTCTCCTACATTATTTGGGTTAGTCAAATACTTCTTAGTATCTCATTTTAATTTTTGTATTGTATTTTTAGCTGTATCTCTTTGTATTTTGTAGAAATTGCCCTAGGGATTACACTATACATCCTTAAGTTATCAGAGACTATTGAGTTAATATTGTATAAATTCCCATAAGAAACATTATTCCAAGATTATAGTTTAATTAACCCTACACTTTGTGCCATTATTATAATGTATATTGCATATACACATGTATAAATCCCACAACATATGGGTTTTTTTTCTTTAAACTGTCATTAAAAAAATTAAGAGCAGAAAAAATAATCTTTTACACTTACTCACATATTTATTATTTCTAGTGCTCTCATTCATTCTTGTAGATCTGGGTTTCCATCTGATGTCCTTTCTTTTCCTCCTGAAAAAGCTTAGGTTATCATTTTTTGTATTTTAAGCTGACTGGCAAAAAAAAACCCCATACGTTTTTATTTACTTGTATTTATTTTACTTCCTTTTTGAAGGATATGTTTGCTTAACATCCTGGGTTGACCATTTTTTTTTCTTTCAGTATTGCAAAGATGCCCTTCCATTGTCTTCTGGTCTTTATTGCTTTTTGTGAGAAGTTAGTAATCATTTTCATAGTTATTCTTTTGCATAGTGTTATTTTCCCCTGGATGCTAAAAAGATTTTCTATTTATCCCAGCAGTTTCACTGTGATGTGGCATTTTGTATTTATCCTGCATGGGTTTTCTGAGTTTTTTGTTTCATTTTCCACAAAATTACTAGGTAAATGTGTTACACAGGTAGATATATTTTTACAGGTTATTGAAGCTCTGTTTATTTTATCTGCTTTTCCCTCTCTTTTCTACAGATTAGATAATGACTGTGATCTATTTTCAAATTCACTGGTTCTTTATATTTTCATCTCTAATCTGCTGTTAAACCCACTCAGTAAATTTTTCATTTATATATTACAGTTCTTAATTCTAGAATTTCTATTTGGCTTGTAAAAATAGTTTCAGTTTCTTGGCTGAGATTCCTCAACTATTCTATCATTATGACAATGTTTTTCTTTAAATCCTTGAACTTATTTCTAATACATACTTTGAAATGCTCCTCTGCTCATTCAAACATTTGAATGGTCTTGGGGTTGGTTTCTATTGCCTGTTTCCTTCTCTTGATGACAACTCACACTTTTCCATTTCTTTGTCTATCTACTAACGCCTCATTTTATACTGGAGGGTTTTTTTCTTTTTTGAGATGGAGTCTTGCTCTGTCACCCAGGCTGGAGTACAGTGGCATGATCTTGGCTCACTGCAAGCTCTGCCTCCTGGATTCATGCCATTCTCCTGCCTCAGCCTCCCGAGTAGGTGGAACTACAGGTGACCACCACCACGCCTGGCTAACTTTTTGTACTTTTAGTAGAGTTGGGGTTTCACTGTGTTAGCCAGGATGGTCTCGATCTCCTGACCTTGTGATCTGCCTGCCTTGGCCTCCCAAAGTGCTGGGATTACAGGCGTGAGCCACCACGCCTGGCCTATACTGGAGGTTTTGAACAATACCTTGTAGAGCCTCTGGATTCAGTTATCTTCCTTTGAAGAGTGTTATTTTTGTTTCAGTAAGGCATTACCTTAGTTAAGTTCAAACTCCAAACTCAGTTTTTCTTGTGAGGAATAACAGCTTCCTCCAACTTCCCAGCTGATGCTTTTTGCTGAGAACCTTGAAATCTTCCTTACACATGCAAAGTGCACAAGTCAACAATAATTTGCAGTAGAGTTTTTAATGTAGATTTTTAGGGTTTCACATTTTATGGCTCCCTCTTTTTCAGCATTTCTTCCTCACTTTCTACCTTTCTGGCAGCTCCAAACTGCATCCTCTGACTCCTCAAGCCAGCTGAGGCTTTTTGCTTGAGTTCTAGCCACTCTGGGATATGTAGACTAGAAAGCATTTTAAGGCAAAAATGTAGTCAACCTCCTTCCAGTTGCTGTCTTTTGGTAAAAAGGTAACAATTGCCTTCCAATTGTTGTTTTGTCCAGACTGTGTATTGTGACTTGCAGGAGGGTTATTATAGTACAAGTTACTCTACTGGAAATGTAACTCCCTGTAACTGTATATCAATATGTTTCTTTATTTAATGCCTGTCTTCCTCACTAGAGGAGTCTTCATAAGGGCAAGGACCATTTTAATTTTGTTCAGTTACACTCCTGTTGCCTGATATTTAGTAGCCACTCAATAAATAACAGCAAGATGAATGAATGACTGTTACTTAATTCTCACAACTCCCACATCATCGAGTATTCATGCTCTTTTTCTCTTTCCCTTATTTTCTCTGTAGATTTGCTCCTCCACTGGCTCTTCTTGTAGTCACAAGACGACTGCTACAGTATCAAGGGTCTCATGCAGACATGACAATGTCAGGAGGAAGAGGAGAGCCTCATTCTTCCCAGGCTTTTGCTTTTAAGAGCAGAAAAACTTTCCCCAGAATTCCTCCAGCTCACTTCCCATCTTACTTCATTGGCCAGAACTGGCCCTTGTGCCCATATTCTCAGTCAAATACTGATGAAGGAAAGGGGGCCACTGTGAGTGGTTTAGACTAATTGAATTTGTCCTTAAGTCCCTTGAAAGAAAAGTATACAACAGAATGAAATCTTGACTCAGCTTTCAATAATAAAGAGGGTGAGATGACTGATGGATGGCAACCAATAGTTGCCAAATGGCTAGCAAAATCAGATGTGGGCTCTGTCCTCACAGAGCATACAGTTGGAAGGGGAAGATTTACCTAATTACACTGACAAACATAACTGTGGTCAGTGTTCTGAAGGAAAGGAAATCCAGTTGTATGATAACATATAACAAAGAAACTGAACTAGGATGGAAGTGGGGGTGGTGAGTGTGGTTGGGGAAGCCAGGGACATGGTCTGTACGATGGCTGGCCTGGATTCAAGTTCCACTCCACTTACTTGCTGTGTGATTTTAGATAAGTTGCTTCTCCTCTCTGAGCTCAACTTCATCTATAACAGTCTTTCCTAGGGTTGTTCAAGGATTGAATGAGCCACTCTATGTAACCATTTGGCACATAGTAGGCACTTCAGTGGCTCCTTTTGCAGATTAAAAAGGAGAAAACGTGTATGTTTGGAGTTAGCACAAGACGGGATGATTCCTCATGTTTGTTTTGGAAAACAAGTCTTAAACTCACAGCCATGACAGAGTCTGACATCATCAGACATCAGGCGTGTTAGGAATTGCACTCTTAATTGAAAATGTCCAGAGTTTGTGATTAATTGCAATCCTTTTCAGATCCTTTCCTTAAGAATTTAATTTTTCTCCCCACCCACCCGGAGGTCAGGCTTTTAATGTAACAAGTACAATCAATCTTCCACTGAAGATGGTCTCTCTCTAGTGCAAGCTGGAGCAGGACTCATCTGGATTAGAAGCCGAGACGGTTTGGAGTCACCTGGTGAGGTTTACGTGCACAGCTGGGGCCCAGCCTACCTAATTAGGACCAGAGAGTGGTCGAGAAGGGGACGGGCGTGTATTCCAGGCGCCCTCCTCCAGTGTCTGTTTCTAATAACGGCAGCAAGTAGCAGAGGCGGCAGGGCGAGCGTGGAGCGTGGTGACATCATCCCCCCAGCTGTTTTACACATCTGTAACATGGCTCATTAGGACTCTCTTAACACCTCATCCTTCCCTGCTCCATACAGCTCCAGTTGCGTGAGAAAAGGTGCTCTTGCACGTGAGGGGCCCCGAGACTGGGGCTGACTTCAGGGTCACAGATTTGCTTGGGCACTCTAGCAGTCATCAGAATTCTCACAGAGACACCCCCCGACACACCCGCAGCATGCGCTCCATGAAGTGCTAATGGCTTCAATATGAGGCTGGCACTTCTGCATGATGGTTGGGTGTTCAGGGCCAGCTTAGTTTTGGGGGAGTAGGCCATCTGCAGCAGCTGCAGAAATGTTTTTGCTTATTTTGAGCTTCCTACGTTTTTCCTAGCCATGAATAACAACAATCGAATAAATCATCCCACAGTGTGTAGGATGCTTGGGTTTTTTTTTTTTTTTCAACAAGAACAACAAAAAACGGCATATCATGTACGATGGATAATACTCATAAAAAATTCCACCATATTTATAAGCAGTAGTTAACTAACTATATCTAGATATTTGGAACTGTCTTAAATCAGATGAATGAGAAAAGCTTCCTGGATTTCAGTGGAAAGCCTAAATGACTAAACTAAAAAAAAGAAAAGAAAAAAAAGTTTTATTACTATGAGGTATAGTGCATAGTTTGAAATAAAGGAGGAGTGGTATTTACAAAATAAAAAGAGAAACGTTGTCAGTAGACAGCCTCATGGAATAAATCAGACTCCCAGACTTTGAGACCTTGGTTTGAGTTCGAAAATTTGCTATGGAGGAGGGTGCGGGGGCAGAAGCCGTTCATTTTAGCTCTTTAAATTTCCTCACCTTTGAATGGGGATGATAAAATGCCCCTCACAGGGTTTTTGAGAGGACTAAAAACATGAAGTATGTAAAGTGTTTAGCATTGTTCCTGTCACAAAGTTAGTGCTTGAATATATTAGCTATTATCATTAATACTATTGCTATTCTTATTTCTTCTTCAACTGTTACTGTCAAAATGGTGCATTTTTATCAACTATTAAGTGCTATCATGTTTCAATTAATACATAATGTTATTGGTTAGAAGATGATTATTGTTTTGTCTCTAAGGAAGAAAAAAGGCTGCCTGTTAAACTATGGTACATTGCTTTCTTGTTCTATCAGCTGTGAGAGGCATTCTTTTTGGTTAGGATAGAGTAGGTGAAGCTGCAGTAACAAACAATTACAAAGTTCCAGGGCTTAATGCAACTGAAGTTTATTTCTAGTTTGCATTCCATATTAAACTCAGGCCTTGGCTCACTGTGGTCACTTAGGAACTGTGGGCTTGCTCGGGCTGCCACGACACAGGGCCACAGCCTGGGTGGCTTATGTAAGAAGCATACTCTCACAGTTCTGGAGGCGGGAAGTCTGACCTCAAGGCATTGGCAGCGTTGGTGTCTTCTGAGGCCTCTCTCTCTGTATCTTCTGTCTGTGCCCTTCTGAGTCCTTGTCTTTTCTTCTCATAAGGACACCAGTCATACTGGATTAGGATCCATTCCAGTGACCTCATTCTAACTTAACCACCTCTTTAAAGACTTGCTCTCCAAACACAGTCACCTCCCTAGGTACAGGGGTTAGACCTTCAATACAGGAATTTCGAAGGACATTACTCAGCCCATGACAGGAACTCAGACTCGTGGAGGCTCCAGTTCTTCGTAAGCTCCCAGGGTCATTTCCAGGGGCAAAGGGACATGACAAACAGTACCGGCTTTCTGTGGCTTCCACTTGGAAAGCACACTGTTGGCAAAGCAAATCACAGGGCATGTCTCACTTCAAAAGGATACGCGACTGTAGAAGTGTAATGCTCTGTTGTGCCCTAAGCAAAGAGAATTGCATAGTTTTTGGACAAATTAACCCATTTAGGCCTAGTGTTCCATTATTGGAATGCTAAGCCTGTGGGAGTTATTTATACCCTACTGCTCAAAGTCATTGCCAAGTTCTGATTTTTCACACAAAAACTTTTGCAATCTCCAGCATAAATGGGTTAATAACCATCGCACAGCCCAATTTCAGAGACATTAATGTGAAAAAGAATGTATATCTTAGAACCAATAAAATAGGAGATATGAGAGATCATCCTTACTGTATGGTGAGGGTGACAGTTTAAATGAACAGGGCCTGCTTAGTCAAGGCACCCTCTCTCCGCCTCAGTATTCTCATCTAGAAAATGGAGGAGGTGATTCTCTAATTATCAATAATTTAATGATCATAAATTTGAATGGGGCCTGCTTAGTCAAGGCACCCTCTCTCCGCCTCAGTATTCTCATCTAGAAAATGGAGGAGGTGATTCTCTAATTATCAATAATTTAATGATCATAAATTTGAATGGTCATTATAAGTACAAGAATCAAATTCTGGAGTATGGGAGCAGTGGCTCACGCCTGTAAGCCCAGAACTTTGGGAGGCCCAGCCTGGCGGATCACAATGTCGAGACCATCCTGACCAACATGGTGAAACCCCGTCTCTATTAAAAATACAAAAATTAGCCTGGCGTGGTGGTGCATGCCTGTAATCCCAGCCACTCAGGAGGCTGAGGCAGGAAAATTGCTTGAACCCAGGAGGCGGAGGTTGCAGTGAGCCAAGATTGTGCCACTGCACTCCAGCCTGGGCAACAGAGCAAGACTCTGTCTCAAAAATAAAAAAGAAGAATCAAATTCTGGAAAGCATCAATCATCTCTGAGGCCTTTGAAAATGATCTAATTTTGTAGATCGAACCCTCTGTTCTTGCAAGTAGGCCCATGAATGCAGAAAGTGCATGCTGTGAGCCATGCTGTACACCCCCTCATTGTTCATTTCTCTTCTGGTTTCTCTCAAGGTGTGTGGTCAGGTTAAGAGATTGAGACTTAAGCCAGGCAGGTGTTACATTCCTCTCACCATGACAAAACCTGAGACAATGAGAAGAGGATAGATTCTTTTCCTCCTGAGGGTGCTGAGGCAGGATCAGAATCTCTCCCCCGGTGTCTGAAGCAGATCATATAGAAGGTTCAAAGCTGCAAGAACTATTCTGTCACCATAAGAATCCTGATAATGAAGCCCACCTCGTGCTAATTGTTGAGACCAAACTTATTTGAGTTTACTTGAGCCCCTGGATCCAGCCGTGCCTGAAAACTTTTTAATAACATGAATAAAAAATTCTATTTTGGATAAAGCACTTTGAGTTGGGTTTTCTATTACTTGCAGCTGAAAAGCTGAAATGGTCCTATGTGATAAGGGTCCTATGTGATAAGACAATGATTTTGAGCATTTAATCTAACAAGAACCACAATACTGTGTCCGAATACCAAAACAGGGGATTAGGTGTTGCCTTCTGACAGTATATAAAAGAACTCATTTCCATCAGTTTCCTGTAATACCCATCAGAATTTCTGTCTCAGAATTTAATTTTATGAGTTGAGTTTTAATGTCATACATGGACCATTATATGGAATTCCAGAATGTATTTCTTATAAAAATATCACTGAAGATATTGTCACATATCACTCAGTGGTGCTTTCATAAGTAACTTTCTTTCAGAATTCAATATTAGGAGAAATCTGAGGAAAGGATATGCTCTTCTCCTCTTCGGAAAATATGTGAATAACTAATCTTATATTCCTGAGGCTGGGTGTGGTGGCTTATGCCTGTAATCCCAGCACTTTGGGAGGCTGAGGCAGGTAGATGACCTGAGCTCAGGAGTTCAAGACCAGCCTAGGCAACATGGAGAAACTCTGTCTCTACAAAAAAATACCAAAATTAGCCAGGTGTGATGGTGCACACCTGTAGTCCCAGCTACTTGGGGGACTGAGGTGGGAGAATTGCTTGAATCCAGGAGGCAGAGGTTGCAGTGAGCTGAGATCACGCCAATGTACTCCAGCCTGGGGAACAGAGAGAGTCTCTGTTTCAAAACACAAAACAAAACAGAAAACAAACACAAATAACTAATCTTGTATTCCTTTTTGCTCTGGCTGCCTGGAAGCTCAGAACCAGATTAAAAGCTCAGTTTCAAGTTATTCACGCTACTTTGTGATTGGTTCATTTTCCTTTTCTTTGGTTCTTCTGTGTATCACACACATCACATATTTTTGTTTTGTACCACCCCAAATTCCTTAATGGAAGAAGCATGTTATAAACAAACTAATAAAACGTGCCCATAATTATTACCATTCGATGTCAGGAGATCGAGACCATCCTGGCTAACACGGTGAAACCCCGTCTCTAAATATAAAAAATTAGTCGGGCGTAGTGGCAGGCACCTGTAGTCCCATCTACTCATGAGGCTGAGGCCGGAGAATGGCGTGAACCCAGGAGGCGGAGCTTGCAGTGAGCTGAGATCTGGCCACTGCACTCCAGCCTGGGTGACAGAGCAAGACTCTGT
>NW_012115932.1:15601782-15711751 GCF_000951035.1 Colobus angolensis palliatus | reverse complement strand
CTGTCTCAAAAAAAAAAAAAAAAAAAGTGATTATAGGAGAGAAAGATCTCGTAACTATGTTAACATTTTCTCTAAGTTGAAATCTGAAAAAGTAGGCAGAGACTCTCAAATCCAGCTATTGGTATGAATTATAAGAGTTTTGCATTTTCATTCTGGTGACCTAGACAGCTCTCTGTTTAATCTAACAGTTGGGGTCCCTGAGAAGATGAATACTTTGCTCCGTGGTCCAGGGGGTAAAAAAGTGATAGGAATCTGACAGGCTTTGGCTGCTTACTTGCTAACATGGGACCTTGGATAAGTCACTCAGCTTCTCTTGGTCTCAGTTTTCTTTTGTGTAAAGGAGGAAACGCTCCCTACAGGAAGCTGTCGCGGAGAGTGAAGGAGATTCCAGATGCATGGTACCTAGCACAGTGTCTGGCAGATTGGGCCTCCAAAGGCCAGCCATGTCTTCCTTATGCAGGGTGCCACCTGCTTTTCTGTACCAGGAGCCTCTGTCTCTTTACAGAGCCACATGTCGGACGTGACTGCCGCATCATATTGGATTGCCCTCTGGCCTTGTGTTGGTGGATCTTTACTCCTAAGCCTTCATCCAGAGGCAGCCCAAGAAATAGCTCTGCGTATTCTGTATTCCGTTCCTATAGGGCTATTGTGGAGACTTGGTTCTCTATGTGATTTAGGGGACCCAGATGAAGCCCTGCATGAATTTTTAATTCAGAAGTAGGTGTTAAGGAAAAGTTTTGCTGGGAGTTATTTCCTCTCTCACAATAAATATTAGGCAATTGACGCTCCCCCGCCCCCCACTTCGGCTGCTGGGAAACCCAAAAGAAAACACCATGAGGAGATAAATGACTTAAACGGAGCACCCAATCTCTGGAACCATCAAAGGACAAGTAAGCTGCACCTTCTGGCGTGGAGACACTCAGAGCCGAGTGGAAGCTGGAGGGTCAGCAAAGGGCGGTGTCAGGAGGAAGAGCATGCCGTGGGAGAGCCCTGTAGCCCTCAACATCATTTTCTCAAAGCCTTGATATCTCCCTGGAATGTAGGATTTTCCTCCTCCAGATTTTGGTGATTGCAGACCATCCTACAGCCAACCAACCCCCAAGTGTGTGAGCCACCCAGCCAGGATCAGCAGAGCCACCTGGATGGCACACAGCTGACTGCAGATACGTGAATGAGCCAAGACGAGCAGAGCTCAAGAGTAATAATAAATACTTATTGTTTTAAGCCATTGAGTGTAAGGATGGTTTGTTGTAAGAACGATAGCTGATACACTCTCCCAGTGTCTGCAGTTATGGGGTATGCAGTAAGTGCTAAATAAATGCCTGTTTGGTGGAATGAGATAGTCTCCTTAAGAACAATAGCTGATACATTCTCCCAGCATATAGTGAGTGCTACATAAATGCCCGTTTTGTGGAATGAGATAGCCTTATGGAATGGAATTGAGGATCTCTATTATTATGTGGCTTTAGGGTATTTCCTAGCAGACTTCAAAGTTTAAGGAGGGAAATAGGTCAGAGAAGAGTGTATACATTTGGCTGTGGCTCAGGAGCCCCGGACAACAGTCCTACACTGCGGCCTGTCTGTGTACACGGGTAACTTCTACTGTAGGCACCTCAGTTTCCCGACCTACAAAATGAAGGAGAGAGCCAGGCTGGCATGAAGGTCAGCCAGAACCTTGGCCACCATCAAGCATGGAACCTGCCCTGCAAGGACGCTGCTACCGCCAGAGCCACCGCTCTGTAGATGTCACAGTACCTTCCTACTGTCCCACACTGTGCTGGTCGCTCCTACCAAGGCAGTCTCTCCATTGTCCCTCTTCTTGGTGTCACCAGTTCCCCGCTGATAATATGGAAAGATGGCTGGTGGTGCCCTGGCTACGTACCCTGTGAGGGATGTGGGGAAAGTGAGGGTCTGGCCTTTCCGGCTTCAATAGAGGGAGGTGAACCCCCCTGTCTTTCACTAAGAATCATGAAATTGGAGTGCCCCAAACACAGGAAGGAGGCTCAGATGCTGGACATCTAAACATAGGAGAAAAACAGCCACTATACCAAATGCTTCATAACATCTTGAGAGTTTGAGAAGATGCTCTCAACGGGATTCTGTGAGGCTTGACATGGGCTCAGCCAACCAGAGCTCAGAAAACATTGTAACTTTTCAGAAGTTGCATTGACCTTCTTCGGGAACTGAGCAAAGACGGGTTAAGAAAATCCGCTGGGCCTCTTATCCCCCCAACCCCGTGGCTGCTGGACGGGGCTCCAAGCACATGCTCTGGTAATATGGGGGCTGTGCACCAATCCAGGGTAACACAACAATTGAACAGAGCAGCAATAAACCAGGCTGACAAGATGACTTCAAAAGCCAGAGCCTCTCAGTTACTGAGAAATCAACTGCAGACATTAGTCAAGCAGAACTGAAGGCTGGTAACATGTAAAAAAGAGTGCCCTGGGTTGTCAAAGCCACAATAGCTGAAAGGCAGGACACCCAGCAGGCCTCAGAAAGTCCCGGCCCAGAGTGCAAATGCAGACCCTCTGCCCTGGCTTCAAACACGAGGAACAGTCCGCTTCTGTCCTGGCATCTTTTTCTCCAGACTCATCCATTATTCTTTCTCCCTTCACTTCTCAAGAATCCAGGCCGGGCGCGGTGGCTCATGCCTGTAATCCCAGCCCTTTGGGAGGCCAAGGTGGGTGGATTACGAGGTCGGGAGTTCAAGACCAGCCTGGCCAAGAAGGTGAAACCCTGACTCTACTAAAAATACAAAAAAATTAGCCAGGCATGGTGGTGGGCGCCTGTAATCCCACTTACTCAGGAGGCTGAGGCAGAGAATTGCTTGAACCTGGTAGGCAGAGGTTGCAGTAAGCTGAGATCGGACCACTGCACTCTGGCCTCCGTCTCAAAAAGAAAGAAAGAAAGAAGGAAGGAAGGAAGGAAGGAAAGAAAGAAGGAAAGAAAGAAAGAATCCAGCACTTTACAAGGTGTTGAAGTGATCAGAATTTGTTTCCTCAAGTGTAAAAGGGGACATTTAGGCCTACCAAGGGGGGCTGTCATGTAAGGTTGAAGAAACCTTGGGGAGAAGGCCACAGGTCTCTTGGGGAATCTGATTAAAACTGTTAATCCTCTTTCTAGGGGAAAATTCACACATGCTGAAACAATTTTGCATCTAATTTCATAAACCTACTGAAGTTGGTCCATAGAAATCCGGAGGATGAGGGCATGAAGAAACTGTAAGCCATGCCAAGGAAGGCAAGACTTTATCCAGAGGGCAGTGAGGATACTACAACAGGTAGGAATGACTTTCAGCCCAGTATAAAAGAAATGCAGGTAACTCTGGCTTAAGCAGGTAGAGATTTATTTTTCTCTCTTGTAAAAGAACCCAAAGTAGGCAGTTGACCATTAACTGATCTCCTCAATGTTGTTAACATCCCAGACTCTTTTTTTTTTTTTTTTAATCTCTCAGCTGCAACCATCCTTAGTACCTGTTTCCATCCTCAACATCTCCTTATGGTCCCTACCTGGTCACTGCTGCTCCAGCCATCATGTTAGCATTCCAGTCAGGAAGAAGGACGAATGGGGATGGAGAGGGGCCAAAAGACTGCTCAGCTGAGTCAATCTCTTTGTACTATGCTTTTCTGGAAACTCTTCTCCCCACCAGTGGCTCCCATCTCTATGCCTTTGGGCGAAAGTTTCCAATTTGGATCTGAAAGGGCTTGGAAAGGTAATTTCTCAGTTGGGCCCATTGCCAATCCTATCAAAATCAGGTTATTTTCCTCAAGGAGAAGAGGAGAATCGGTAGGCACTGGAATGTTGAAATGTCTCTTCTGAGGAATGAGAAGCAGCTGTGGACTGTGAAGAGTAAGGCAAACAGGAGGTGGGGGAGGGGTGTGGAGGAGCCTGTTTTCCGTCTGGGTGGGGCTGCGGAGAAGGCAATGTGAAGGGTGAACCAAGAGGACTTGGTGATGGACAGGAAGGACGTGAGGGGGGAAAAAAGGATTTGTCAGGATACATCCATGTTCCAGCATAGGCACCGATTCCGCGCCAGAGCCAGAGACGCCCAAGAAGTGTTTAGGGCAGCAGGGAGAGGATGACAACTTTAGGTAGAACTGGATTGGGACCGTGAGACCCTGGTCACTGGAAAGATGATGGTGCACTCTCAGAAAGTCGCTCTTATTTTTCTGTGATAATGACTTCAATGCTTTTCCGAAAACCAGCTTTATTTAGCAATGACTTATGTACAATAAATGCACATGTTTCAGGCACATTTCAATGAGTTTGACAAATGTGTACACCTTTTGTGTAACCACCACCCCAGTCAAAATATAGAATATTTCTGTCATTACAGAAATTTCCTCCCTGAGTCTTTCTACACAATACCTACATCCCCTACTGATCGGATTTCTATCATTGTGCATTAGTTTTACCTGTTTTAGAACTTCAAATCAATGCAGTTACTCAGAAAATATCCTTTTGTGTCTGACTTCTTTTACTCAGCATCATACTTCCGGGATTCATTGCATTGCTGTGAATATCGGTAGTGTGTTTATTACTCTGTTGTATGACTGTACTACCATTGGTTTATCCCTTCATCTGTCGGTGGCTGTTTGGGTTGTCTTCAGTTTTTGCCTTTTATGAAAAGACTTATGAATATTTGTGTGCAAGCCCTTTGAGAACATATATTTTCATTTCTCTCAGTAAATACCTAGAAATGGAATGACTTGATCATAAAGTATATGTTTAGTTTTAAAAGAAGCTGCCAAATTGCTTTCCAAGGTGATTGTACCATTCTCCTTTACTATCAGTGGCACATGAACAATTCATTTGCTCTGTGTCCTTACCAACACTTAGTGTAGTCAGACCTTTACAAAACTTTTTTAGCCTTTTTCAGTGGGTGTGAAGTAGTATTTCACTGTAGTTCAAATTCGTATTTCCCTGATGACCAACAATGTTGAACATCTTTATATATGCTTATTAGAGATTCATATATCCTTTCTTGAGAGGCAAAGTCTTTGCCCATTTGAAACAAATTCGATTATTTGTCTTCTTATTACTGAGTTAGAGAAGTTCTTTTAAATTCTGGATGCAAGTCCTTTGTGAGATAATTGTTTTGAGAATAACTTCTCTGAGTCTGTGGTTTACCTTTTAATTTTCTTAATGTCTTTTGAAGAAGAAAAAAATTGAAATTTTGATAAAGCCCATTTATAATTTTTTTCTTATGGCTCATGGCTTTTTCCCCCCATCTAAGTGATCTTTGCTTATCCCAAATATATAAAAATTTTCTCCTATGTTTTCTTCAAGAAATTAGAATCTTTTAACCTTTACAAGAGTTATATTTTATGTATGGCATGAGTTAAATTTTATGCATGCAAAGTTCACTTTTTTCCTTATAGCTCTGTAGTCATTCTGTCACTAATGTAAACACTTGCACACTTTAACATTGTTTTGTGAAATAACAATATACTTAAATACTTTCCATTCTTCTTATTCTTGTTCCCTCTGCTTTAGTGGACACTTGCTTCA
The DNA here is from genome assembly GCF_000951035.1 of Colobus angolensis palliatus. Taxonomy (NCBI): domain Eukaryota; kingdom Metazoa; phylum Chordata; class Mammalia; order Primates; family Cercopithecidae; genus Colobus; species Colobus angolensis. Next base: position 15,706,240 of record NW_012115932.1, on the reverse strand, counting down.
TCTGCCTATGTAGTAATCCACCTCTGAGTTCTGATTTGCTCCTGTTGTATTTGCATGTCCTGTGAAAAACCCAGGTGGAGACATTCATCAGACTTTGAAAGGGATGGCACTCTGGAGAAAAGGCTGAGCTTTAGAAAGAACTGGGAGGTGCATCAATAATGGTCATAGTCACATGTGTGTAGATCCTCGGGAAAAGCACAACTGGGTTCTTTCTGGGTTCTGCATCCTCTCATTTCCTCCCTTGTCTCTTCTTTCTACCAGCAGTGGCAACTTCCCACTACTACTTTTCTGGGGGCTTCACAATTCCTCGTTGGCTTCCACACCCCTAAAATCAGTCCCTTTATTCAACTCTCTGCTGACACCCCTTTGAACTGTGTCATCTGTTTCCTCCTGAGACCCCAAATGATGCACCCACTTGCAGGTATTTTAAAAAGTTCAGTTTATTAAAAAGTCAGATTTCCTGTTATTCTCCCTCATGTCAAACACTCAAGCACATACCTGCTAGGCACCAAATCAGCCCATAGCTAGCTAAAGCTGAAGCCTTCCACTGCAAAACCTGGATGCAAAAACACAGATCTAGGTCTGCTGCAGGATGCAGTTTTCTGTTGGTAATTCCTGAACTCCTTCATGAAGGGAAGTCTGGTGGTTTCCATGGGGCACTGGACTGTGAGCCTCTCAAGGGCAGACATGGTTTCTGCATTTGCTTACCCTTGGCTGTCCAGCACCTGGGAGAGCACCTGATACAGAGTAAACAGTAAGCCCTGAGACACTGGAAACTCTGCAGTGGCATCGAGTACCATCAGGAAACCTCCTGGCACTCCCAGCAGCTGAGGATGACACCTCCAGCATTCCATGGGCAAATACATAAGGACAATGTGGTGAGTGCAGTCAGTAGTTCCAAAACAGTATAAGAGAGGTGATGTCTTTTTGTTTTTACTTTGCCTGCTCTGAACATATAAAGGAATTTCTAGTCATTTGCTCAAGGCCACATTGGCTATACATAGATAAGCCTTGGGACTGCCTTGGGGGCTCCAGGAGAGAATGAGAAAAGGTAAAATGGTAGGGTGGGTGGACGGTGAGCTGCAGGATAAAGCAGCATCCATCCCTCTCAGGCTGTAGTGTGGCTACTGTCTACCTTTCCTTCTGTGTGTGAACAGGTGCCCCAGACCTCCTTTAGATACTACCTTGGCCATTTCCTAGATGTGCAGCCCTGGGCTCATGTCCCTGCATAGCCCAGGTGATTCCAGCTCAAGCAGTAGGTAAACAGGATTGGAGAATCTAGTATATTCTCCCTGTCCCTTCCTAAGTCAATGCTCATTGCCTTCCTTCTTCAGGCTTCACAGATTGGTGGCCTCCGGCCAATCTTCACACGGTCTCTTATTCAGTGTCACCTTCCTAGCCAGAGCCTTTTTAGTTGGGTCACAAGCCAACTCCTGCACCCATTGGTGTGGCCAGGGGGTGTAATGCACCAACTAGATTCGGCCTGGGCCATGCTTTCCTGGGTTGGCATGGAGCCTCATCCAAACCACATGGGCTGGGAGTAGGATAGGGCTGGATCCTCCCATCACACATACAAGAGGAAAAGGGGAGGGTTGCTTGGGAAGACATGAATGAAACCTCTTATGAGTTGCTTCAGGCCCTCTGCTATTGATGTTTTAGGGAACAGGGATGGGTGGTATGAAAAACCTGGGTTCCAGTCCTGCCTCTACCACTTATTTGCTATGTGGGCTTAGGCAAGTCCACTTATTGCAGCCTCAGCTGTCTCACTTCTGAAGTGGAGAACACACTTCCCCAGTCTGAGTCTGTGTGTGCTAATGAGCAAGCATGTTCACCCTCTTTGACACCCAAGCTGCTGGCAAACACTAAACAGTAGCAATTATTATTATAATTATTATCATTCCCCGGCTTGGGCCTCTGGGAGTCCAAGGATGCCCAAGGACCAGCTGCAGATCATTAGGCTTCATGTGGCTGACATCTGGTCTCAGAGAAGCAAGTGCTGAGGACGTGTCCAAGTCACCCAGACCAGGCCATAGGCTGAGCCCATCAAGCATCTGCATGAGGGGTGGGGCAGGTTTCTGTCCAGCTTGGTGTCTCGTGGCTTGTTGAATGAAAGCCTATTAACAATCTTGTCTCAATGCACATTGGAGGGGTTACAGTGTCTGAGTGATTAGGGGTAAGGAGGAAGCAGAAGACAGCCCAGAGAACTGAAGAGTCGGGGGAATGTTTGCTGGGGTAATTATGAACGCCATCTATCTATCCAGTCCTTTCTGCTGATCAGGCCTTGTGCTAGATGCTTTACATCTGTACGGAGACTGCAAGATGTCTCCCAGTATCCATTCTCCCTTCTTGGGTGTAGGATCAGAACCCCTGATTTTAAACTCAGCACATTGTTGTGCAGAATAAAGGCTGAATATCTTACCCTCTTCCTTCTCCCCAGGTAGAACCATATTCTGGCTAATGAGATGTGAGGAGAAGAGATACATGCAATTTCAATATCATGCTTTTAAAAGGAAAGAGCATGCCCCTTTCCTTCTATATGCAGGCTGGAATGCAAACATGACAGCAAGCTACCTTAGGGCACATGGACAGAGCAATACCTTAGAGATAGCAGAACAAACAAGAGGGAAGGAATCTAGGATCATGGCACCATGGAGCCACCATAACAGCCCAGAATTGCTTATGCCTGAATTCTCATGTGAGAGATAAATGGATCTCCTCATTGTCTAACATGAGTTCTGTTGCTGTAAAAGAGACACTAACCAATACATATGCATTTTTATAAGAACATGCTTCTATCCTAGGTTGAGATGAGAAAAGCAAGGCTCAGAAAGGTTTAGTAACTTGCTCAAGTGTATTAGTTAGTAAAACACTAGCTGCTGTAACAGGTAGACCCAATACCAAAGATATAGGGTCTTAAATACTCTGAAGTTTATTTCTTGCTCACTTCACAGTAACAAGTGAGCAAAAAAGTCAGTAGGGTAGCCTTCTCTTTTCCACCATCTGGGACTCAGGATAATGGAGGTACTTCCAGCTTCAACATGGAAATTCCAAAGTTGTCCTGGGGTCATCTCCATTCAGCCAGACAGAAAAGGGAAAGAGCACAGGGAAGGGTAGGGAGGTTTCATGGACCAATCTGAAACTGGCACACTCCCTTCTCATGTGTCATTGGCTAGAACTCAGTCACATGGCCAAATCCAACTGCAAGGGAAGTTGGGAAAGGTAGCCTTGCTGTGTGCCCAGGAAGAAAAGGAGATGATTTTGCTGAAGAGCCAGCCAGTTTCTGCCACACTGGGCTCACTTAGCTAGAAGTTACAGAAGGTGAACTGGTCAACCTGATTCCGAAGCTCAGTATCATTTGCCTTCTTCTGCTGCCTCCCAGTTTTGAAGCAAAGACTTTAGACTTTGTTTGATGTCTGTAATGGCCTTGGGATGTGTCAATGTGGCCAGGCTACAGCCTCCAGTTATTCAGTCAATGTGTTATCCAGGTGTTGCTGTGAAGGTATTTTATAGATGTGATTAACGTCTATATTCGACTTTAAGTAAGGGAGATTATCCTAGATAATCTGGGTAGGCCTGATTCAATTAGTTAAAAGGCCTTAAGAAGAAAACAGGTTTCCTTGAAGGAGAAATTCTGTCAGTGGGCAGCAGCTTTGGCTTGTAGCAGAGTGTTCTAGGTTGCCCCTCTTGAGGGCTTGCCCTGTGAATTTCTGACTTCCCTGGCCAGCCCCTAAGGGGTGTAAGCCAATTCCTTGCCATAAATCTCTTAATGTGTGTCTGCTGGTGATTCTGCTTCACTGCTTGAACAATATCATTTGTCCTCTTCCTATTTTTTTTGTCCCTAAGCTCCCCACCTGTGACAGTCCCTTATATTCCACTTGTGTTTACTAATGTATGCTACACATTTTTACTGAGCACTTATTATATACTAGTCACTATGCAGCAAACAAGTAAAAATGGTCTCTGATCTTGTGGAATAAGTGGAAGAGACAGGCTTTAATCAAAGGATCAGAGAAGCAAATGTGGAGTGGCATCCTGTGATAAGTGCTATGATGGAACAGCTCACAAGCCCATGAGGAGACCTGATATCATCTGAAGGGTCAGAGACAGTTTCCCTGATGAGTGACAAGGGAACTAAGCTCGGAAGGAAGGAGTGCACTCAACTAAGGCATGTGGGCATGGCCTAAGAAGGCAGATGCTCCAGGCAGAACAGCATGAGCAAAGGGCTTGACATGAAGGCAGAATGGCAGGTTCAATGATGGAGATCAAGGTAGCAGGGCAGGGGAGCTCAGAGCAGTAAGAGGTTGAAGGAAATGAGAGGCAGGCTGAGGGTGGGCCAGGAAGGGCCATACAGCCCCTTTGAAGATCTCGATCCTTATCTTAAAGCTCCGGAAAGCCATCGAAGAATTCTCAGCAGATAGGTGCTATTATCAGGTTTCCCCTTGAAAGATGATCTGGGCTGCAGGTGGCAGAGAGGACTGGAGAGTCTCACAGGGGAGGCAGGGAGAGCAAGCAGGGTCTCACGGTGTCCCTGGGTCTTTCCTCTTATAAAGGAAGCAGCTGCTATACCAAGCCTAAGGACATGGGCTTTTCCTCTCGAATACCCTTATGCTATCCTCTCCATCTCCCTTCTATCTGCAAACTACCCATTCAGTTGTTAAAGTCCTACTCCAAGGCCAGTGAGGTAGGAGGCGGGACTCGGCAATGGAGGTGGTCCGCAGACAACAGACCAAATTGATGACCAGCTAGAACAGGGGCAGCTTTCCATAATACATGCCCACCAGTGGGCCATGTCAGTTTACTGTTGCCATGGCAACACCGGGAAGTTACCATCCCTTTCTATAGCAACCACCCCATGAATCGGAAGTTAACGCCCTTTTCCTAGAAATTTCTGCATAAACCACTCTTTAATTTGCATATAATTAAAAGCAGGTATAAATATAACAAACTGCTTCTCAGCTGTGTTTCATTGTGGGTCTGCCCTGGTTAGGAGACTATTAAGGTATTTTTTGTTTGCTTGTTTGTGGTGTGTGTGTGTGTGTGTGTGTGTGTATGTGTTTATGTGTTTTTTACTAATAATTATACAGTTAGATCAACTTTTCCTAAAGGGTTTTCTACAGGATTTCAGTGCCAGGGAATTTTAATAGGTGCTGTAGACACATGATTCCTTGATCAAATAATATATGAAGCACAGGTTTAAACAAAGTTAAGCAACTTTTCTTCCTGCAAGGAAAGCTGTACGTGCCCCACTGGATTGTGAAGCTCTAATTGGGAGATATATGGTCTACAGCATTTCCAAACTTATTTATTCATGGAACCAAGAGTCATTGGTACAACCAAGGGTCATTGGTACAACATACTTTTTGAAAAACTGGAATTGAGTTATTTCCTTAGACTTGCATCTTTAATGGCAGCTTTCCCTTGTCTCAAGGGCAACTCAGTGGAAACCCTTGAGTAGGGACCCAGTAAGGACCCTTATTCTTCTCTCTCTATCATGCCTGCCTTCCGTCCACAGTTCAGGGAGCAGGGCCTACATCCCAGGGTCCTGGGAGTCATGGCTGACTCCTCACTCATACTCATCACCCACATCTAATAAATTCCAACCCCTGTGGATTGTATCTCTTGTCTCAAGGCCACCATCCCTCTGAGTCACTGTCATCTCTTGACTGGATAGTAGCTATGGGCCCTATGTAATCTCTTGGCCTCTAATCTTGTCTGTACCAGTGTACTCCTCACACGGCATCCAGTCTGGCAAAAGTGAGTCCAGCCATGCCATTGCCCAGTTAGCCACTAGTTTCTTCTTGCTCTTAGCCCAAAGCCCAACCCCTTGACAAGGTCTGTGGGGCCAGATCCTGCAAACCCTTCCAGTCTCATCTCAGCCCTGTGCCCTCCCTCTGTGACAAGGCCACCACCTGAGCTCCTCTCAGTTCTCGGAGCCCAGTGAGCTCTTTCTGCCCTGGGAACTCTACTCACGCAGGTCCCTCTGCTTGAAACCACCTTTCCACCAGCTCTTCGCCAGTCCAACTTGCTTAATGCTTTCAGATTTTGCTCAGAACAAGGCCATTGGGGCCTCAGGTTAAATTAGGCATGCTTCTATTATTTTCCTCCATTACACCAATCATAATTTACACTTATTTCTATCTCCATTTTTAATATATGTTTATTTATTTCACCTCTGTCTCCCCCAGCAGCGTGTAAACTCCCAGAGGGAGAGCATGTCTGCTTTGCTCTCAGTCTTGTGACCAGTTCCTGCTGCCGTGCAGCACACGGGAGTGCTTTGCGTATCTGCTGAAAGAAAAGAAGATGATTTGGGATGCATGTCATGCTCTGGATGTGCTGCTGTCTCTTCCTCGCACTTGCAGGAATACTTGTAAAATGCTCGTCACAGGCTCCCAGGGTGCCTGAGAGCCTTGGGGGTGACCTGGAGTACGATGTCTTCTGAAGCGTTTGCTCTAGCTGGCTGATTCTGGTGTTGCTCATGGGAGAGATACAACTAGGGAAAGAGTATACATTGGAAAGAGTAAGGCAACACACGTAAAATGTTTTATTTAGATCAGATCCTGTCTTAGTCCACTGGTACTACTATAACAAAGTATCTGAAACCGGGCAATTTATAAATAATAGAAATTTATTTCTCACAATTCTGGAGGCTGGGAAGTCCGTGATCAAGGATCCCGCAGGTTTAGCGTCTGATGAGGACCTGGAGACCGTTTCTGAGATGACGCCTTGCTGCTGTGCCCTCTGGAGAGGATGAATGCCATGTCTTCACATGGTGGAAGGGACAGAAGGGAAAAAAGGGCCTAAGCAACTTCCCTCCAGCCCTCTTTAAGGCACTAACCCACTCAAATCCATTCATGATGGTAGAAGCCTCATGACTTAATCACTTTCCCCAAAGTGCCACCTCCTAACACCACCACAATAGAGGTTAAATTTCAACATGAATTCTGGAGACAACATTCAGACCATAGCAGATCCCTCAGCCTAATGAGATGGAAGCTTTTGTGCAGAAAGATATTCATTTCAGGGCTCTTTATAAAAGCAACTAATTGAGGGCCGGGCGCGGTGGCTCAAGCCTGTAATCCCAGCACTTTAGGAGGCTGAGAGAGGCGGATCACGAAGTCAGGAGATCGAGATCATCCTGGCTAACAAGGTGAAACCCCATCTCGACTAAAAATACAAAAAATTAGCTGGGCGTGGTGGCGGGCGCATGTAGTCCCAGCTACTCAGGAGACTGAGGCAAGAGAATGGTGTGAACCTGGGAGGCGGAGCTGGCAGTGAGCAGAGATCGTGCCACTGCACTCCAGCCTGGGTGAGGGAGCGAGACTCTGTCTAAAAAAAAACAAGAGCAACTAGTTGAGAACATCTAAAAATCTAGCAGTAGGGAAAGGATTAGGGAGAGCACAGTCCTCCATTCTGTAGACTATTATAATATATGACAGCCACTTAAAATAAGGTTTAAGGAGAGTTTAAGACAATCCAGGGAAACACTTAGAAATAATACGTTTTTAAAAAGCAGGAAATAAGTAAATAAATAAATATTCATGTATCACACACAAATACATATATGAAATTTAAAAATACATATAAACATATCTATATATATAAATAAGCATAACTTATATAATAATGTATGATACAAATATAAATAAATATAAAATGTACATTTATAAAATATAGGTAAACATGATTATCAAAAATATATACATAGAAAAAATGCTGGAAAAATACATGAAAACATAAACAGGTGTCTGAGTGGTAAACACTATTTATGGTATTTTCCCTGTTCTTATTTTTATACATTTTAGTTTGTATTTATTGTATTTTATCTTAACAAGTGTATATTATTTGAACGAGTTGGGAAAAATGATTTGTGACCATCAAATTTGTATTTGGTGATACAGCGCTGGTATATGACTTAGATGTTGCAAAAAAAAACACCAAGTTTTATAGCGAAACATGAATTTTTGATGGACATATCCAAAATCTTTCCCTCGCTGGCAAAACCATCACACCTCACTCAACTGGAAAGGAGACTGGCTGCTTTCCAACTTAAAAAATGACTCTACGAAAGAGAAAAGAGAAACTCACCAGTTGAAGGCAGGAATATTTTTAATAAAGCATAAAGAGTATGAACAATATATAAATTTGAAATGTATTGCATATTCACAGCCAGGTGCAGTGACATGCACCTGTAGTCCCAGCTCCTCAGGAGTCTGAGGTGGGAGGATCTCTTGAGCCCAGGATATACACATTTGATAATGTATCATTCATATATTCACTTGTTGGAAATAGAGATATGTTTTTAGACCATAGATTTCTTACTTGGGTCTGTACACCAGGAAGTCTGTGGTTGGTTTGTAGAGATTCTGTCAATACAATCTTTTTTTCTTTGAGATAGAGTCTTGCTATGTTGCCCAGGCTGGTCTTGAATTCCTGGGTTCAACGGATCCTCCCCCCTCAGCCTCCTGAGTACCTGGGACTACAGGTGCATGTCACTGCACCTGACTGTGAATATAAAATCTTATCCAATATTTTAAGTTTGGATTTATTTTGCTAAGAGGAGTGTTTATCAGATTTGCAGCAGGGCCTGTCACTCCCGAAAAAGGTTAAGAATCACAACTTCAGACAAATATAACAACACGATAGCTAACATTTATTTATTTTACAAAAATTCATTTGGCACCTGTGTGCCAGGCCCTGGTGGATTAGGGGTGACCCCACTGGATCCACTGACCCCAGTGGATCTTCAGAGCAGCCTGCAAGGTGTGTGCTGTCCCCTGATGAGAATTCTGGAGCTTAGCAGGATTCAGCAACTTCTTCAAGGGCCCCGAGTTATTCATTCATTGGGCACTCACATTGGGCTGGGCCTGTGCTTGCCACACCCAGCCTCTGGTCACACGACTGAGCGCGTGAAATGTGGATGTATATAGAAAATACACAAGGGATTTTGAAGACTTAGCAGCTTAGAAAATGTCTCAATTTTTAAAATATTGATCATTTGTTGAAATGATTTACTTTAGATCTATTGGGTTAACTAAAATATGTTATTAAAATTAATTTCATTTGTTTCTTTTTGCTCTTTAAATGTGGCTACTAAAACATTTAGAATTTTGTATGTGGCTTGCACTTGTGGGTCACTTTCTATTCCTATTGGGTAATGCTGTGGTAAAGCCTCTCAGGATCTGGTGGTGAGGAAGACAAATATGAAGAATGGCAGTTCTTAGCCTGGGCACAGCTCTAAAAAATTCCTTAAAAGGCTAAATATAGACAAAAATAGAAAGATGCACTTAAAAGCATAGAGAATGTGAATCTCAGGTGGGCAAGAAATAACCATTTCCTATTATCTTTTTTGATCAGTTTTAAAATGATCTGAAGGTCCCATTCTGATGGTCTAGCAGGAAACTCAACTTCAGTCATCCCTGGGGCTCCTCTACTCCTGGGTTATGTCAGGGAGAGCCTTTGGTCATCCGTCTCCCCCAGTGCACACTGGCTGCCAAGGAGACACTTGTTGCCAGGCCAGCATGTTCTCTTCAAATCCACATGGGGATGGAGTCTTTGCCGAGACTGGAAACCCCAGTATGTAGGATAGCACCACATAGCCACCTCCGGGGTTCTGCCATCCCCTAGGATGCTACTGCTGTGGGTGGACGGCCTGATTCCTTGCCCTCCCAGCAACCAGAGAGACCACTTTCCTTACTCTCTGCCTCTCTTTGCATCCACCCCCAACACACATCTACACCTCCCAGACCCTGATCATCATCTCTTTAGCCAGCAGAGGCTAGAAGTCTGTGATCTGCAGATGGAAGGCTGAATCTAGCCTACTGATAGGTTTTATTTGGCAGACGAAGTGTTCGATTTTTAATTTGACTTTGATGACAACATTTTAAAATCATGAGCTTCCTTTTCTTTTTTGTGTGTTTTTCGGTTGGTTTATTTACTTATTTATTTTAATTGACAAATAAAAGTTGTATATATTTATGGTGTACAGCATGATGTTTCAATGTAGGTTTACACTGTGGAATGGCTAAACCAAGTGAATGAACATACCTATTACCTCACATACTTATCATTTTTTTGTGGTGAGAACACTTGAAATCTATTCTGTTAGCAATTTCCAAAGTCATAAGCGTTCACATAAAAATTAACATTTCCAACTTCTCTTGAAACGTTAGAACCTCCAGCGACCCTGGGCCTCTGTTCCTATGGCAACAAATGGCCAGAGGGAGTAGCTGCATAATAGCCGTATAAAAGGATCCATTTCATTCCTTTTAGTGACTGCATGGTATCCTTTTTTGTATACTTTTGTATCCTTTTTGTGTTAGAAATAAACTAAACTTTGGATTATTTTGAGAAGCAGGGCTACAACTAGGGTGAGGCAAGTAGGTGCCTTGGCTGCAGAATTTAAGGAGGCGCTCATTCTTGCACAGCTCTGAGAGTGAGCGCCTCCTGAAACTTTGCACCCTGGGTGCCTCACTCACCACACCTTAGTCTCAGCCCTACTGGGGCTGTTTTCTTCTAACACATCCCTCAGTCTTCTGCCAGCTTCCTCTGTATTTGTGCTGCTGAGGTACATACAAGAAGAGGCTTTCCCAGGCATCCTTGGTAAATCTGAGGAGAGTCTCTGCCGGCCTTGCGTGGGCTTTGAGGTATGAACGGGAAATAAAGGCATAGACATTATCAGGGAAGAAATACTCAAGAAATGTGAAGAGAGAGACGGGGGTGGGAATTGGATGTGGCGAGAGGAAACGTTTTGGTTTTATTTCAATTTCAAAGGTGAGAAACTAGAATAGATAGACAGGATGAGGAGGAGGAGTTAATGGGATAGAAGAGGCCACACATCCCAATGGGGTGGGTAGGGAATGAGATGAGCAACAGCAGGCACTGTCCCGTGTGCTGCCTGCACACCAGGAGCCATGTAGAGGGCTACATTCCATACCTCCTCCATACTTCCCACTGCCCTGGGAGGAGAGGGTCATGTCATTCTCATCCTGCAGATGAGGCAACCAAACTCGGAAAAGTGAAGCAGTTTGCTGGAGATCACACAGTGAAACCCTTCTTTGAAACGCTGCATTTGAGGGTTGATGAACACTGGTGGCAGAGTGAGTAGCCGGCACACACACATCTGTGTAATGCTGCCCATGGCGCCGAGGGGGCTGGTCGCAGTGAGGGGCACCAGGTGACGTTAGGTCAGCAGATGCAGGTGGCATGCCTTCTCAGCTTCTCCCAACTCCCTTTCAAAGGATGCCTTTGGGCGATGGCAGGGGTGGTTTTCTGCCTGTCCAGTATTGGGTCCTGCCAAGTGGTGGGAAGCTTTGTGTGAATGCCTTTCAGGCCTTTTGTCTCCTGCCCTATTCCCCGTCCTCTTCCCCAGGAACTCCAACACAAATATGTGTACAGTTATAAGAATTGGATTACAGGAATAATCTGTTCCCATAACAACAGGACCGTATTGCTGCATAATCATATAACAAGGATGTGACTTTTAAAATGAACAGTCACATTGTAATTATGTGACAATGCCCATTCTGGGAATAGGTGTTGTCCTCTGCAATGCCACAAAGCCCAGGAAAGCTTGATCACAGGGAGCCAAGTCATGGTGGCCATAAACCACTTGGTGAGTTTTGTGGCAGAGCTGGGGCTGAACTCAGGTGTGTCTTTTCTCAAAGCCAAAACAGAAGAGGGGAAGATTCAGCCTTGGACAGGAGGCAGTCCACCTCTCCTCCCGAGGCAGGAGCCTAGAAGGAAAGGGTAGCTGTGCCTACAGGTAGAATTTTGCGGGGCTAGTGTGTGAACAGAAAGGGCAGAAGTTGAAGGTGGCCTTAAATGCTTCTTAAGGAAGCAGGAGGTAGGAACACTTGCTGAGAGCAGAAGAGAACTGATGAGTCTGGGGATTTGAAAGAAGAATTTTATGTGTGGGAGAACTACATCGGGCTGGGGTCAGCGACCCGGTAGTGTTATAGGGCACCATTGAGGACCAGGTTGAATTTGGAGACCAGGTAGTTGGAATGAGGCCAGTACATCTGCTATGGGTTTCCCTAGCAGCTCTCTGCAGCCTCGGAGCTGGAGCCAGGAGGGTTGATTGCTGGAGTCATCTAGGGCTGGGGTTTTTCTAGGTTGCGTACTAGAAGAAGAGTGGAACTAAGGAAGTTACATGTATTGGCAAAGGACTGGTTCAAGTGAGCAACTTTAGGATTGAAGGCAGTGTACTCTTTCCGTTGTAAGTAACAAAACCCCATGTTTGTAAGCTTAAGTAGATTTGCTTACACATCCAGCAAGTCCAGGGATGTGATGGTTTCAGGCATGGCTGGATCCAGGGGGTTAAACAGTGTCATCAAGACACTCTCTTTGTCTATGGACTCTGCTTTCCTGTATTGGCTTCTTTTTCAGACAGTTTGTCCCTTTGCAATGTCCATCTTTGCCCCCTGCAGCTCCAGGTCTATAACCAACTAGTTGAGCAACTCCAGCTGAAAGAGTGCTTCATGCTCCAAGAGTTCCAGAAAATGTCATACAAGATCGACTTACTGGATCAATTTAGGTCATGTGCCTATTCCTGAACCAATGAGCCTGTTCAGAGGAATGCAGTTCTCCAACTGGCCATGTCTGGCTTGTGTGCTTACTCCTAGAGTCAGCTCTACTTGAGACCCAGAGGGTGCAGGTGTCCTCTACACATGGGGAGCAGAGGAAAAGAGGGCACGAGGGGGAAGGTGGAGGACAAGAGTGGTGGGTGTGACAGAGTGAGTGAGCGGGAAAGGCAGAGGCTGTTTTCTTAGAGTTGGGAGAGGCGAGCATTGAACGAGGATTATCACCAGGGTAGATGTTAGAATGAATGTGTGAGCTGGGCTTAGAGGTATGGATTTGTCAGGGCTCTTGGCTACAAGAAATAAAAGTTTTCACCATCCTAAGCAATAAGGACTCCCATCAGCAGGACTTTGGGGACTCCCAGAGTTGACAGGAGGCTGGAGAGGTGGGACTGGACCATGAATGGGACCAAGAATGTCTCGGGATGGAGGAGGCAGGAATACACAGCAGAAACACACTGGCCACCCAGTGCCACTGCTGCTGCAGTGAGTCTGACCCCTGCCACCTTCATGTGCTGAAGTCACAAGCTCAAAACGCAAACTCACACATGCAGTCCTCCTCTGGCTGGGCCTAAATCATGGGCCTGTCTTGACTGGCCTCTTGGGCGAGGGAGCGAGTCCACACTCCCACCCAGGAAACACATGAGAGAGAGCCGTGGGCGGAAGGAGAGAGCAGGCTGAGAGGCTGGAAAGCCAAACAGGTGACCGTGTCTGTGTAGATAGAAGTGAGAAGGGCTTAGGTGCCACAGTTGATCCACCTCTGGGCATGCTTTTCATAACAACTCTGCAGGCTGTCTTTTAGAGCTTGCAGAAAGGGAAACTGAGGCTCTGGTGGGTGAAGTCATGTGCCCGAGGTGGTAGGTGGCAGAGCTGGGATTCCAAACGTAGGCCCGCCAGTGTCCAAAGCTCTGGCTGTCTCCTGCCTTTGCCTGGTGGTCATGAGGCCCATCTGAACCTTGTGAGGTACGGGCTGGTCCCTGACAAAACAGTGATCATTGAGAGATCCTACAGGTGCCCTGGGGAATGGTGCCCACTGCACCTGGAACTGGTCTATCCCCTGAACCAAGCCCAAGGCAGTCTCCACAGCAGTCCCGAAGAAAGGGGGGCAAGTGATGTGCCCGCCCTTCTCTTCAATCATGGTGCTTGGCTGTTTGTTTTCTTGTTTTGTTTATTTTTTTGATGTCCCTTAAAAGCAGTAAACATGCCAAGGCACGCTGAGTCCACTCTGGGAGGCGGTTCCGAGTTGCAGGGTTGCAGGCAGGGGACTAATGACCCAGGCGCCAGGGCCAGGCCCAATCCTGGCTCCAAGGCTCCTTATACAAGGCCGCTCCCTCCCCACCCCCAGGCAGGGTCTGGGGGCCAGACAAGCACATACTGGTGGCCAGGACTGCCTCCTGCTCACTGTCACGCATTCTAGGGAGCTGGCCTCTCGCTCTGTGTACTCCTTTAGAAGGGAAAACTTCCTGTTTGTGAAGAAAAAAGCCCTGCAAACAGCAAGACGGCCCTTGGACATCAAAGTGTTCTTACAACACAGCATCCTAATGGCTTAAGTATCAATGAATCAGGAACATATGGATCCCATTTGCCATAAAGTACACACGGGCTTAAAAATCCTGAGGAAAAACGCCAGGCAAAATATGTTTCAGGTTTTATTGAACCAAAAAACTCTTAAGAAGATAGATTTTTCGACGGTCACCAAACCCAGAATACAGGTCTGGCTGCCCAGCTGACGGCAGAGAAGGCTCGATTCCCTTAAGCCATGGTAGCTTAAGTCATTGCCCCTGATAGGAGAGACAAATTAAGTGAGATTTTGATGTAATTGAGATATAAAAGGGTTTTATGGAATCTTTTCCTTTGTAGGAACATTTTAAGTGTGTCTGAGAAGAGCCTAGTTAATTTTCTTTTCTTTTTTTTCTTTTTTTTGAGACGGAGTCTTGCTCTGTCCCCCCGGGGTTGGAGTGCAGTGGCCGGATCTCAGCTCACTGCAAACTCCGCCTCCCAGGTTTACGCCATTCTCCTGCCTCAGCCTCCCGTGTAGCTGGGACTACAGGCGCCCGCCACCTCGCCCAGCTAGGTTTTTTTTTTTTTTTTTTTTTGTATTTTTTTAGTAGAGACGGGGTTTCACCGTGTTAGCCAGGATGGTCTCGATCTCCTGACCTCGTGATCCGCCCATCTCAGCCTCCCAAAGTGCTGGGATTACAGGCTTGAGCCACCGCGCCCGGCCGCCTAGTTAATTTTCTAGAGGAACAATAGGTTTGAAATCTAGATGCTGTGATCTGGGAGGACCAGATTATCTGGGGCAACACCCAGAAAAGGACACTTCAGTAATGCTCCCCAGGGTGGTCTCTTCTTTCCCACTCTGAAAACCTGCCCAACAGGACAGGAAACGGAAGGAAAGATGGAAGGAAAGAAAGGCAGGAGCAAAAGGAAGAAACGAAGACAAAGGAAGAAGTAAGAAAGGGAAGGAAGGAAGAGAGAGAAGGAAGAGAAAAAAACGTTTTAACATTTTCCTAGAACTGAAGTGTCCACATCGGGAAACGTGGTGTCACGCGCTAACATGTCTTAGCAACGGGGCTGTTTTTGTGTTCTGCATTCCGTTTTTCTAGTCGTATATTTCTCCCTGGTTTGCAACCTTGCTTTGTGAAAAGTGTCATAAAGAAATGCTTTACCGTTAACGCACTCTGACTAGATCGTATTTCAGGTTGCTACTCTCCGAGACATTATCCCAACGAGAATCCGTGTACTGCGGAGTGATCTGTCGGAGCCCGTTAGAGGGACAGATGAGAGGATTGGAATGGTTCCCGGGCTTTGTAATGAAACCTTAGCCCAGACAAGGGCCAAAGAGGGGGCTGTGGTTTGTCGGATGCGGGGAGGAGGGGTCTTGAGGAATTCACGAGGCTTCACTCTGGATGGGGTCGAAGCAGCTCAGTGCTGAAAGATGAACATTCCTGTCTGTTGGCTCCTTGACCGTCCTTCACCCTTTGGTAGGTGAACTAGCTCTGACCACTGATGCCTCATGCATGAGAACACCAGATTGCCACTTGACTTTATTTTTATTGTTTTGATTGTGTGTGTGTGTCTGTGTGTGTGTGTGTCTGTGTGTGTGTGTGTCTGTGTGTGTGTGTGTTCTTGTCACTTTCCAGTGGAATATGGTATATTATACATAAAGCCTCACTTTCTCCTATTCTGATCCCATGCAATGTGAGTGTTGGGGGCCTGGGAGTAGAGGAGGAGGGATCGGGGGTGCCTATTCAACATTGGTCCACATGCATCTGAGATTTCCTTTTGAAAATCCCAAGACCTGGCCCACACTGACATGAAATTATTATGTACTTCTGTTGTACAACAAATTATCATCCTATACTGTTGCAGCAGGCATTTCTACAGCGAATGCAGTTTGTAGTAATTTTGTCATACAGAGTAATATGTCACATAGACCATTCTGGATTTAGACCAATATATACAGTTTCTGGCCTAAGCAGTAACACATGTTTGGAGGAGAGATCGTTTCATTTTACTGGAATGGACAGTAAGTAGAAACACATTCCAGATTTCTCTTTTTTCCTTTTATTTCTCTCTGCCCTGAAATTTGGCAGCCAGAGTCCTCCTTGCACTTGATCTCAGGCTTTCAGCTGCTTACAAACCGTGGTGCCCAGAGTGCTACAATGCCCATGCATTTAGCAACTGGTGGCTAATGAAAGAAAAAAAAATCACTGCTCAACAGGTTTCCCAGAAACCCTCCAAGAACTGTTTTCAACAAATGCAAATGGCACTCAAAATTTGCCCAATAACCTGCTAGCTCAAGTTCAGAAATTTTCTGCAGCTAATTTTATGCTTTCGAAGTCTGGCTTGCGGAAACCTTTTTTTTCTTTTTCCTTTTTGTTTGATGAGTCTGAAAACTGCCCTGTGTGTGGAACAAAAAATGGGCAGTGGGGGGAGCGATGCCTTTGCTCCAGGCCCTACACATCCCCAACTCAGAGGAACTCAGGTATCTATGTGCCTGGACTCCCAAGAGGACACTGTTTTACTCTGCCATTTGTCCAGAGAGAGGGGGTCAGCCAGGACAGTGAAGTTGCTAGCTGGTGGCATTTGCTGCTGCCTTTCCTGGGGTTAGGAAAAGTGGCATTGGAGTTGGAGAAAAAAGGAAGGTAATTCATGTTGATGGGACACCTACTTTGTGCTTTGTACAAATTGGATTTCACTCAGACTCTCACAATAATGCCATTTCCTGGCGTGGAAACAGGTATTCAGACTCCACAGTTCTTCCGTGGGATTGGATGATCCGGCCGTCAGGCCTAGCACCTAGGCCCTCTCCTCTCCAGAGGGCCATGGCTCAGTGTTCAGCACACCGTCCTTGGTCATACTTTATTTTCCATGTGCTTAGTTAATGCAGGCACTATAGGATTAGAAGGTCCTCAGGTGCAGGGACCCCAGATTTACCGTATGTATCTTATTCCTCACTTTGAGCTTTGTCTTACTGGAGAGAATCCTTTAGAACAGTTGTTCTCAACTGGGCATGGTTTTGTCCCCAAGGACATCTGGCCATACTTGGAGATGTTTTGATAGTCCCAACTTGGGGAGAGGGTGCTTCTAGCATCTAGGGGGTAGAGGTCAGGCATGCCATTAGCACAGGACAGCCCCCAAAACAAAGAGTTCTATAGCCCCAAATGTCACTAGTGAGGAGACTGAGAAGTCCTGCTTTAGAAGAAAAGCAGTCAGGTCAAGCCTCATGTTCACAAAAACAACCTAAGTCACTTGTCTTAAAGACTTTTTAAAAAAGAACAATGAATACCAAATATGCAGTATACTTGCTTAGAATGTTAAAGCCAAGGCCCACCAAAACTTCGTCCGTGACTAAAACAAACTGAGAACCAGTAAGGGATGTAAGTGGCAGAGAGAGACGTAAGCTAGAACAGGGGCTTCTTGAAGGCATGGGTTATGTTATATTAAGTTTGCATCTCCTGTGTACAGCACAGGTCTCAGCATCCAGCAGGTGCTTAATAAACGCATGTTGTGTGTCTAACGGAATGAATAGAGCCTCCTGGTAGGTAATGTCACACTAAATTGTATCAGCCACTGAATTGCTCAATGTTCTATACTCTATTCAGCTTGACAACCATATCCCAGACTTGCTGTTGACAGGAACCTCACTCCCTCACAAGGAAGTCCATTCTATTTTTGGACCACTGTAAACGTTAGAAAGGGCAATGGCATCTAATTGTGGTCTGGACCCCCTTTCCATGGGAAGAGGCTAATAGCTGTTGAATGACCACTGGTCAGGGGAATGGTACAGCCAGGGTTTTACAGTGTTTTAAAGGGTCCAGGTCTGCGTCTTGGTCACGTCTCAACCCCCAGGGCATTTCCTGGGCCTCGCAGATAGGAGGTCGCTCCCCGCTTACTCCAAAACAGAGTGTTCCTCACGGGAGGCCACTTCCTGTCTTGGTATCCAAAATGTTCTCCCACCAGGGAAGCCCCTGCCCTGTGCTGGGCGTCTCATTCCCACTGATCTTAGAAGGCTTCACGGAAGGCTGAGCTCTGCCACCTCCAGGATTTCTGGAGGTCAGAGCCTCAGCAGAAGAGGTGAGGCGGTAGATTTTGAGCCTCAGCAGAAGGGGTGAGGTGGATGGCTCTGGTGGCTAGCCCCAACTCTGTCACCATGTGGCTGTTTCAGTTTTCTCATCCCTAAAATGGGGAAATGATGCCTTCCTCCCAGGTCACACCCGGGGAACGTGATTATGTAAGAATACCAGCTGCAACTTCTTGAATGCTTGACCTACCATTGATTTGCAGACATTCTTTTGCATCTTTCCATGAATGAGATGTTTTCTTAGCCCTACTTTACTTGCAGAAACTGAGGCCTGGGAAAAAGTGACTTGCTCAATATCTCACTGTCAGGAAGGGGTAGAGATGAGCCCACACTCAGAACTAACTTCAGAGTTTAGATTTCTCTGCCATTCTATGCCAATGCTAAGTCTATGCCTAATCACTTCATTCCCCTTTCCCCTTTCCAGTACACACTTCAAAATGATCTTGGATTGCTCTTTAATGGTTTCCTTAACCTGGTCTCTGTCTTAAAATCTCCTATAAGCTCTGAGAGGCCACGACCCCACCTTTCCTGAGATCAACACTCTCCCCAGCCCCTCCTCCTTCAGGCACAAGGGAGGTGCTCAGATGACATTTGCTTCCTTGGAAAAGGATAGAAGGGTTGCATCTTGCCCCTTTGTCTCTCTTCACATACACACAGCTGTGCACACAGTTTTACAAGCGTGTGTATTGTGCACACATTGTACCCATTCACACACACGTACAGACACACTCACATTCCCCACACAGACACACATGCTCTCACACGTGGATACACACACACTCACAGACTAGACACGCAGTGAACACATACTTGCCACACGCACACACACACACTCTCACAGGCTGTACACACACTTACACATATTCACCATTTACACATTCACACACACACACATGCCACATGCACTCACACTGCCAAGTGCTCACACACTCACACACGCTTATACACTCCCACATACTCTGCCCCGGGGACTGTCTCCTCAGTGAGCAGGGGTCCCAGGTGGGGCCCGACTGCTGGTTCTCAGCCCCTCATAAGCCTGCCTGGGGAGTGAGGCCTCACTTGGAGGTGCCATTGTCAACAGGCACGCTTTCTCCCAAGATTGTTTTTAAGCATGGACATTCCAAATGCATTTAATTTCCAGCCATGGGTTGAAAGCAAGCTGTTTTGTACACGTCACATATATTTTCGCTCTGGGAAGCCCTGTGTCTGGAGCCGAGGCCACCACATGTGTGTGCCAGGGGGTAGGGCGAGGGACTGGAGCGGCAGAATGGCTTTTCCATGTGGGTAATTGTGGTCATCAGGAAAGTGTCTCGCAGCAGGCTATGCTTTCTCAGTTTACCAAAGCCCCAGCATCTGTTCTGAGACAGAGCTGCTGAGTTTAGGGCAACCCACGGCTCAGCCCATTCGTGTCAGCAAGCCACCTTCACTGACAAGATCTGAATCTGTAGACAAGAAAGGAAGAGAAGAGAAAAGTAAAGAAAAGAAAAGACAAGAAAAGGCGCAGGGAGAGAAGAGGGGAAAGCGATGTTGACACATGTTCTAAAGTGGCCAAGGAATTCTGTTTACTTCTTGTTGATATTTCTGCCTTTTGTTGTGGCAAAGACCTGCCTTTTACTGCATTGTTGAAACATCTTCAAAGTCTGGAAATCTGAGGGGCATTCCAATAAAAACCTTTGTTGGGCTGCAGTGGAGAGAACCCCAAATTCAAATCAGGTCTCAGCACTTGGCAGCAGCAGTGAGAACTGGGCAGCAGCAGCGAGAACTGGGCAGCCTGAGCCAGAGAAGAGGCACGAGGCCAGGAACCCCTGTCTCTGTGACAGGAGAGGGTACAGGGCACTTGAGGTAGAGGTTCTTGCCAACTGAAGGGTCCCCGAAAACACTGCGGGGCCACATGGAACCTGGATCAAACCCTAGCTCCACCACTAATTCAATGTGTTATCTTGGACCTGCCACTCTGAACCTGTTTTCACATCTGTAAAATGGGTGTGTGTCTGTGCGTGTGTGTGTGGAAGTAACCATCTGTAAAGCTGGTGTATAGCTTAGAGACAGAGTGTGTAAAGTGCTTGGCACATGGGAGGTGTTAACAGATTTTAATTCCCCATCTCCTTGCTAACACAGAAAAATCTGGCTGTGCCTTAGGGCCCACCTTCTTCACTCCAAGCAGTGACTGTCCCAACATCTCTAGGAATAGGTATCATCTGGCATCTCCTGTTCCCTCCACCTCCCAAGATGAAGGAAGGCCAGTCTGTGGGTCTGTCCGAGATAGGGGGCCAGTCCTGTGCCCATCTGTCTGGACTACAAGTTGCCCACAGCAGGCTGATGTGGGCTGACACTGTGTGGCCCACCCAGATGGGAATCAAGAATGGAAGCAACCAGTCCACAGGAGCAAGAGATGCCCTAGAAGGGAGGGCATCTCATTTTTGTCAAGTGTGTCTCTGTCATCTGTAGGCATTGCTCATCTTTGTCCTAATAAGAGGTAGAGATGGCTCTTATGTGGGCCCCTCTAGTCCATCCAAGCTGAGCAGGGCAGCCTCCATGTCCACAGTAAACCTTGGACATCATTCAATTTGAGCTGTTCATTATGATGACCCATGCTTATTAGGCCACTCATCCATCCATCGATCCATCCACCCATCCATCCATCCATCCACCATCCATCCATCCATCCCCCCACTGATCCACCCATCTACCCATCCACCATCCATCCACCATCCATCCATCCATCCATCCACCTACCCATCCACCCCTCCACCATCCATCCACCATCCATCCATCCATCCATCCATCCACCTACCCATCCACCCCTCCACCATCCATCCACCCACCCATCCACCTACCCATCCATCTATCCATCCACCCACCAATCCATCCATTTATCCATCTGGCCATGTTCCAGGTTTCACCCATGTGCTGGGCTTCAGAAATGCAGCACAATAGGACCAGCCTGGTGGGAGAGACAAACATGCAAACCCCAAGAGATGGCTCAGTGCTGCAGGAACCCAGGAAGGGAACTTGACCCAGTCTAACAGAGGCCAAACAGGGTGAGAGTGGGCCTGGCAGTCTTCTCAGAGTAGAAGATCCTTAGACTGACCACTTTTGTCCAGGTTTCAGGATGACATTATTAACTGCCTGGGCCTCAGGACTAAAAATTTCCCTTAAAACTGTGGCCAGGGGCCTGGCTCATGAGACAAGCCTGTATGACTGGGGAGTCACTGTCAATGAGGGCAGAGGTGGGCAGTCCAGTGTTTGAGGGAGGGACACAGCATTGAATGTCATCTAAGGAAGCCTTGCCACCTCAGAGCCCCCATTTGGCTGGATGTCCAGGAACTGCTCCCTGTGCTG
The DNA here is from genome assembly GCF_000951035.1 of Colobus angolensis palliatus. Classification (NCBI taxonomy): domain Eukaryota; kingdom Metazoa; phylum Chordata; class Mammalia; order Primates; family Cercopithecidae; genus Colobus; species Colobus angolensis. The sequence goes on along the minus strand of NW_012115932.1, from coordinate 15,684,736 downwards.
GGCACTGAGGGGCCAGGGTGGGCAAGGGCAAGTGTCTTCCCTTTCTCAAAAGAGAAAACAACGAATGAATGATGTTCCAGAGGAGAGGTAGGGTGACTGGGGTCACAGAACTCAGATATCGGGCCCTGTGGTCAAGGAAGGCTTCTGAAGGAAATGACCTTCTAGCTGGAACCTGGGGGTGGAGTGTACATTAGTCAAGTGAGCAGCAGCAAAGAGAAGACTCCAGCAGAGGGAACAGCAAATTTGAAAAGATGACAGAAGCCCCACAGCAGGGGGGAGCTGAATAATTTTCGTATGGCTGAAGCCAGGGAGTAAAGGAGCTGCAAAGAGAAGCAGGGGCCGGGTTGTTGGGGCTGAGGTCCTTCAGGCAGGGCTTGACACCAGGGTTGGTGCTCACTGGGTTCACCTGATTTTCTGACCTACTCTATTCTGGATCCTTCTGATCCATTCTCTGCTCTGCCCCAGGGTGAGTCTGCTAATTGCAAATGTGGCTGCCTTTTCCTTCTGCTTAAATCCTCTCTAGATCTCCATTACTCTCAGGGTAAAATCCAAGCTCCTTACCATGGCTTTTGAGGGTCCAGGGTTGTAAGAGGTGATGGAGTAAGCAGTCAAGACCTTCAGCTTGGCCAGGAGTGGTGGCACACGCCTGTAATCCCAGCACTTTGGGAGGCCAAGGTGGGAGGATTGCCTGAGGCCAGGAGTTCAAGATTGGCCAACGTGGTGAAATCCCGTCTCTACTAAAAAATACAAAAATTAGCTGGGCATGGTGGCACACACCTATAGTCCCAACTACTCAGGAGGCTGAGGCAGGACAGTTGCTTGAACCCAGAAGGCAGTGGTTGCAGTGGGCCAAGATCGTGTCACTGCACACACAAAAAAAGACCTTCAGCTGTAGGGCAGGTAGACTTGGGTTCTAGTCTCAGATGCCCTGTTATTAGTTGACCTTGGAGAAAGAAACTGCTTTACCTTTCTGAGCCTCAGTTTCCTCATCTGTAAAGTGGGCACAGGAAATGAGATGATGCCTGTGTTCCCCAAGAAGCTTCCAACAAGTGACAAATCTGTGGCCACTGACAACCTCACGAGCTTCATTGTCCATCTCTTACCTACCTGTATGTTTTACAGCTAGCACCTATGGATACTGGAGTGCTTGGTACTATTTCCCGCCTCCCTGCCTTGGCTTATACAGTACCCTCCACCTAGAACACCCTCTTCGTGATGGACTACCCCGACAGCCTACTCACCCTTCAAGACCCAGCTTGGAGGTCATTTCCTCTGAGAAGCCCTCTCCGATTTTCCTCCCCATTGTTGCCCCATCATCATAAAGAGCACCACTGAACTTTCCAAAGCCTATCTCACCTCCACGCCTGAACACCTGCTAGTTCAGGGTCAGGTCCTCTTGCCTCTTGAACCTCAAGGGCCAGGCATGGAGTCTGACACCTGGCCAGTCTGACAGAGGAGAAAGCCCAGACTCACTCCACAGATTTATTCTGACTTGATTCTGTTTGCGTCTCTCTTTTCCAGGGTAGGAATGGGGATGGGCCACTCCTGAGCCAGGCATTTGCTTATGGAGTCTCTTCAGTTGTTTGGCTCCAGCCCAGGTCCCCCAGCAGGATGCTGGTTCACTGCAAGACCAATCTGCTGGCTGCTGGTCATCTCCTTTTAAGACACAAAGACAGTGTGCGTGCTCCAGCTTCAGGCTTCCTCCTGCTGGAACTTGGGCTGGCCTGCGCCACTCCTGGTCACGGGAAGCCTTGGTGCATTGTCACTCTTGTTTTGCCCTGCCCGAATGATGATGGGCAGGCTCCTGCCCAGGAAACACCTCCTGGGTCATTGCCAGGTTCATGCATAGGGCAAGGCAGTTGCCTCTCCCACCAGTGCCCCCATACAGGGGTAATGAGGATGGGGGAGTGCTCACCCCAGCTGGGCTTCTGCCCCAGGTTGCAGGGGACAGGGACCAGGCCTCAGGCTTGTGTTTAGGCTGTGGGAGGTCCTGGCTGGAAAAGATCTCAACCTGGCTGGAAAAGATCTCAAAACTTTCCTTTTCATAAGAATATTCAAAATTCCCCACGGCCTACCATATGCCAAGCTCTGGGCTGAATGCTTTACATTGTTTTACTGTCACTTAACTTTACAACCCTACAAAGTAGAGATGGTTACTATCCCCATCCCCATTTTACAGATGAGGAAACTGTGGCTCAGAGAGGTTAAGTAACATGCCCAAGGTAACACGGCCAGCAGCGCTGGAATTTGAACGAGAAAATTGAACTTAATGGGCTTAATGCTCTGTGTTATACATGGAGAAGCGGAGGCCAGAGGGGGAAAAAGTCCAGGTCTTTTCTTGCTTTACTTCATTGTTGAAGAAAATCCACAAAAATCTTTGCCTTTTGTTTGTTTGACTGTGGGGTCACCCAGACCTGGGTTCAATCCCAGCTGAGTGACCTTAACCAGGCAACTACAGTTGTCTGAGTGTCAGTTTCCTCATATGTGAAATGGGACTACCATGCCCTCCCCTGTGCAACCGTGTGGGGTTGTAAGTGAAAAAGGGCTGGACACAGGGTCTGGCAGGGATGAGTGAGCAAGGCCTGTAGAGGATCAGTTCCCTTGATTACTATCGCTCCATCAGAGGTGTTTATGGCTCCAACAGTAAGAGCCATAGAGTGGCAGAGACTAAGACCCAGCAGTGCAGGGCAAAAGATAAAAAAGAACTGGAGGAGAGGAGAGAGGTTACACCACGAGGCCTAGAGAAGATAGTCACTCTCTCCTTCACCTGCTTCTTCTGCAGTGTGGTTAAGCAGGGGTCTCTGGAGCCAGAATGCTTAGGCTCCAATCTTAGCACTACCACTTACTATTAAGAGTTCTTGGACTTTGGGAAAACTATTTGGTCTCTGTGTTCCCATCTGCAAAATGGGACAAACAGCAGTGACTATCCCATAGGCTCACGGTTGTGAGCGTTAACTGGGCCAAGGCAAGTAGCACAGTGCCTGGCTTAGAATAGGGGTCTTGTTGCTGAGCACCTGCTCTGGGTCGGGGCCTGGGGAATCACGTGCCACCTCTGTGATGATGTATGTCCTCATACACTTCACATTATAGTGGGGAGACAGATAAGGGAGCACCCAGCTGCATGAGGAGTCATGGACACTGCGAAAATTAAACTTGGAGTGTAGCTCTGAGCTTCCTAATGGCCAAGCCAGAGAGAAACAGATGATGTGGTTTTCATTGTCTAGAAGTATATGAGACAGACAATTATTTTTCCAGGCCCCCAATTCTTATTGTGTTTATGGAGAGAAAGGTGATGCAGATAGGTTAAGCCACTCAAGCAAGGTCACACAGCTAATAAGCTAGCAAACACTAGCTGTGTCTCGATGTGCTCCCTTCCCAAGCCTGAGGCCTCTCTGCTGTTTAAGACTGCTGATCACAGGATACCATGTTGCCATGCGTGGCTGGTCTACGTGCATCTGCATGAGAGCAACCTTCCATCCCTGCCCCCATAGGTTGGCAAGTGTGCAGTAGCCAGGGATGTTGGACCTGAACTTTCTGGTGAGCAGACACTTTGCAGCCACGTGGAGGTGAAAACAGACAGTCTGTGAGCCATTTCTACTACATTAGAGAGGAGGCAGTGCGATGAAAAATGCAACTTCCAATAGGTTTGAGCCATAGAAAATTGCTGCTATTTGACCATTTTTGCCTATAAAAATGACGGTATCACATGGTTCAACCTAATAATATTTACTTAATATTGTGCTTTAAAATCCTAAAATAGATTCACTTATTCTCTTTGATCTCTTCCTATAAAATAATGTCCAAAAATTCACGGGGTTGACATGCTAGTAATATTGTTTTCTTGAGTGGATACATACCTACTACGGTCTCATAGACAATCCATCCATGTGCCTCTTGAAGTCATCTATTACAGGCAATGGTTTGAGAGGACACCGAGGAGGGCAGTAGAGCGTGGGCCCAGGGCTAGGCCTCCTGAGTTACAGCTGGGGCCGCTGCCTGCTCGGTGTGCTCATCTCACCTGATGGTTAATTCTATGTATCCACTTGGCTAGGTCATACTGCCCAGATATTTGGGGAAACGTTATTCTGGATGTCTCTGTGGGGGTGTTTTTGAGCAAGATTAACATTTACATGGATGGACTTTAAGTAAAGCAGACGGACCTTCCTATAGTGGGTGGGCCTCATCCACTCGGCTGAAGACCCGAATCGAATAGACAAGCCTGACCTCCCTCAGCAAGAACGGCTTCTGCAGCACACGGCCTTCCGACTAGAACCACAACATTCACTCCTCCCTGGGTCTCCAGCCTGCCAGGTCCACCCTGAAGATTTTATTTGCCGGGCTCCGAGAATGCATGAGCCAGATCTTTAAAGTAAATCAATCAATCAATCTATCTATCTATCTATCTATCTATCTATCTACCTACCTACCTATCTATCATCTGTATCTATCTATCTGTCTATTTATCTATCATCATCTATCTATATCTATCATCTCTATCTATCATCTATCTACTATACCTATGTATCTATCATCTATCTACTCTATCATATCTATCTATCTCTATCATCTATATCTATCTGTCCATCTATCATCTATCTACGTCTATCATCTCTATCATCTATCTATTCATCACATATCTCTATCCATCTATGTATCTATCATCTATATCTATCTGTCATCTATCTATGTCTATCATCTCTATCATCTATCTACTGTATCTATCTATCATCTACTACTCTATCTATCTATATCTATCATCTATCTCTATCTATCTACTATCTATCTATCTATTGTATATAGTACGTGTGTATCTATATGGACATATAGATATACGTAAACATTCTATTGGTTCTGTTTCTCTGGAGAACCCGGACTAGTTCTACTCTTCTGGGCCATGGCGTTGCTATTAATTTGGCTGTGCTGAGGCATAGATGAGATGACATGCCTAGTGAGAGCTGAGTAAATGTTATCTATTGCTGGTACCATTGTTATCAATGTTACTGATATTAGATGGGGGAGCACTTCTGATCCCTGCCACGTGCCCTGACCTCTCTCATACACTCCTTGTTTCCCCAGAAGGTGCCTGTCCTTAGGGGGCATTTCCTTCTAGGGACCTGGGCTCTGCCTGCCAGCCCCACATCCCCTGTGCACACACCACATGCCCAGGCTCCGGCTGGTTGGTTTGAGAGTCTGGGAGGCTGAGAGCCTTTATGGAAATGAACGCTGGATTGGTGCCAGCAGGGCTTCTGTGGGGATTAAACGTGATGCGGCCTGAGCAGCCTTTGCTACACAGTACTCGGACACAAGGCTTGTTTCTCCACTCTTGTGTCATGTGAAATCTGACTCAGGATATTGAGTCTCAACGCTTTAGGGGTGGAGAGTGGGAAGGCTTCCTTTCCCTAAACTTGTACAAGAATTCCGGGAACCTCATCAGACTGCAAATGAGGACCAAGCATCTGATCTTCTTGGGCCATGGTTTATTGGAAGGCAAGGAGTCCTCCGCTTGTGGCATCCACTCCTCAGCACCCATCTGCGCCATAAAGTCTTCCCTGGGTTTCTGAGGCCCAAGGGAGGCAAGGCTAGCTTCCCAAGTGTCCGGCCTGTGCCGCTGCCCCAGGCGCCAGCTCAGAAGGGCCTCACTCTTGTTTCATTCTCTCTGCCACTATCTTGAAATTCAGAACAACTTTTGAACAAAGGACCCACATTTTCATTACATGCTGGGCCTTGGAAATTATGAGGCCAGTCCTTCTCCAGGAGTCCAACAATGTGCCATCATCCTTGGAGATTCTACCCGCCCAGGGCCCTCATGGGGGTGGGAGGCCTCTTGGTTGTAAGCGAGGCCATCTCCCTCAACCACATGCTCATTCTTAGAAATCTCACCCCTTTTTCATCCCTTGGAACCAGCCACTTTTAGACAAGCCAGTTATTTGTGTCTCTGAACCTAAGATTTTGAAAGTACAGCCCCTTACTCTCCCATGGGCCAAGGAAACCTTGGTCCTCCAAGACATAAAGCCTTCCTTTCCTTCTTGAAAAAGAAAAGGGGGAAATCCTCTTACTCTTTCATGGCGAGACCCCTTGAATCCTTCACACAGCTCATCCCTCCATCAGAGAATATCTCCCTTAGCGCTGGATAAATGGTAGGTCCCTTCCCTACGTGGCTCTACAGCCTGATGTTGGGCATTATTACTTCCATTGCAAAGACGAATAGACTAACATCCAGAGGGATTCAGAGCCTTGCTGATGATCACAGAGCCTCCCATCCTCCTACTCTTCTCAGAGTTTCTGCAGGCCTGGCCAGAGAAGTGAGGGAGTGAGCGCATGCGTGGGTAAAGGTACTGTTTATAGAATTTTTGCTCCTCTAAACAAAAAGTCTTGGATCAGTTTTTAACTTAGAGAAATTGCAACTATTCCCCATTATGGCAGACATGTTTTAAGAGAATGTTAACTCTCTCTGCTGGGATTACAGGTGTGAACCACTGTGCCCAGCCAACATGCCTTAAGAGCTAACATTCGTGTCTCATTTATTCTTCACGGCAGCTCTGTGAAGTATTGTGTTAAGGCTTCTTTTTACCAGATGGGAAAACTGTGGTTTGAAGAAGTTGAGAACCACGCCCAAGGTCACAGAGAGCTAGAGAATTTGGAACTGGGCAGGTAGTGTTAGCTGCAGCCCAAGGTGGAAGCCTAAACCTACTCTTGTTAGCTGGGAAATTCTGAAATGCTGCCGCGTCCAAGCCACGTCCTGCTCTGCAGTGGGGAAGGTCTACGCGGGAGATGCAGAGGTGCTCAGAGGATGGTTTCAATTTTCAAGCCGTGGTCTGACCACTCATGTTTTTGAAAATTAAAAATTAAATCTTGGCCCTGAACCGAGAGCAAAGAAGCAGTATTCTGCTCTTGGAGCCCTGCCTGCTCACCCTCGTGAATTGGGGTTCTATATTGTGAGGGATAAGGCAATTTCAGCTGCCAAAGAATAGATCACACTCCCTGCAGCCCTCGAACCCAAGAATTATTGCTGTGGGTAGAGAGCTGGGCGGCTTTGCCCCAGGGATGATGAATTGGGAAAGGCCTTGACATTTCGGGGTCTTCCAGAAACACTATCCAGGCGCAGGAAGGAGCTGTGTGCTTGAGGGCGGGTTGCCAGGGGACAATGAGTTCAGGATTCTGAGGACAAACTTATTCATATGAGAGCTGCGGGAGTGGCCAGGGTGCCACTGGGAAGTGTGGGTTGCTGAGATAGTCTCCCATAGGAACCTCCGGGTCTTCCTTGCCCTTCCTTCTTCCTCTCCCTGACTGCATCATGGAAAGTCTGACATCTGTTTCTGAATAGCCCTCACCTCTGTTCTCCCATCAGCCCGCTCAGGCCTTGTCCTGCCTGGATGGCTGTCACTGCCCCTTTGTGAGACTCCCTGCCTCTGTCTTGCCCGCTCCACACTGGTCAACCCCACCACACTTGGAGGTGCAAAACCCTCAGGGGTCCCTACTGTATAAGCCTGACACACTGAAGGACTTGACTGTGGCCACACTCTGCAGCTTTGTCTTCTGCCACCTGTCCCCTGATCCAGTCATGCCAAGCCACAGAGGCTCCCCAAATACGCCATGATCTTTCCCACCTCTAGGCCTTTGCGTCTTCCACTCCTCTGCTGGAGACACCCTGCCTCCTTTGTCGGTCCCCCTCCCACCCTGCCCACTTCACCAAGTTGAAGCTCCCTGAGGGCAGGAACCAGCAGACCTGGATTCCACGTCCCAGCTTTCCATGTCTGTCGAATTAAAATGAAATGAAGATAAATTTGCATGTGCATCTCAGGACTCCAGTCCAGCTCTCGTGGAGTTTGAAGCCCAGAAACAGAAGATGAAGAGGAGGAAAATTCTCTTATTAGAGCTCCTCTCTGAAATCAGAATCTGATTGATTTTTTGTTGTTCGGTAAGTATTTCTTGAGCACATACTGCGTTCCAGGTTCAGTATGGGGCTCTGGGCTAGATACTGTGTTGTTGGATGCTATTATATAGGTGCACAGAGACACAGCTTCCTGGAGGGCAGAGGCACAAGTCAATGAGCAATTAGATGTGTGAATGAATAAATGTTGCAAACTGCCTAGAGGCACCAGTGAGAAAAACCAGGAGCAACAAGTGGAGGGTTGGGGGTGCCTTGGATGATGTGGTCAGAGTTTTCTGGGAAAGGGAGGCATTTTTTTTTGAGATGGAGTCTCACTCTGTCACCCAGACTGGAGCGCAATGGCATGATCTCTGCTCACTGCAACCTCTGCCTCCCAGGTTCAAGCAATTCTCCTGCCTTAGCCTCCTGAGTAGCTGGGATTACAGGTGCGCACCACCGTGCCTGGCTAATTTTTGAATTTTTTACTAGAAATGGGTTTCACCATGTTGTTCAGCCTAGTCTTGAACTCCTGACCTCGTGAGCCACCCGCCTTGGCCTCCCAAAGTGCTGTAAGCAGAGGTCTGGAGGCCTTAGGGAAGAAGTGTCCAGGCAGAGGGGAAAACATGGGCAAACGCAGACTGCAGTGCTGGGGAACAACTGCAAAGGAATGCTTTAACTCCCCCATGGTGCCTGGGCGGCAAGGAGAGAAGGCTCTCCAGACCTCCAGTGTGCCTGGGGTGGCAGTCTAGCCTAGCGGTCTGAACTCTGGAGCACCGCTGCCTGGGTTTGAACATCATTTCAGCATATAACGACTGGTGATCTTGGATAACGTGACCATCTGTGACCTCCCCTTCCTGAACTACACATAAAGGGGAAAACAGTACATAGGGTCATCATCAGATTAAATGAGTTAATGAATGCCAAGCACCTGGAATAGTGCCTGGCACTTAGTAACAATGTGGTAGGCTTCAGCTAGTATTGCTATGATTCTTTTTTTTTTTTTTTTGAGATGGAGTCTCACTCTATTGCCAAGACTGCAGTGCAATGGTACGATCTCAGCTCACTGCAACTTCCGCCTCCCGGGTTCAAATGATTCTCCTGTCTCAGCCTCCCGAGTAGCCGGGATTGCAGGCACCCATGACCACGCCAGGCTAATTTTTGTATTTTTAGTAGATACAGGGTTTCACCATGTTGGCCAGGCTTGTCTCAAACTCCTGACCTCAGGTGTTCCGCCCTGCTCGACCTCCCAAAGTTCTGGGATTACAGGTGTGAGCCACAGTGCCCGGCCTGTTATGATTCTTATTAACCACTAGGCCTGAGATGTCTGGAAACTGCCCATCAGCTGCCAGCAGAGAGTAATGTGTGTAAAGGCCACCAGCCTCGAAGCCCTTTTTAGGGAAACATCTACATCATTTTGACATGTGTCCCAGGTGAATCTGGTTTGGTCTACTCGGCAGCTGGTTCCCCAGGGAAAATTCTCCCTGAGACTTTATTGGGTACAGGGACAGGTAGGTACGCCTGTTTATCCCTTCCTTCCCTTGAGTGTTTCCACCCAGGGAAGCGTAGGTGCCGTAATGGAAATCTGAGGTTTATATTCTCATTAAACGTGATGAGCAACCCGATCCTATTGGTGTACAACCTCATTTCATCCAGCTATCAAGCTCCGGGCCTTAACAAAATCAAAACGTTTATAAAAAAAAAAAATCTGTGTAAAAGCACTTTTACTATTTGTTTTCCAACAGCAGTTTCCCTCTGATTTAAAATCATATGATTTAAGTGAAATATGACCCATATGTCTCTGATTCATTTGCTGATTAGCTAATTTACAACTGTAAAAATTGCTTTGAAATGACAAAGTTTCACACAAAATCTCAGCACCATGATTATTTACACTGGGACATCAAACAGCTCTTGTGAAATATTCTGTGAAGTGACTGAGGGGCTTTTTGGATGAAAATTTTGCTTTCTTTTGAATTCATCATGGCTGCTGCTGTTTCTTTTTCTCCTCTTCTTCCTACTTCTTTTCTTCCCCATTTCCTTCCTTTTCTTCTTTTATTTTTAACAAGGATTCAGTAGAACTTGGGTATTGAAAACCTACTTGACGTTTAGACTCAGCATGGTGAATGAAATTGCTCGTAAACACCATCCAAACAAGCGCATGGTCCCATTGTACCAAACACTGATTTCCTAGAAAACTGGGCACACTTACCCAGTAGGGCAAACAGGAGAAAGTGGGTTTCAAGGGCTGGCAAGGTGGGAAGGACATTCTGAGAATGTTCAGCTTGGCATGTTCAGGCTGAAATTAAAAAAAAAAAAAAAAAAGATAGCCTAAGATTTCAACACTGGGAATCAAGTGGTCTAGGGATGTTTTTTGGGGGGTATTTGAAGAGAAAAAAAAACCTAGGGAAGTTGGTTGAATGTTTTCAAGAGAAAATGTGTTTGTTCAAAAGTTAAAAGTTAAGGGATCCAAGGTCGAGGGTAGATTTTTGTCTTCCTGTTTATTTTTATCCTAGATTCTTCCCTATCCCCACATCTGATTCTTTGCCAAGTGCCATGGAATTTTCTCTCCCTGAGCCTTCTCCCTGTGTTCTCTGTCTCCCCTAAAGCAGCATTTCTCTACGTCTTCCAGGACCTGAACCATCAAACTCACCTCTTCCCACTGGTCTCCTGTCCCCACCCTCCACTGCACCCCAGGGGGAGCTGTCTAGAGTGGAGATTAGAGTATGTTCTTCTGATGCTTAAGATTGGTCCGCAGTAATGGTCTGTCTCTGAACACTTCCTCTACATTGTCTCTGTGCTTATCATGGCTGTGCCTCAGTTTGCCCTCACTTCCATTCTGTGAAGTTGTCTTCTATCCTTCCTGTTTCACAGATGGGGAAACTGAGAATCAGATAGACTGAGTCACTCAGAGAGGCAAGGTCAGGCCAGGGGATCCAGTCCAGAGCCCCCGTCCTGAGCCTGAGGTGCTACCTCCCTAGGGTACCTGCAGGAGCAAGTTCAAACGCCTGCGTGGTCCACAGGCCTGAAGACCCTCGCTGGGCCCCTCTCTGCCACACCTCACACTCCTCTCCCACATCCACCCTCGCCTCCAGCTATGCCAAACTATGAGTTCACACATCCACGCCCGGGCACAGGCTGTTCCCTCTGGTAGGAAACACCCTCTCCTCACAGCCCCAGCTCTGCCCAGCATGCCCTGTTCATTCTCAGGACTAAGCTCCAGGGCTCCTCTTCCGGGAAGGCTCCCTCACCTCTGGAATGCCACCATCTTTGCCCACTTGGCATCCTGCTTCCCCTTCTCACGGTGACAGTGTCCCGATTTGCATGGGGCTGGCTTCCTTCAATTTCAGGACTGAGCAGAGGACCCAGACCCAGCCAATAGTCAATCAATGATTCCACCTTTATGGAGACTACAGTGAGTGATTGAGAGAGTGGCACGTGACCTGAGCAAATTCACCAACACTCAAACCTGGGAATTTGGCTGAAATTAAAAGTAAACGGGGCTTCTCCTTTCAGAGGGGTTGCTAACCATGTTGACCTCGGAGGGTGCCTCTGGTGGACAACTTGCCTGTCAGAGAGTGGCGTCGTCTTCAAAATAAAGTCAGTGTGGCTGAAAGCACAGCTGAAGCAGGGGAGAGACTCCTGTTGACATTCTTGAGTTCCTGGATAAAGCCATCCTTGAAGCCAGTTGCCCTGAACTTTTCAGAAACATGAGCCAATCAATCTCTGCCCCATCCCTGCCTTTTTCCCTTCTTAAACCAAGTTAAGTTGGAGTCCTGTCACTTGCCATCAGGAGTCATGAAGAACACACCATTCAAGTTCACACCTCCCTCTTCTGTGCCACCTCAGGACCTACTGTCACTTCTATCACTTCTGGTATTCCCACCTAATTGCAATTTGTTCACTCACGTAATTCTGCTACTGGACCCCAACTTGTTCCCAAGTTTCTTGAGAACAAGGACAGTGACTTCTTTATCTCTGTTGTCTCAGCCAGGCTAAGAAACAGCAGGTTGGCATTAAAGTCATGGACACTGAAGTCAACCAGACCTGGGTTCAAATCCTGGCTCTGCCTCTTGCTGACTGTGAAGCCTCAGTTAAGTTCCTTACTCTACCCCCTTGAGTCTCAATTTCCTGAATGCTTATTATAAAGGGGCATTATTAAGAATGAATGAGGTCATTTCCACTGCCTTAGCTCAGTACCTGGCCTCTATGAGGCATTTCATAAGGGGTAACTGTGGTTATTATTACACGTTGGTCCCGTGGAGTCAGTCCTATGAGAATCACAGATCATGGCATGGCAGACCAGGGGTGGGGATGGTTCACACACAAGCATAGCCACAGTTACCCGAAGTGGTAGCAGTGTTGTTCCCAGATACTTGGAGACTCAGGACTGGCAGGAGTTTAGGAGTGTGGGAGGAAGTGGGCAGCTCCTCTCAGCCCCGCCCCTGAGGCCATGGCAGTTCTCGGGGAGGGAGTGGGCATGGGTGTGTGAGCAGACAAGGAAAATCCACCCTCCCAAGGTTTCTCCCCATGACCAGCCCCCATGCCCTCACTCCAGACTCAGAGTTGGGGCTCTTTGCTCTGGAGAGAAGTGCATTGTTAGGAGCTCAGGCGTTGGAGTCAGGCAGCCCTGAGTTATGACCTTGGCTCCCCACCTTTCTAGCTGTGTGTCTCTAGGCAAGATAGCTACCATCCCTGAACCTCTCTTTCCTCATATTCAAAATGAGTTTTTTAGAAGAAAAGTGAGATCATGTAATTTAAGCTCTTAAACCAGTGCCAACAAATGGGAACTATTATTTTTAAGGATTAAAATAAAATCCATGAGGGATTTCAACTCCCTGCAGCCCTGGCACTGAGTTGGTCATTTGGAGGCAGCAGGGCCTAGGACCACAGGATGGACACACTCAGCCCTCCCTCCAGGACACTGTGGTGACTGAGAGTGCACGACGTGGTCTCACTGCCTGTCTTAGAATTCGCGCTTACCCTGCAAGTTTCACAAATTCCCCGTGCCTCAGTTGCCTCAGTTATAAAACAGAGATAAAAACAGCTTCTACCTCATTGGGGAGTTTTGAGGATTAAATGACCTAATGCATGCAATATACTTAGAACTGTGTCTAACACATGGCAAGTGCTTAATAAACATTAGCTATTAGTCATTTCTAGAGTAATTCAGTGACTGCTCGTTGCATTAAGAGACCTCCATCTCAAAAGAAATGGAGGAAAATGTGCTTGTCCTCAGTAAATATAGAGTCTAAATTGGGGCCATAGTGATTAATAACAATAATGATAGTTACTGAGTTTTAAAGTGGAAGTAATTGATTTACTTTGATTTGGGGAGGAACAAAAGTCAAGGGAAGGTACCACGAGCTCCTGGCGCAACGGAACATGTGGTCCCAGCGTTTGAGAGAGCGCCCCCAGTGGGCAGGCGGAGGTGGGCCCTCATCTTACCGCCTTCCCAGTCAGCCACAGGGGCGGGGCGGGGCGGGGCGGGGTGGGGCTGAGGCTCAGTAGTGATTGGTCTAGGGATGGGCACGTGACTCGCTCAGGTCCCTTTGCTGAGGTTTTTCTTACTGGAGATGGCGGGAAGAGCTGTCTTTTCCTCTCTTGTCTCAACGCTGTGAGACCACACACAGGCTGGAGCTCCATGGGCCACGCATCCAGCCTCGTGGGGTGAGCAGACCTGAGGGGATGAAGCCAAGGTAACACAGAGCCTAGAGGTGAGAAGGAGAAAGGGTGTAGAGAAGAGAAATGGGAAGTGGGCTAGGGAGGGTGAGAGGAGGAAGACAGAGAAGGAGACTGGGAGAAAAAGTGGACTCCCAGTTCCTGAGTGCTGTGGCCCCTGTTGCCAGCATCACTCCTTTCTGTGGTTCCATGAGCTAATGAATTTGCTGAGCTGCTTGAGGTACCATGTTTCATAGCGTCTAACATGCTATCGATTGTAAGATGCACTATTATTTAATGTGCCAATTAACTCTTAATGGATTGCAAAGCACAACGTTAAAACGTGGAACTTAGGGCAAAGGGGATGTCCTTGAAGAGATGAATATGATGGTTCAAACTGGGCTTCTGTTTCTCAAAGAAGAAAAATTCCAGTTCATTCATGTGCTCTTCCTCCCCACTCTGGAAACACGCCCTGACACAGAAGGCCTGCAGTGTCTTCATCCCTTACAGAAGAGGTCTTTGGAAGGAGAAGGGGGCAGCACAGCCCATTCACCTGTGGACATAGAGGAATAAGGTACAGAAATGCTCCTTCTTTTAAGCAGCAAAGTTGCAAGCTCTGGCCTGGGGCAGATAGTGGAGAGTCCTCCAGGAGCACCTCCTATGCACCAGGGACACTTACTGTTCACATCAATCTTTGAGAGAGCTTCGGCTGCCACTGTTTTACAGCAGAGGAAAGTAAGGCCTACTTCAATTAACCTACCAGACCAAGGTCAGGCATCACAGAGCCAAGATTCCAACCCTTCCCAACTGGTGACATCCTTCCCCTCGGGGAACTTGGCTGTCTCCTTGCGTTTGGTCCTGATTATCCCTAAAATTGTCAAACAAGACACACTCCAGTGAGAAGCAAGAACAAAAGTGTTACAGCTCAATGCCGTCTCTTAGTGACTAAAAATAATGTTCACCTTCTGTTGTTCTTAGAAATTCAGGAGAAAAACAGAGGGCCACATTCCCAGCTTCTGATCTCTCCCTGTGGTCATTCTATTTTCATCTGAACATCTCCAGGTATGAATAGAGGCTTCAAGGTGTTGGGGGACAGGCCTGGGATCCAGGCCTGGACTATCATTGGCTCAAGGTATAACTATGGGCAGGCCACTTCCCTCCCGTGGGCCTCAGTGCCCCCATCTATAATATGCCAGGAGCCAGGGTGGACTAGCTCACCTTTAAGGCTCTTTCAAGTCCAATATGAACTTTAGTTGGTAACTTCGCTTAAGCATTTTATAGCTTGTAAAGATCTCACTTGGTCCTCTGATGAGGCAGTACTCAACCTATTTTCTGTTGGTACACACATAACGAGGTTGTCGTACCTGGTATTCTCCACAATTCCACTGGCTAGCTATAGTTTCACGATTTCCATCCCACTCAAAGAACATATTAGAATGCAAATGAGGAGGGATGACATTGTCATAAGGCTAACCTTGGTTATGCTCTAACTTATATAATTTTAACCCAAATCATTTGAAATATCAGTGCTTTGTTGTAAGCCTATAATTACATTGCCAGGCTTTTCCCAACTGTTTCTGACCCACAAGGTTGTCTAGACACTGGATCAAAGCCACGGCTGTAATGAGCTCAAAAGGAGACAGCACAGGCTTCACATCTGTGTAAGGAACTATAAGTAAATGGCATTTTAATAGCTGGTGTCCAGATTCCTTCTAGGAAAGGAATTGTGTTTTACTGTGAACTGAATTGAGGTGGAGGAGGGTGGGGGGCAGTGATCCTGAGGTCCTTGGGAGTCAGAGCTTCCAGGAGGAGAGTTGGGTTGCCGCACACAATACAGAGAGAAGATGTGGAGTCCCTAGACATAACCCAGGAGGGAAGAGGTAAAGGGGAGAGGAGCCAGGCAGTGAATGGAAGGCTGTGCTGTGTTGGATGTCTCCCTGCTCTGTGATTCTCAAACATTTAGATACTCCCAAGTCCCTGGTGAGGTGTGTGTGTGTGTGTGTGTGTGTGTGTATCCAGTGAATGAGGCCATCGGCCCACATACATGTACCCATAGTGCAGGAACCAAACATGGCTAATGATAGGACCTCAAACCTCTGCAAATGTGCAGAAGTCTTGGAAGTTCTTGTCTGCTCCAGTCCATGGGATTGGGGGTTTCAGGCCATCCTAGTTAGACCTGAAGTGCTGTCAAAGCCCCATCCAACATCTGGGTTTTCACCCACTTTACAGATGAGGAGCCAAGAGAGTCTGGCAAAATTGGACAAAACTGGCTCATTCCTTCCACTGGGCCCTGATTAAGCACTTGTTCTCTGTGGTTCCTGCTCCCAGTTTCTCCTGTTTTAAATTCTAACTTATTCATCAGCTTAGTAAATCCCCTTGATGACCCTAGCTTCTGCCCTTCGCTAACTCTGATTTACTTAGGTTTTTTATTTTGAAATAATTTCAGATTTCCAAAAGCATTATTAAGATAGTACTAAGAGTTCCCATATAACCTTTACCCAATTTCCCTAATTTTAACATCTTCCGTAACATTTGTCTAAACTAAGAAAACTGATATGACACCATTAACTAAACTACTCATAGACTTTGCCTGAATTTCATCAGCTTTTCCCTAATATCCTATTTCAGAATGCACTCCGGGGCACTATGTTGGATTTAGTTGTTAAACCTTCTTAGTCTCCTCCAATCTGTGCCAGTTCCTCCGTCATTCCTTGTTTTTCATGACGTTGCATACTATACATGTTGGCTCTCCATTTATGCATTTATCTACTAGTCAAATGGATCCATCAACTCATCCACGAGGTGGCCGGCCATGTGTGAGGCACTGGGAGCTCAGAAATGAATCAGGTGAGATCCCTGACTTCAAGGATGTAAGTCAAAGAGACTAGCAAGAAACTAGCATGAAATCAGACTAATAAAAGCTATGACAGAGGAAAGCACAGGGCAGAAGAGCTGAGCCCATGAGTACAAATGGAAGGGCTGGAGCCCAGGGCCGAAGCACAGAGCACCCTTTGTCAAACTTTGCACTGAGGCAGAGGAATGATCCTTCCTCAAGGAGCCCCTGCAATGATATAGGGATCTTGATTCATAAGGCATCATTGCGGGGTGGGCAGACAACATCGTCCCACGGCACAGCAGCATGCTTCAACAGAGATGCACGTGCTCCATCTGTAACAGGCAGGTATTACAGTTGCATTGTGCCTGCTCCCAAAATATGTTGAAGACTTAACCCTTGGTACCTGTGAATGTGATGTGATTTGGAAACAGGGTAATAAAATTAAGATGAAGTAATACTGAATTAGGATGGGCCCTGATTCAATGACAGGTGTACTTATAAGATGAGAGAAATTTGGACCCAGACACACAGGGAAAATGCCATGTGACCATGGGGGCAGAGATTGAAGTGATGCATCAACAAGCCAAGGAGCACCAACGATTGAGGGTAACCACCAGAAGCTGGAAGGAGTAAGAGGGATCCTTCCCTAAAGTCTTCAGAGAGAGCATGGCCCTGCCGATCCTTTGACTCCAGACTTCCAGCTTCCAGAACTGTGAGAGAATAGATTTTTGTTGTTCTAGGTCACTGTGTTTACAGTAATTAGCTATTATAGCACTAAGAAACTAATACAGTAGCTTCTAGAATGGCTCCCAGTGGCCCCCACATCTTGATATCCGTGTCCTTGTATAATCCCGTCCCACTGAGTGTTGCTGAGGAAGAGAATATGATGAAAGTGATGAATGTCACTTTCAAGATTAGGTTATAAAAGACAGTGACTTCTGGAGCTCTCATTCTCTTTGCCTCTTTCTCCTCTCTCTCTCTCTTTCTCTCTCTCTCTCTCTGTCTTCTTCCTGGCTTCCTCTGATGAAGCAAGTTGCCACACTGTGA
Organism: Colobus angolensis palliatus; assembly: GCF_000951035.1. Taxonomy (NCBI): domain Eukaryota; kingdom Metazoa; phylum Chordata; class Mammalia; order Primates; family Cercopithecidae; genus Colobus; species Colobus angolensis. The sequence continues at coordinate 15,667,325 of NW_012115932.1, read as the reverse complement.
ACTGCCCTATGGAGAGGCCCAAGTGATAAAGAACTGCAGTGGCTGCAGTCACCAGCTAGTGATTTGCTGAGACCCTCTGTCCAGTGCCCATGAGGAACTGAATCCTGCCAACAACCACATCAGTGAGCTTGGAAGCCGACTCTTCCCCAGCCAATCCTTGAGATGACCGAAGCCTTGGCCAACACCTTAATTACCACCTTGTAGAGACACTGAGCCAGAGAATCCTGCTAGGCAATACCCAGATTCTTGACCTGCAGTAACTGTGAGATAATATATGTTGTTCTAAGCCATTCTGTTTTTGGGTAATTCAGTATGCAGCAATAGATAACCAATATAGCATATAACTGAAACAGATGGAATTAACGATTCCATCTGTTTGTAGCCTGATTGTAGCCAGGTAGAAACATAGGTCCATTGTTTACAAGTCTGTAGATTTTTCAAGGAAGGCTGGCCGGAATCTAATTTTAAAGCAAAATTTCCAATTAGATCAATATTTCTCAATCAAGGGAGATTTTGCCCCACAAGGGACATTTGGCAGTATCTAGATACTTTTTTATTGTCATGTCTGGAGGGCGCTCCTGGCTTCTAGGGGATAGAGGCCAGAGATGCTGCTAAACATCCCGTATGAGAAAAACATGTGGCCCAAAATGTCAATATAACGTACAAGACAGCCCCCTCTTCTCAGTATCTGGCTCAAAATGTCAATAATGTGACTTTGAGAAATCCTGAATAGAAAAACAGTGCTTGAACTAAACAAACAAGTCTGTTGATTACATTTGGTGGGAGTTTCCAGGTTGCAATCCCTTCTATAATGCTTTTTTATCTTATTTCATGGTGTGACTGGTTTCTGATGCAATCAGACTTCGTAGGGAAGGAAATGGTTTTATTCTTTGTCACTATTTCCTTTTAAACCTGCTCTGTTCCATCTCCCTCCCCTGCCTCTAGGTGACATCTTGGGTTTCCCAATCTCTTTCAGGCATTGGAACATATCATTATCAGCTATTAAAAACTCAGCCACGTCTAATATTAAAACTGAATTTCTCATCCAATTGAAAAGTTCTTTCCTCTCCTCAGTCTAGCCTCACCTGAGAATTCTTCAGATCAGCCCTTAAGAAGAGAGATATATCAATCAGAGTTCAATGAGGAAAACAGACACCATGCCAGGTATTTCCAACAAAGGGGGCTGAATAAAGGAAATTGATTAAATGGGTGTTAGAAGATGGAGGAGCAAAAAGGGGGAAGGCACAACAACACAGAGATCAATAACTGCAGGAAGCAGCTGCCACCCCTAGGGCAATGGAGTGGGAAGAGAGAAGGTGTTGTTATTAAATTCTACAAGCTTGGAAGAATTGTTGTCATCTTCAGAGCTGGGACCACTGGGGAGGAGCTGGTGCTCAGAAGCTGGGGGCTTGGAAGAGATGCAACCACCTGCAGAGACACTTCCAGAGGAAGGCAGAGAGGGATATAGAAGGAGAACAAACAATGGTTTGTTCACTCCCCTGGCCCCTCCTCCTACTTTCTGATCTCATACTAGGGCCACTTATTGACAGAATCTACAAGAAAGTCAACTCAGAAAGCATCTTTTACTGCTAAGAATTTTAGCTTATAGACTCCCAGACCCCATTTTGCAGGGCAAACACTAGAAGGTAGATATGGAGCCAAGAGACAGTGGTAGATAGCACACGAGCATGGCTGTTCTTTCATGACCCCATGGCCCTTGACCCTCCATACTTCCTCCACTCCCTATGTTTGTTCTGGCTCCTTCAGCACTGGGTTGCAAGGGGAGAAGCAGTAAAGAGCCCCAAAGGCCAAATGCCCTGTAATGTCTGAAGTCCACTAAGTTCATGCTCCAGTGTACTTTGGTGTTGGGCAATAGATCATTGGTTCTCCATACTCTGGTCAGCCATTGTGCAAATGCTGGATCTCTCTTTTACAGCTTCTTCAGGGACCTCCTGATGGGGACCTTGAAACTCTCACTTTTTTCTCTTAAGAGACAATCCCTGGCTGGCAACATACAACGTCCCCCAGTTCCTATGCTTTTGTGATATGCACCCCACAGAGACCTCTTGGGGGTCCTCTTGCCCTGGCAGGCCTTTCTTTTAGGTGAGGTCCTTTCCAGAAGACTCTAGCCTAGCTAGTCTCATGGCGCTCACATAACGCATGGGAAAAGTCAACATTTCATTGCCCCACGAAACTCTGGAAGGGCAAGTTACTTCCACAGTAGCACCCACTCTTTGATTAGTCCTCGCAGGCAAACTAACCAGGCTTCTGCTTTTAGACATCCCCAGGTGCGACTCAGGAACCATGTCTAGGTAACTCCAGGAAAATCAGTCAAATTTCCTTAAAGATTCTTCTATCAACTTAACCCCGATAGCACCACTGAATAAACCTACAGCAGAACCCCTGAATAAAAGCACATAGTACAGGCATAATTACTTCATATAACAGACTCCAAGGATGGTTCAGAGGTTTAGTAAGTTTGGATTGGTGTCTCTATGGGTCTCTTTGGCCTTACCCTCATGGTGACAAGATGGTTGCAGCATCTCCAGCAATCATATCTTCCTCCACAAAGTCCACAGTGAAAAGGAAAGGGGGTGGTGGGAGGAAAGGCCACTTTCCATCTCCCTCTGTTTTTTATCCCTCCCAAAAGGCCCTAGCAAATCTTCCCTGACATCTTGGTGGCCAGAAGTAGATCACATGTCCAGTCCTATGCCAATCACTGACAAGGGGGAATGGAAAGACCAAGACTAGCTTAGAACAATCACGAGTCAACCTTTGAGAACGAAATTGAGATGCGTTTTCTAAGGAAGAGGGGGAAATGGCTATTGGGTAGAGAACCAGCAGTATCAGCCACAGATATTTCATTGCTTTGGAAGTTTTGCACTATGTAAATACTGCCCTAAATATTCCTTTGCATGGCCAGAGCAGTTATCTGCATCTCAGTGCCCCTGTGAGCTGAAGCCTCCCCACCTCCTAAGTCAGTCATCACAGCCCTCTGTTTTGGCAGATCACCTGGAGTGTGTGAGTTGCTGGCCAGGGTTCAAATTTTCTGGCTGTGTGCCCAGGGAGAGACTATTATCAGCTGATACAGACAACCTGATTACTTCCATATTTCCCCTTTCCTACTTTTGTTTTGGTTTATCCTTTGAAAATTTCTTGAGCTCTTGTCTAGTCTAGTCAAAGCATTCTCGTCAATCCCAATCTCAGAGTGTGCAAAACCCAACATTAACAATTTAGAACGAAACCTGAAATCAACTAACAGCATCTATTTTTCTATTCGTTACTTATCTGGAAACCTTGCAGTGTGCAGTTTTGATTAGTGACTGGATTAAGAAATCCCACTGCCACCCACCAAGGACTTCTCCAGGAACCACATTTAATGAACCCCAATGATTAGATTCCCAATAGGGGAATTTGTTGGTCAAATTGCAGAATAATTATTGGGCACTGTTACTTAGAATAGGTATTGTTAGCTGTTGTAATAGACAATCTCCAAGTCAGTGGCTTCACCCAACAGAAATTTGTATCTTAATCACATAGTCTAATCAGGGTTTCTTGGCCAAGCAGACTTCCAAGCAGGGATTCAGTGACCCAGGCTCCTTCCAACTTGTTGTGCCTCCCTCTTCCATAGTCCTAAATCCTCTCTAATCAACCAATAGATGGAGAAGAGGATATGGAATTATGCATGGGAGGCCTTGCAGGGTGACCCCTGGAAGTGCACCCATCACTTGTCCCCACAATCCAGTGGCCAGAGTACTCATTCACATGGCCATACCAACACAAGAGAGGCCAGGAAGGCTGACCCCGCTATCCACCCAGGAGGAAAGCCCTCTCTGTCAAAACAAGTGCCAGGTGCTTTATATACATTATCTTGTATGGTGGGCATTAAAATTCCGATTTTAAGATGAGAAAGCCGAGGCTCAGAGTGGTGAAACGTCCTGCCCAAGGTGACACAGCTCATATGTGTCAGAGGGAGAATATCTCCTATCATTTTCTGCAATTGACTTCATACTTTTACCTTTCACATTTAGATGTTTAGTCCCCTTGGAGTCTACCTTTGTACATACTTTAACATAGGGATCTAGTTTTAGTTTTCTCCAGTTTTCCCCAAACCATATACTAGACAACTTTTTTTCACAACACTTGATGTTATGACTTCTTTTTCCCAAAAGGGTCAAACTAATTTACCTTTCTACTACTAGTGTATCTATATGCCTGTTTCACTTCGCCTTCTTTAACAGCTGACTTTATTATTTAAAAAGTCAGTGCTATTCGATGGTAGAAAATTGGTAACTTACTTCTTTTGTTGCTAATGAGATTGCTTTCTCTCATTTTCTCCCCCAAATATATTCTTCCTTTGTGAATTATCTACTTGAATTCCTTATTCACTTATTTAGTAGGGTCTGAATAACTTTCTCATGGCTTCACATACATATATACATACAGATAGTAAAAGCTCTTTATATAATAAAGATATGATGCCTTTGCCTGTCATTTTTGCTGTATGCATTTTCCTGTCTTTTCTATGTACAGATGTGCTGAATTTTCCTGCTGCCAATTCTGTCCATCTCTTTCTTTGTGATCTTTTCTGATGCTTCTAGATTTAACCAGACCTTCCCAGAGGTCTGATAAATATTCATGTCTTTTCCCCTCTGTGGTTTGATTTTTAAAAACATTCAATTCTTTAGTGCACCTGGAATGCATTTCAGTGCACAGTATGGCATGGAAGGGTCTAACTGCAGGTTTATAAGTTGCAAGAAGTCATTTACACCCCCTTCTCCCCCATCCTGAGCTGCTTTTCCTTCTCCAGGCCCAAAAGAAGCAAAGATATTATAAGTGACAAAAAGTATAAGATTGTGATCATTTTCCCCCCATTGAAGTGATTATTATTGTTGTTGTGCAGAATAGAACATTTACCATGTAGTAGAGTTCTCTTTGCTTCGCACAAATTGTGTCAGTGAGATTAGCCATCAGACATCCTCATGGGATAGAAATCATTACCCCTATTTTACAGAGGAGGAAAACTAAGGCTTAAGTGACTTGCTCAAGGTCACACACTGGGGTGATTGTTATTTTTTTTTCTTTGCGCACCTCACTTTCTTTGCTTATTCATGACCTTGCCTTCTAGCTATTAACTTAAAACGTGCTTGTTTTCTTGAAATTAAGACAGAATGACATTAGATGAATTCACTTTTTTTAAAGCAACCTTGAAATGTTCAAGAGCCCCCAAAGTAGAAAAATATACTGAAGAGGGTCCAGAAACTCCCAAAATAGGTTGACACCATCCCATTGTGATCTTTTCTGATGCTTCTAGATTTAACCACATCTCCCCAGCAGCCCTATAAATATTCTAGTCTTTTCCCCTTGTCACCTTGGTAATTACCACTGTCACCTTGGTCAACAAGCAGTTTACATGAACTGACTTTTAGGGGAATTGGCTCCAGGCTCTAGAGTCAAGAGCTCATGTGAACTTAAATACATGGGTGATTGCTAGCGATTTGGGTCAGAAAGAGGATTCTCATTTATTTGCCTTCCTGTTTTAGGAAGATTTTCATTTTTGTGATCTTGGAAGACGACTCAGTGAAGGGAGAAAGAAAAGACTGAGCAGAAAGGAGGTGGGAAAATGTAAGAAAACACTGACTCCCCACTGAGAGATCTGCTGCCACGGTACAGTGCCTCTTTGCACCTCAGTGTTCTGTAAAATGGGACTACCGACTAACCCTTGCTTTGCAGAACCAGCCATGGTGAGGATAACCTAAAACCGAACGCAGGCACGCCAGGCACCTGACCCTGTTAAGAGCCATCTCTGCATTCTCTCAGGCACTTCCCACATTGGTCCTAGGAGGAAAGCCCACCACGAGGATTTGGTGACGTTCCGAGATTGGCCAAGGTGCATATTTGGAAGCAGACTAGGAAAAGCTCCTAAATTAGGAAGGAAAGAGGATGCTAGAGAGGGAAGAAGGAAGACAATCTATTTTGTACCCGAAGGCCCATGTTGGTGTTCTATTCCCCTTCTATAGGTGAAGGAAGAATGAAGACTGAGGGAAGTGCAGCAGTGAGCTCAGGTTCACAGAGGATTCAGTTCCTGGTCTCTGGGCTACAAAGGCTGGGAGGGAGGGGTCTCAAGAGATAAAGGTGGGGGTACATGTAACATGACGACTTGGTCAGGAGTGAAGCACCATCAGGTTGTAAACCCCACAAGGACCCAGGTATTTTGACTCTTAGTAAGGTCACTTGGAGATGTTATGGTTTTCCAAGCCAGAAGAGTGACCAACTGCATGAAAGGTTGGGTGTAGGAAGTGACCACACAGCTCAGATCATAGTGCCATGTCAGGGGAATAAACATGCCTTCTAGCCCAGCAAGGTCCTGGTTACAGGGCCTTGGCTCAATTAAATAGAACAAGCAATAGGTACTTTTAGCTTGGCAAAGTGGTCAAAAACAGGTTGCAAGAACAAACTGGGCCAAGCCATTCCTCCATAAACTACAAAAGAATCCTAATTTCACAGTTTCTTGCCTTTAAACTAATTTAAGTATATTAAACCGTTCAGCATCTATCATCATGGTAGCTGGGCGGCAGGGGTGGGGGTGGGTACAAGTACAAAGACCAGAGTGAGGATAGAGCAATGTGTGAGAAAAACCTGGATTCTGGTATAGCTCTGCTGCCAAGAATATCTCCCTGCCTGGAACAGTTGGAAATGCAAGAGAGTATTTTATGATTTGTCTGTTTGTTTGCCAATTTCAAAGAAATCTTGATGTAGAAAGTTTGAAAAACACATAGAAATATAAAGAAGTAGGAAAAAATCACCCATAATCCTATCATCCAGTAATAACCACTTTACACTGTGGTATTTTTCTCTCTAGAGTTTCTCTCTGGGCTTTTGTTTTTTAAATAAATGTGGTACTTGGCTTGAGACCCATCCACTTCCCAAACTGGATGAGATGAGGCCTGTAACATCCTGCAAATATATATATTTCAGATTATAAAATGTAATATGCTCATTAGAGAAAATCTAAACATTTCAACAAGGATGAAGAAAATTAGATTAAAATTCCACCAGGCAGAGAATTAACATTGCGGTGAATTTCCTTCCCATCTTTTTTCTTTACATTTCTTTGATTATCATATATGTGTTTACCTAATTTTGCATTCTACTTTTTTTCCTTAACATTATATCATGAGCATTTCCTCCTGTTATTGCACATTCTTTCAAGGCTACATAATATTCCTGGGTATGGACATTGCACACCTTATTTAATTCTTCCTCTATAATGAATGTTCGATTTTCTGAGTAGTGTTTTTTTTTAACAAATCTTTGCCCACAGCTGTTTTATTTCTCTAGGATTGACTCCTTCAAGATGAATTACTGGGTGAAAGTGGATGAATCTTTTAGAGAATATGAATCTTTTAACACATACTGCCACATCGTCCTTTTGAAGGGTTGTAACTGGAGCAGTGCAGGGGAGTACCTACTCCCTTATACCCTTGATTTAACCTTGAGAGCTCTGTCTGCTTTACTTTGCAAAACGCTATTGCTAATTGAATGGGTGATTGTATCATTCCTGAGCTAGGACCCAAAATGGCTACTGCCTTCACTGGCCATGGCTTTTTGACATTAAGTCAACCAGTTAACTCTTGACTCCGTTTCCCCATTCTTACCACGACGTGTTCTTTAAATTCAGAAGATGATTTCAGCTTAAAGTTGGAAATACTGGTTCACATTCCAGCTTCAGCTTTTTAAGATTGTAATTCTTAATCTGCAAAATGGGAGTAATACCTAGATTACAGAATAATGATGATTTAAAAACAAAACAAAACATCACAACAAAAAAGTACGTAAATTGCTTAACACCATGCCTGGCACAGAGCAGATGCCCAATGAATATAACAATTATCTTCTTTCCTCTCTTCTTTATCTTCAACATAGAAACCATTTGAAAAGTCAGGAGAAGTAGCATTAATCTATCAGATTTCTAGTTGAAGAGACCAAAGCTCAAAGAAGCTAAGCAACTTGCCTAAAGTCCTGGTAGCTGGTAAAAGACAGCATGAGGTCCACTCCCAAGATCTGAAAGAGGGGACAGCTGCAGGGCTAAATACGGCCTAGGCATCTGTTTTATTTGGCCCACATAACCAAAAATAAGTAAGAAAATAGGATAAAATTAAATAAAGACAACCTTTAAAAAAAGGAGCTTTTACATCCGTATTTGATTTCTGGTTTCTCTTGAGAAATCATTCAATCTGGTGATGGGGCTGGTGAAGTCCACTGGTGCCTGTCCCCTTTGCAGAGGCCACGCATTTCCAGTTCTCCAGGTCTACGGTGGGTGTCCGTGGATTTGAGATACTGCCTGGCTCCTGGGCGCACTGGAGTTTGCGACCCCTGCTCTGACCCAGTGTGATATTTCCTGGGAGGTATCTGGCCACCTCCCAGGATACCCACTCCTGCTAACCTCAGACAGCGCGGGTCTGGACGCCCGCCCTGAGGCCGGAGAATTGCCCACCAAGCCAGGTCCTGCGGAGGCCCGTTGTAGTCAAAGAATGTGAACGTACATTGTTCTCCGCCCAGCCGCATTCATGCGGGGTGAGCTCACCCTGGCCCGCTGCCTCCTTCCCCCAATCTCTCCAATTAAAAACATATTACCTTCCCGCTCCGCCCGGAGCAGCCCTGGGCCGCAGCTTTATTTTATAAACACGTTTAGACAAGTTCAAAAAGGAATGATTCATGCTGGACCTGAGCACTCCTAAAGGCGAGGGCTGCTGAGCATTTTCACAGGGCACGCATCCTGAGCCGGACCAGGCCCGGCCCTCGGGGGGTATCACCTCTCCCGCTCGAAGGCCGGGATTACCTGGCCGCAGCTGGAAGGACTTACCCACAAGGCCACCTTTCGGCACCCCCAGCGCAGCCTCAGTCAGGGGCTGCGCCCGGACCAGACCTAGCCACCGGGGGCTCCCGGAGGGGAAGGGCGCAGGCCCTGCCCCTCCCCTGCGGGGAGGCTCCTCTGATCCCCACTCCTGTCTCCCAACCCCAGTGACCCCTCCTCCTCTCTCCTGAGCGGCTCAGCTCCGAGGCTTCCAGGTTCACCCTACCACCCTGTGGGCGAATTCCCTCCTTCAACCCATTCCATCCAGCACTCCTGGAGGGTGCACCCTGGAGGGCCTTTTATGCTCTTTCCACAGAGCCAGGCTTAGTGTCTGGCACAAGGAAGGGCACGCAGCAGGTGTCAGAATCATAGTAATAAGAATGAGGAACTGGTTGAACAGACAGCATTGAGAGGGTGCCAGGTATATACTTAGTAATTTACATATATTCTTTCATTTAATCATCACAAGAACCCTATGAAGTAGGTGCTGTTTGTGACAAGGCCATTTCACAGATGAGGAAATTAAAGAGTGGCAGGATTTGGTTTCAACTGAACTCTACCCACAGGGTCTGCCCTAGCTGTCAGAAGTGGAAGAGCCCATTGGCCATTTGGTCTTGTCACTTGATTTGACAGGTCTACAAACGGAGGCCCGGACAGGGAAGGATGTCCCTGAGACCGTAAAGGATGGAGCAGCCTCAGCAGGAGCCCCAGCTCCCTGCCTCTGTGGTGCACTGCATCGTGCCAGTCCCTGGCATCATGCCTGAAACATAGTAGGAATTCAGTGGATGTTTCTGAAGGAGTGAATTTTTTATGGCACTCCTCCTCAGACCTCAGTTACTGTGACTGTATCTCACTCATATCTGAATCCCCAGTGTCCAGCATCAGACCTAGCACAAAGTAGGTTCTCTGACGATATCTGTTGAAGGAATGAATCAGCTTCTGATTGTGCCATTAGCCACTGCACTTTAATCCTTCATTATTATTTTATGGTTACTGGGTTATTAATTTTCTCTCCTCAACTGAAGGGTAAACATGGGATCTCCTCCCTCCTTTGTAGGCAGGCTATGCTTAGCACACAGAGGTGTTAATTCCATGGGTGATTACTCACTGGTTCTTGCTCTCATTACTCTCTATTGAGCATCTACTATGTGCCAGGCACTGTGCCAGGCTCTGGCCAAGTGTGCCTGATACAAAGGCAAGTCCAACCATGACCCACTCCTAGGAATGACGGTATCATCCCTCAGCAGCGTCTCTGCCCCTGTTCATTGTGACCATGGTGGATAGGACTGTGGTAGCCTCATCTAACTTCAGAGGAATCTGGGATGAAGAAGTTGTCCAAAGTCCTTGGTCTTCTCTGCCCGTTCTTCACCAGTCTTCGTAACCTCAGTCAGTCCAGTGGTGCCAATCACCAGGGGCAGGAAGTTGCCAACTGTATTCTGCTCATTGATCCAGTCACTCAACAAACCCTTATTATGTGTCCACTGTGTGCCAGGTCCCATAGTTGTAAGAAATAGACTGCACTTGGCTGGGCATGGTGGCTCATGCCTATAATCCCAACACTTTGGGAGGCTGAGGTGAATGGATTGCTTGAGCTCAGGAGTTCAAGACCAGCCTAGGCAACATGGTGAAACCCCATCTCTACTAAAAATGCAAAAATTAGCTAGGCATGGTGGCGCATGCATGTAGTACCAGCTACTTCAGGGGGCTGAGGCAGGAGGATCACCTGAGCCTCGGGGGGTGATCGTGCCACTGTACTCCAACCTGGGGGATAAAGACCCTATCTCAAAAAAAAAAAGAAAGGAAGAAAAAAGAAAGACAGAAATAGCCTACACTGAGGATCAACCTCACAGGAAGTGTCTGTATTCGTTGGAAGGCTCTGGGGCCAAGTGACAAAAAGTAGGCTCAGGCAAAGGGGGAACCAATGAGCACCTATCATCAAACACAGAGATGGCCTCAAGCACTGCAAAGAGTCTTTCTCTATATCTCATATCTTTGCCTCTTCTTCTTAGGGTTGGCCTCTTTACCCTTGTCACAATAAGATCACGGCCACTGTCAATATTAGGGTTCAGGATTCCCAACCTCACCCCCTCATCAGTCTAAATAGAAAATCCCCAGGGAGGCTGAAAACAGAAGAGAAGGTGCTGCTCTGACAACATAACAGAGTGGGTGACAATAAGCCTGCTTCCAGATCATCCTTTTCGTGTCCTTAGCCTGTTTCATTTTGATTCCTATGTCTAAGAGCCTGATTCGTAGATGATTTGATGGTGAGGTGAATGAGTTACATTATTTTGGTTGTAAGCAGATTTTCTAAAAATAACTGTTGTTGGGAAGGATATTCAAGAGCTCTCATAGAATTCAAAGATGCACAGAACAATGAGTCACAGAAAAGAAGGACCCCAGTGGCCATGGTTCTTCCATGCTTGGAGTTCACAGAACCTTTTCCTCATAGCATCTCCCTTTATGGGCTTCACCTCCAACAACGACCAGCCTCTGTAATTCCAGCAACTACCAGTTCAGTTCCACATGTCAGATTCCTGGGGAGCAATTGGAATTGGCCTGGTGTGGGTCACTTGCTCATTCTGTGCCAAAGAGCAGGTTCAAGAGGTCGGGTCACATTGTACTAACATGACAACTCTTATCGGAACCCTGGGTGGAGGATTGAAGCCCAGGTGATGGTTTCCAGAAGACGATGATGAGCAACCAAGCCACAGAGCAGAGAGCACTGGTTAGCAGGGGGCACCTTGATTTTTGGTAAAAGCTCTTCCATTGGGAAAATCCAGGTTTCCTGTCTTCCAGGGAAACCACTTGGTTTAGAGGAATCAACAGGGGTTTGGGAGTTGGAATTTAATATAAATCCTTGTTTCACCACTTCCTAGGTGTGTGACCTTGAAGATACCACTCCCCCTCTCTGAGCCTCAGTTTCCTCGGGTATAGAATGGAAGTAATAATGCCTCCTTTGTGAAGGGTGATGTGGGAATTGAATATATCCAACAGATTAGGTGCCTGGAGCCTGGTAAATGCTGAATAAGCAAGTTGACTTGTTTTCCCTCTTGAGAATTTTGTGTTTGTGACAATGAATATGCTTGACATCCGAAACAATAAGCTATAAGACTCAAATTCAAAATGCTTCCAGAAGTCTGACAGTGACAAAAATGAATTAAGAGGGCCCAGTGTAAGGAAAGGCCAAGGAAGGGAACTGACACTGAGCTCAATGTCTTGAAGCAGTAGGGAAAGAGGCACAGCAGAGAGCATGCACATTACACAGGCTGTAGCCATGACCCTTCCAGCCAAGTGCTGCCATGCAGGAAGGTGTGGCCTGTGTTGTCAGATCTTTGAGGTTTTAAGGAAAAGTCAGAAATCAGATTTTCATGGGAAATTTTCTGACTTTTAAATATTGGCAAGGAATTCAAAATTTTAAAACGTAGTAACATCAAGAGAATGGAAAAACAAACTATAAACTAGGAGGAAATATTTGCAAAAGATATATCTGATAAAGATATCAGATTATTAATCCAGACTATACAGAGAACTCATACAACTCAACAATAAGAAAATGAACAACCAATTAAAAATTGGGGAAAGATCCGAACAGATACCTCACCAGAGAAAATATACAGATGGCAAATAAGCATACGAAAAGATGTTCCACATCATATGTCATTAGGGAACTGCAAGTTAAACAACAATGAGATACCACTAAATGCCTACGCGAATGGCTAAAATCCAAAACACTGACAACAACAAATGTTGGCGAGGATGTGCAGCAGCAGGAAGTCTCATTCATGGCTGGTGGAAATGCAAAATGGTACAGCCCCTTTGGAAGACAGTTTGTCAGCTTCTTACAAACCAAACATACTCTTACCATACGATCCAACAATTGCACTCCTTGGTATTTACTCAAAGCAGATCCAAACTAACGTCCCTACAAAAGCCTGCACGTTTACAGCAGCTTTGTTCAAAACTGCCAAAACGTAGAAGCAACCGGATGCCTTTCAATAAGTGAGTGGATACATAAACTGTGGTACATCCAGACAATGAAATATTATTCAGTGCTTAAAAAAAAAAGAGCTATCAAGCCATGAAAATATAGGGAGGAACCTTAAATGCATATTACTAAGTGAAAGAAGCCAATTTGAAAAGGCTACATACTGTATGATTCCAAGGGAGTGACATTCAGGAAAAGGCAAAACTATGGAGACAGTAAAAAGATTACTGGCTGCCACGGATTGAAGGGAGGGAAGGAGGGATGAATACGCGGAGCACAAAGGACCTTTAGGGAAGTGAAATGCCTCCACATGATAGTGTAATGGGGAATACATGTCACTGTACATCTGTCCAGACCCATACAATGTACAATGCCAAGAGTGAGCCCTAATGCAAACTATGGTCTCTGGGTGACACTCAAGTGTCAGGGTAGATTCATCAGCTGTAACCAACATACCCTCTAGTGGGGACATTGATAATGGGGGAGGCTATGCGTGTGTTGGGGCCGTGGAATAAGGAAAATCTCCACCTTCCTCTCCATTTTGCTGTGAACCTAAAACTGTTCCAAAAAATCAAATCTGTTAATAAAAAAAAAAAGGGTAGGCTGGGTGTGGTGGCTCACACTTATAATCCCAGCACTTTGGGACGCCAAGGTGGGTGGATCACCTGAGGTCAGGAGTTCGAGACCAGCCTAAGCAATATGGTGAAACCCCGTCTCTACTAAAACTACAAGAATTAGCCAGGCATGGTGGTATGCACCTGTAGTCCCAGCTACCTGGGAGGCTGAGACAGGAGAATTGCTTGAACCCGGAAGGCAGAGGTTGTAGTGAGCCAAGATCCCATCACTGCACTCTAGCCTGGAGTACAAAGAGAGACTCCGTTTCAAAAAAAAAAAAAACAGAAAACAAAGTGTAACAACCTACCTATGGGCTGGATTTGACCTGAGGACCCTTGGGCTGCCAGTGTGTGATGCCTGAGAAACAGCCCACCTTCTCAAAGCCAAGCACCACCTGGTTTCAGGACTTCATCTTTCCAGCCAGGTACACATATTAGGTGAAAGTGTCTTCATATTTCTAGATTGTAGTCACCGTCAGAGATGCCTGCACCTGCCCATCAGATGTTTTGATTAGCACAAAATAATAAAAGTGGCCATATGGAGGTAAAGCAGTTCTAGGCCCCAGCCCAGGCAACCTACCTGGAGTTAAGTGACAGTCCTCAGGTGCTGGAATAAAGACCAGCTAAAGACCTCATCACTGCCTTCTTAAGGTAAATATCTAGCCTGGAATGTCTGTGATAATTAAGGAAAAAAAGGGAATCATGAGAGGTGACACAAGGGGCCGGCAGGGAAGATCCTCCTTAATCCCAATTATGGAGGCAGGGGATCTGGTCCTGCTGCTTGGAGCCCTGTGGAGGGAGTGGTGTTGGTGGCCCATGGTGTAGGGATAAATGCTGCTTAGGGAACCACCATGAAGCTGACTAGAAGGCTTTGTAGGCTCCTGAGCAAAGACCAACACACCTGTCCCCCACTGAGTGACTTCTGCCTGGGTCTCAAAATCACACCAAAGCACTGCTTCAGTCAGGTGACCAAGGTCAATATCAGCATCACCAATCACATTGACAACATGGACTCTTAATAAGACGTGATGAAATGGTACTTTACCTCTGTGATCTTTTTCTCAAAAACCCCAGTCTAATTACCAGAAAAATATCAGGCAAATACCAATAGACGGGCATCCTACAAAGTAGCTGACCAGAACTTGCCAAACTGTCGAGGGCATCAGAAGTAAAGAAAGTCCGGGAAACTGTCAACAGCCGAGAGGAACCTGAGGAGACGTGACAGTGAAATGCTGATGATGAAATGCGATATGATGACCTGATCGGGTCCTGGAACAGAAAAAGAACATTAGGTAAAAGCTAAAGAAGTCTGAGTAAACTATGAGCTTTGGTTAATAATATAAACTATGTGCTTTAGTTAATCATACTATGTCAACATTGGTTCACTAATTGTAACAAATGAACTGCACTAATGTGAGATGTTAACAGGAGAGGCTGTGCAGGTGTTGGCGGGAGAAGAGGTGATAGACAAGAACTCTCAGTACTATCTGCACAATTTTTCCGTAAATCTAAAACTATTCTAAAAAGTAAACATTGTTAATTGAAGTCTATTCGTTTAACAAATCATGTACACAATGAAGTCACATAACCAGATAACCTGGATTCGTATGTTGGCTTCAATACAACTTTTGGCCTGGCAACCTTGGGCAAATTATTTTAACCTCTTTAGGCCTCTGTTTCATCATTTGCAGTATAGGGCTAAGAATAGTTTTAAATTTTTTTTAACTCACGGGGTTGTTTGGAGAATGAAAGAATGTATTGCCTGTGAAGCGCTTGGCTCAGCGCCTGCCACATATATAGCACTCGTTAAGTGATAAGTATTATTATAGGCATATATTCACATACACATGTACTGGGGTTATTACTGATGCAGGGTTTATTTTTATTGTTCTATTTTATTATTTTTTAAAGGCAAAAACTGTCATTTTTAGAAGTGTCATCCAGTTCTGTTCCTAGCATAAAAGGTCTTTTGTGTTTAAGCCAAAAGCACTTGAATTGTTTTTCTAATTATGTGGGCATCAGACAAGCAGACATTCACTTTCTGGGTTTGAATTTAGGTTTTGGTAGGGGGTAGATATTTGTCTTCATCAGAGCCGAGGGCTTCGGCCTTTTAGTGGACTCCATTTCCCCTGCTACTCCTTCCTACTTCCATGGGGCTTGAGGGTCACTGGGAGGAAGGTGAGGCTATCTGCATACAGGCCCAGAGGACTTCTGGAAGGAATGGGACTGAGACCCCAACACTTATCTTTGACATTCAAAGCTGTGAGAAGGCCTCTGATGAGGGACGGCACTTGACCAAAAGTTTCCTCACCCCGTCCAGCCGGAAAGGAGGTCTGGCTCAGGAACCCAAGCTCGGCACCACGGGTAGGTGGGGCGGCCAGTGTGCCAATGCTGAACACAGCCCTGTGGGTCCACCACCTGGCATCGCCTCCTTTGGCACAGAGGCCCACTGAGCATACCACTAGAATCATATGTCCCATAGTGTCCCATTCTACACTGAGAAATGCTGACTTGAGGGGCCTGAGCTGCCGAAGTCGCCAGTGCAGCAGCAAAACCCCACACGTCGCCTGTTTCTCTGCTGAGCCCCACATGGGGTGAGAGAAACCTTGCATCTGAGTCGTAACTCTCTGTTTTGTCCAGAAATGTCATGTGGCTGCAGCCAAGGACACCGTCAGACTTCCCAGTTTCCTCTTCCAGAAGATAGTGACCAGGCCTGTGTCCTGGTCCAAGCAGGCCCTGGACAACTTGGTCATCACAGAATGGCCACTGGGGAGAAATGACTTTTTTATAGTAAGCAGGAGATACTATCATTTGACTCTTAGCAGAAATGTGACCTCATTTGGCGCCTTGAGCTGGAGAACTGTGCACTGGTTACCTGCAGAAGTGTCCACACACACAGACACTTGTAAACACACTTATGCATGTGCACTGTGCACACACACGTACGTGCAGACATATGCTGCCGCACTGCTCATTGTCTTGGCAAGAAAAGTTCTTTTTTGCACTCAGCTTTTCTTCCCAAGTCTTGGATTCTTGGAAAGGGACTGCAGCTGGGGATGGGGGGTGGGGAAGGAACAGGGGAGCGGCAGGCCATGTGGAGAGAAGCTAATTTGTTTCTGCAGTCGACAGATGGGGTGAGGACAAATTACACAGTGGGTACTAAAACTCCTTTTTAAATTCAACAATATTTGCAAACTGATCTGAGCCCCCCAGAAGCAATAAGAGCGAGTGTACAGTCTGAGAACGAATTCCAATGTCTCTTAAGGGTGGGGCTATTCAAAAACCTTTACAGGATGCCTGGCCTGTAGTGTGTATATCCCCACGTAAATATTAGCCACAGCCTCATAGGGCCACCAGGAAAAAAAATGATAGATACATCTTGGATGTACAGAGAGTTTCCTGCTACAGATAGATGTGAGACCCTTTGGATATTCTAAAATGACTAAATTTAAGGTATAAAAGAAAACAGCTATTTTCTTTTGGTCATTTTTTGGTCATTGTAAAACAATATATGTTAGTTATAGAAAACTTAGAAAAGTACGAATAGTAAAATTTCCTCCACCCAGAGAGATTGGGTGTTATCTTAAATAAATATTTATAAATATTATTGACATTTGAGTATATATACACCCAATCTAGTTAGAGCTATAGCTGTAACTATAGCTGTATGCCTTGCAAATATTGGTACATGAAACGGAGGTACTGAGCATTTTCTCATGGTGACTTGAAATAATGTTAATGTCCATCTCTGCAAGCGTAAGCACACAGATCTTTTTAAGGCATGAAAGTACTTAGGAAAGAGAACAGAATTGGCTGCCCCACCCCCAAACTCCTCCAACCCTCCTGATCCCCACCCCCCCGCCCTACTCTCCCCACCCCCACTGCCTAGAAGAGTGGGCTGCTGCAGGAACTTGGATATTCAGCATCCTCGGAACATTTGTGCACATCTGGAGGAATGGTTACGAAGATTAATGTCATGCTCAGTGTCAGAACTCCCCCTGACATTTCCTCAGTTTATCCAAACAATTTAGGGGAGCTCTCTGGGGATTAGGAACCACACTCAGCAGTGCAAGGCCCACACTTAACCTCTTGAATTCTCATCTCCCTGGAGACACGCGTGCAAGTTTTATTCTTTAATTGCTAAAACAATGAGGTCGTGTACAAAACCAACACAGCAAGAGCTTGAGACAGTTTCAGGCAAGAATGCGAAAAAGGAAAATCTGGACCCACTGGGTTTATGGAAATTATATTAATATCTTTAAGCCAGGTTTGAAAGCCAATAGAAATGGAAACTAAATGATAAATAAATTCATGTTTTTGAAACCATTATGTGTATTAAACAGGATCTTGAAGCAAATGAAGTACTTTAAGTGTGATTCAGAGAATATTTTGTTATCCTTTCTTCCTACTATGGGAAGAGATTTAGCTTCATTTTAAACCAGTTAAAGGCTGTTTAAAAATTATTTCTTTTTATGAATAATGTATGTCATGTAAATAATATGTCTTCTGTATTGCTTTGGCTGCCAGGGGGCTCAGGAACTCATCGATTCAACTTAAATTACTACATAGGTCTTGCATATCTATGTTGTTATATTCCCTCTGGTTTTGATTCTTTTGATTTTTTTTCCCCCTGATCCTGGTTTTTATCTAGTTAGAGTTTTGTTTTATTGCATGTATTTTTTTGTAAGCCACCTCAAATCTTTTGTTAGATAGATTTGTAGATCAAAACAACTTGGATTTGTGGTTTAGTTTAAGAAGAAATGAACATTTTGGTTTGGTTTTGGAGTTCAGCAAATTAGTGTGATTAGCTCTGATTTGAGGTTTACAGTTCTATTACGTTAAAGTCCTTGGTATTTAATACATCAAAGGGCCTGAGAGCTTGCACTTAACCTCCTGTGTGTTAACACTACACAGTGCATTGCATGTCTGTTTCCAATGATCACTGGGTAAGAAGCTCTTGGAGATTCTGTCCTAGAATCTTGCTCACCCTTTAGGCATGGTGGGATGGATGTATGAGACCCAATTTTCAAGCACAGAGTCATTGAAGAGTTGAGGAAGGAAAGTGACCATACTTGCTCCAACATTTCCCTATATTTTTGCTTTTGAAGAGATGAAAGCCCAGATCTTCTGTATGCAAGAGGATACATGTCCTACTTTGCTCAACATTCTACTTCCTATTATAGCAGTTCTGGAATCATCCACCAACGTCACACTGAGAGGTTCTTACATCCTGCACCTGTCCACTTCTCCAGGAGTCAGGAACCTTCCCACCAGGGAAAGGAGAAGCTCTGGCTTGAGAGACAGCAGATAGCATAGTCTCCCCAGGGAGGAGGAAAGATCATAAACAAGGCTTGGGCTTGAATTCCAGAGCTTTGATTCTCCACATTGGCTCTGGTGGATCCCCCAGGGAAACCCTTGGATTCCGCCAAAGACCACTAATTTATGTTAACACCTAGACAGAGGATGCTTGTTGGGGTGGAATCAGGCACACTGGGTTCTGGTTACTGCAAGGACACTCGCTCTTAGTCAGACCTCATGCCAACTCCTTAACATCTCTGTGTCTTTATTTCTCCAAGACCCAACAGAAGGGTGAGGAAGCTGACAGAAGGGAATCCATTCATCTCGACCTCCGCTGTTTTTCAGAGACCATGTTTTCCACTTACCAGCCTCATCATTTATTAGCTGTATGGCCTTGAGCAAATGCCTTCATCTCCCTGAGACTTTGTTTCCTCATCTGAAAGAGGAAATGATCTATTAATCATGAAGCTAACAAAGCTTAAGGCTCAGGGCCCCTCCCTTTGTGCAGGTTTCCTCCAAAGCCCGGGAAGAGGGCTGACAATGCATTCACTTGGTCGTATGTTTTGACAAAATTTGTAAAAGCAAGATATTTTAGTCCCAATTGGTCAAGACTACTGTCCCTTTCCATGTGATTTCCTCTCTCATACTTTGCCATAATCATTTTTGAAATCAGGCTAAGGTGAAGATGAGTTGGGTCACCTCTGATCTGAGTTTAGTTAAATTTATTTGTGTAGTTGTCTTTCCCTTTTTTTTTTTGACAGAATCTTGCTCTATCACCAGGCTGGAGTGCAGTGGTGCTATCTTGGTTCACTGCAACCTCCACCTCCTGGGTTCAAGCGATCCTCCTGCCTCAGCCTCCCAAGTAGCTGGGACTACAGGAGCATGCCACCACGTCCAGCTAATTTTTGTATTTTTAGTAGAGACGTTGTTGGCCAGGCTGGCCTCAAACTCCTGACCTCAGGGGTTCTGGCTGCCTCAGCCTCCCAAAGTGCTGGGATTACAGGCATGAGCCACCATGCCTGGACTGTGTAGTTGCCTTTCTAGGGTAGGAATGGCTTCCAGGAATACTCCCACTTCTGCTTAAATACTCCTGCTTCCCCTTCAATAATCCCATTGTCCAAGACGGGGTATTCCTAGAAGCCGTCTCGCAATATGAAAGTTTTCTAGAGTGCCTCACACCAGAAATATGTGGGTAGTGGAAGAGGAACAAAATTTGAAATATATGGAGTCAAAGCCTAGTCTGTGAAAAAAACCCAAAAACAAACAAACAAACAAACAAACAAAACTTCCAATCATCAGACATGTAAAACTGTAAGCAGGCAATTTGGTTTCTGTAGATATATAATTAAAATAGAAGTTCTTTTTTTCTCAGAAACATGCCCAGTAATTCAGCCTATGAAATTATAAAATCACCATTCTTTTTTTCTTCTTTGAATGGGAACCATGTAAAATAATCATTTATTAAGTTTTTGTTTGTAGAGCCCAAATCAATAACAGAACTACAAACAGCTAGCATATTTTATGTGATTTTGCATGTTTTTGCATCTCAACTCTGAATAAAAAAAAAATTCAACCATGCTAAAGGAAAGACTGAGTTATCTTTCTGTTCTTTCCATAGGAAATAATATCACATCTTTGTCATATGAAAAGATGATCAAAGAGTATGTGGCCAAAAATAGTGGAAGTATTATAGAGGAATGCTAGGCAATATTTTAATTAAAAATATTACGTAAATTTTATAGCTTTCGTGATGTTTGTGGCATCTGTCAGCTTTTTAAAATATGAAATATGTGTGATTTCTTTTTGTATACTAAAATATTCACTTTTGTATCTGATTTTTATTTGTGATTTCATAAGCCTCAGGGTATAACCTGGCTACTTTTCTGAAAATGGGCATAATTACACCCACTTTGCAGACAGATGGGAAATGTTCTTGTGAGATGTGTGTAAAGGCTTCCCTGAGCCAGGACTGGGCTGCTTAGTGGATAGCAGTTATTATGGTGATTATCATCACAGGAGATACTGCAGGAAGTTTCTGTCTGCTAGGAGCTTGGGGAGACCCTTCAGTACTCACAGTGTATTAACTAAAGGGAACACTTTCATTCATTTTAAGAGCAGCCGCACCTGTTTCTGGGGAATATGAAACCTCAGTGCCCCCCTGCACTAGATAGCTATAGTTTTGCACCTAACTCTATCTATCTTCCTCACTCTTTTGAGAAATGTTCCTTTCTCCATACCAGCCTTGTGGCTATGACTCAGTCATCTGTGTTCCCTGGGACTCTTTCTACTTGGCTATGGTAATTGACCCAAAGTGACCAGATCACTGCTCTGTCTTGAAATTTTTGACCTTGACACTAGAGGGATCAGGTCTTAGTCCTTCTATGGTAGAGGATCTTAGAAGTGTGCTCTTGGTAACTGCTGATGACCATGTTCCCAGTCACAACTGTCTGAGAAGGTAAAGTCAGAAATCAGAGGAAAAGAGGCATTCCAAATGAGGAGAGAGAGTCCTGGGGTGCTCAGCTCCCTGGTTCTTATGGCTCCTGAGTTCCCAGATACACTCCTATGTTCCCACAGTCATGCTACTTCTCTAATACATGCCTCTATTTTTTCCTAAAATAGTCGAGTTGGCTTTTAGATAAGACTCATGTCAGCCTACACCCTAGGAATAAAGGTGAGCTGGAAATGGGCCAGACATTACAAAGATTAAAACTCATTCTTGAATCAGCCCAATTCCTGTTTGAGTTCATTCTGTGAACTTCTATTATAATAGCTTGTCAGAAGCTAAAGAAAATCCTCTCTTTGGAGGAAAATAACATCATCTGGAGCTTCTAAAATTTTTTATACAGAAGTTTTCAATACTCAATAAAAAGTTATTGGTCGGGCGTGGTGGCTCATGTCTGTAATCCCAGAACTTTGGGAGGCTAAGGCAGGTGGACTACTTGAGACCAGGAGTTCAAGACCAGCTTGGACAACATGACAAAAACTCGTCTGTACCAAAAATATAAAAATTAGCTGGGCGTGGTGGCACTTGCCTGTAATCCCAGCTACTTGGGAGGCCGAGGCACGAGAATCACTTGAAACTGGGAGGCAGAGGTTGCAGTAAGCTGAGAGTACACCACTGCACTCCAGCTTGGTTGACAGAGTGAGACCCTGTCTTTAAAAAAAAAAAAAAACTATCAGACATACCAAGAAAAAATATATATATATAATAGAAACAAGACCATAGGTGATCTGAATATTAGAATAATCAGACATAGACTTTAAAAATTGAGATTAATATATTCAAGAAAATAAATGACAAGTTGAACATTTTCACTAGAGAACTCAATCTTTAAAAAAGAATCACATGAAAGTATTAGACGTTAAAAATATAATAATTGAAATTAAGAATACAGGCAATGATTTTAATATCAGATTAGATACAGCCAAAGAAAAGTTTAATGACCTGAAAGATGGATTCATAGAAAATATACAAATTGAAGCATAAAGGTTAAAAAAATAGAAATTTTTAAAGCCATAAAATACATATGAAAATGGTGAAAAGATCTTTCTTACATGCAATTGGAGTCCAAGAAGGGTAGAAAAAAGAGAACAAGACAGAAGTCATTTTTAAGAAGATAATAGCTAAACATTTTTTTGAAACCTGGTAAAAAGGTCAAACTACAGATTCATGGATCACTAGGAACTCCAAGCTGAATAAATGCAGAGGAAAAACACACCTTAACACATCAGAGTAAAATTGCTGAAGGCCAAAGACAAAGAGAATTTTAAAAGTAGTTAGACTGAAAATGACACTTTATCATCAAAGAAACAAACCAAGACTAGAAACTGAAATGATGTAAACCAAAAGACAATGGAATAACATATTGAGAGTGCTGGGATAAAATTACTGCCGGCATAGTTTACAGCCAGTGAAAATATCCTTTAAAAATGGGGCCTCAAAGACACTTCCAGACAAACAACAACAGAGAATTGGCTATCAAATGACTTGCACCAAAATAAATACTAAAAGGAGCTTCCTCACAAACTTCTTTTAGAAGTGCTAAAAGAAATACTATCCCAGAAAGATGCACAGAAATGCAGGAAGAGTTGACAAGCAATGGAAGGGATAGATATGTAGATAACTCTAGATGAAATTTGACTGCATAAAATCATGACAATATAGTTAATCCTTGAGCATGGGTTAGAACTGCACAGGTCCAGTTATGCATGGATTTTTTTCTATAAAATTTACACCAGCTGGGCGTGGTGACTCATGCCTGTAATCCCAGCACTTCGGGAGGCCGAGGCGGGCAGATCACGAGAACAGGAAATCGAGACCATCCTGGCTAACACGGTGAAACCCCGTCTCTACTAAACATACAAAAAATTACCCAGGCGTGGTGGCCAGCACCTGTAGTCCCAGCTACTCAGGAGGCTGAGGCAGGATAATGGCGTGAACCTGGGAGGCAGAGCTTGCAGTGAGCCGAGATCGCACCACTGCACTCCAGCCTGGGTGACAGAGTGAGACTCCATCTCAAAAAAAAAAAAAAAACAAAAAACAAAACAAAAAAAAGTTACACCGAGTGTACCTGCCTATCCTGCCTCTCCTTATGATGATTCACTTCTACTTAATAAGTAGTAAATATGTTTTGTCTTCCTTATGATTTTCTTCATGACATTTTCCTTTCTTTAGCTTACCTCATTTTAAGAATACAATTTATAACACATATAACAGACAAAGTAAGTGTTAATTGACTGTTTTTGTTATCGGTGAAACTTCCAGTCAACAGTTGGCTATTAACAGTTAAGTTTCGGGGAACTCAAAAGTTAAATGCAGATTTTCAACTGTACAGGGGATTGGCACCCTGAATCCCTGCATCGTTCTAAGGTCAACTGTGTTAAGGTCTTGTGGTGTTTTAAATACACGTAGAATAAAAAATATTTGACAGCAATAACATTTAAACTTAGAGTAAATTAAAATAATAAAATTAAAATGTCTTAATTTTACTGTTCATAAACGGTAATAGTATTGTCATCTAGTAGGATTCAATAAGACAAGGATGCTCATAGTCATTGTTAAGAAAAGTCCTAAAAGAATAGTATGAGAATGTAAACTACCGACATAATAGAGGGTAAAATTTAAATAACAAATAAATGATTAATTGAAAAGAAGGCAAGAAAGTCAAGAGAGAAGAACATAAAACAGGTAGGACAGATGGAAAACAGATAATGTGTTTGTACACATACATCTATAATTCAGTATATGGGCACTTACATTAAAGGTGAATAAACTAAATATTCCTATTAAAAAGTAATGGTTGCAAAGCTAGGATTAAAAACAAAAGCAAAAACAGAATTACATGCTGCTTGTCAGAGACACATCTTAAATATAACGACCCTATGAGGTTGAGTGAGTGAAAGAATGGACAAAAAACTTGCCCTGCAAATGTAGCTAGGTTATGTTATTGGCAAAGGCAACTTTAAAGCAGAAATAAAGAGGGACAGTAATAAAAATGATAAATGATAATAAAAAGCATCACTCTGCTGGAGACACATAATTCTAAACCAGTATGTGTCTCGCAAAAAAACTTCAAAAATGAAGCAAAAACTGGCCTGGTGTGGTGGTTCATGCCTGTAATCCCAGCACTTTGGGAGGCAGAGGTAGGCAGATCACCTGAGGTTAGGAGTTCGAGACCAGACTCACCAACATGGTGAAACCCCATCTCTACTAAAAATACAAAAAAAATTAGCCAGGCATGGTGGTGTGTGCCTGTAATCCCAGCTACTAGGGAGGCTGAGGCAAGAGAATTGCTTGAACCCGGGAGGTGGAGGTTTCAGTGAGCCGAGATCGCGCCACCGCATTCCAGCCTGAGTAACAGAGAGGGACTCCATCTCAAAAAAAAAAAAAGCAAAAACTGACAGAACTAAAAGGAGAGAGAGAGAAATCCAAAACTACAGTGGGGCTTTTAACACACATTTCTCAGTGACTGACAGAAAATAGCAGATGGAATCAGTGAAAACAGAGAGGACCTGAATAACACAATTAACAAACTGGGCTGACCTGATATACACAAAACACCGTACTCAACCGTTGCAGAAAATACTGAACTCTCCTGTCTCAGAGTCTCTTGGCTCTGCTAGCCTTGGTTGGTTTAATTTTTTTTTCTTTTTCTGTTTGTATTTCCACCATTGCCTCAAATCTTTTTTGAAAGGAGTAAGAGTATCAATAAATAAATTTAAACAGACAGATAAATGGAAAGGCAAAGTGTGAGTTCAGGAGTCTGAGAACTACGGTTTTCTTTCTGGCTTCGACCTGTGTAAACTTGGACTTAAGGTTCATATGGGAAAATAGAAAAAATAATAGCAACTTTACAGGGTCCTGGTGAAGCTTCTATAAAATAGTGCAAGTAAAGTGGCCGTCCACGGCTGCACAGAGTAAGCGTGCCAGCCACCCACGGTAGCTGTTATTATTATTATTATTACCATTACTTTTGAAGAGAGCAGGTCTTTTAAATGATGAGACTCTGAACTTGCCTTCCATCCAAAATCCTCCAGGCAGGCAATCTGCTGAGCCAGCTTTTTTGCCTGCACATGTCTGAAGAACAGGAAAGAAAAATGGATCAAGCTGGCATTTTCTCCCAGCTCAGCTCAGTAAAAAGCTGTAAAAACAGGCTGCACGTGTCTCTGGGCCAGGCAGGGAGGCATCGAGGACAATATCCCGGGGGGGAGCGGGTGGAGGGGTTGGTGCTCACCACAGAACCAATGAGGATGAAGCTTTCCTGCTAACAAGGTACTTGCAGAACGGTCATAACTAAGATCATCTGGACCGGGACAAGAGGTCTGGCTTTCTCTGAATCACACCAGGGAGAGATCAAAGACTGCCCCCATAGATTGGGTCAGCGTGGGATCCTAAATACTTATAAAAAACATAATACATCCAACTTTCCTTGGAAAACGTCTACTCATTCTTCAAAACCCTAGGTCAATAGGAAGCCTCTGTGAACTCTCTCCTGGTACTCCAGTGCATCATCTCTCCCTGATGTGTCGCTTCTGCCTCAGCACCTACATTTTTTGTTCTTTTTTTTTATTTTTATTTTTGGTGGTGGTGAGGATGGAGTCTCACTCTGTCACCCAGGCTGGAGTGCAGTGCTGCAATCTCAGCTCACTGCAACCTCTGTCTCCCAGGTTCAAGCGATGCTCCTGCCCCAGCCTCTCTAGTAGCTTGGATAACCCATCCCACCACCATGGCCGAGAAACCTACCACCATGGCCAACTAATTTTTTTATATATATCTTTAGTAGAGATGGGGCTTCCCCCACGTTGGCCAAGCTGGTCTCAAACTTCTGACCTCAAGTGATCTGCCTATCTCTGCCTCCCAAGCTGCTGGGATTACAGGCTGGAGCTACCACGCCTGGCCTCCCAGCACCTACTTCTATTGTGATCTTTTTATGCTGTTCTAGGATCACTGAATTACATATCTGTCTCCCTCAGCAGGCTGGAGGTTTATTATATGTGAATTTTCAGACCCGGCCCTGGACTGAGCTCAGAGTAGTGAAGGAATCAGAAAGCACACGTATGACAGAATGAGCAAAAAAATGAAAAAAAAAAAAAAAAGACTTTTATTCAGCAAAGATATTTTTAGTCCATGTAATGTGCCATACACTGCTAGCTAAATGTGAAGTACAAGGCAATGAACAGAAACAGACAAAGTCCTTGTCCTCATGAAGCTGATGTTCTAGGGAGGAAACAGGCAATAACCCGGTACACAAACAAACAAACAATAAATAAATAAATAAACAAAGGTAAGTATTTGTGATAAGTGCCACCTTTGGGGCCCTGGCCTGTTCAGATGATTACCTGTTCTATCTTCAGGTAGAGGGCTGGATTAGTGAGAGGACTATTTAGTTATTATTTGGGCATTGCATTTGGAGGGTGAGTGAACCTCTTCAATATCCCTGATTTTTCTATACCCTAAAATTTTCATTGCACTACATTCAAAATAAACAAAGCACAGTCCTATTAAAGAAGCAGGTAGCTCAGAGTTTAGCAAATCCTAAAACACTTCGGACAGAGGTGGCAAATTATGTACCTCCACTGCCTACTACCAGCCCTAGGGCAGACATTGCTAATGGATCATAGCACTCTTTCCAGCTGAGCCTAGGTTCCTTCTCCGCCTAGCACTTCAGGCAGCCACAACCAATCAACCCCAACTTGCACGCAAGTTGAAACCTCTCTACACCCCTAGCCTGGGGCATTATTATATCTCCTTTCTGGCTGAGAGAGTGTAGTGCTGTGGCAACAACTTCAGGGGAAACCAAATCCCTGAACCGATCTTGGCAGTGGCACTTAAAAAAAAAAATCTGAGAAGAAAAATTGCTTTTCAAATATTTGGTTTCCAAACATATTTATTTGCAACTCCAAGTCTACTGACCATATGCATTACATCTGTTCTGGATTGGGATTCAAACAAGTTTCTGATTTATTAGCTCTAAAAAATACATCTCTAGGTACCTCTGCACAAAGATGCCCATGAAAGAAGCCTCAGACTCACAAAGACACATTTCCCCCTCCCCATAGGAGTCAAGAGTATTTAGGACCCTAAGGTGCATGAACAAATCCCATTGCTTAATTTAAAAGAAGGAGAAAAGGGCCTCTGTTTGACAGCTTCCGGTGCCTTAATTCACATAGTCTCGCTGAGCCTTCACAGCTCCGCAGAGGTTGTGCCTCTCTCCTGAGGCTGCCTAGGCTCAGGCGAGTTTGCCAGGCTCTCCTGGGTGGCCCCTCTCTGCAGTTCCATGTGGGGAACATGGCCTTTCCCCTTCAACCCTTGAACTTGCCCCAGGAGGTCCTCTGGGTCCTTGCCCATGGTTGCACACGGCTCCTCTCCTGCCATGGCCTCCTTGCTTAGCCCCCTCTTCTCCTGGGGAGGGCAAGTGGAAGCGAACTGGCTCTTACTGTGTCCCAGCCAGCGATTATCCATCCGACTCAGACAAGCATCTGGATCTCTCACAGTCTCACTTTTCTCATCTGTGAAATGGAAATGAGAGTAACCTCCATCTCTCTGGTTGCCACGATAATATGATGAACTGGCTGAGATCAACAGTGCAGCTCATAAGGGCTGCCGGTAAATGATGGGTCTGCAACGGGCCTATGGCTATGTGAACAGGTTGATTTCATTTTCACAAGAAGCCAATAGACTGGGCTCTCATGCATTGGGGTGCATTCGAATCACCCCAGAACCTTGTCGGAAGACATACTTTCTAATCCCACCCACAGAGTCTGATTCAGGCAGTCTGAGACAGACTGAGAATTTGCTTTTTTAACCAGGACTCCAGGAGGTCTGGACTGGAAGTCTCTTGACCACCCTTGAGAAACACTGTACAAATAAAGAGAATCTCACCTCAGCTTTGCAGATAAGGAAGGTGCGGTTCAGAGAGGCATAATGACCTGAGCCAGGCCACAGGAGTAAGTAGCTGAGCTGGGATTTGAACAAGGACTGTCTGATTCCCACTGGGGGATATTTTTGTCTGAGGAAAATCCCTGCCCATGGTGAGCCCCTCCTTCAGCCTACATGTCCTTTGGCACATCCTCTATCTCTTCCCATGTCAACCTCTGCCTCGAGAGAACCTGGCCACTGGAGAACATGCTGACCAAAGGTGGCTTAAAATCAAGGCACTGTCACTCGCTAGCTGCATGACTTTGGGCGGCTGTTTAGACTCCCACAGCTGTGGATCTGGGATTCTGTTTGCCCTCCGCTTGCCAGTCCACCCTTCTCCACCTGCCTCAGTGGGCTGCCTTGCCCCCAGCCTCTGCTGGGTCCAGTCAAAGGGGGGCAATAGCAGAAGACTGGATGGCAGGAGGGAAAACAGGTCAGAGTGCTTTCCTCCCAGCCTCTCTTGACAGGCTGTGACTCATTACTGAAGGCTATAGCTTCTGCTGGATGGCCCTCCCTCTCTCCATGCGGCAGGTCTTGTGGGTTCTGATGATCACACCTCCTGCTGTCCCTCCAATCCTAGGGTTTGCAACAGCTCCCCACTGTTGCTCTCCTGGGAGGACTTCAGCAGCCCTGTCAATTCCCCTTCACCTGCCACCATTGTAAAAAGCCCTCCAGTGACCCCCTTCTCAATTCCCCATGCGAGTAGCCATCTGTTCCTGGACTCTGCCTGATGCAGTTTCTATAGTACAAGTAGAATCCTGAGAACTCCATAAGGATCTGGCAAAGTGTGGCCTGTGGACCAAATCTGGCCCACCACCTGTTTCTGTAAATAAAGTTTTATTGGAATGCAGCCATGTTAATTCATTTATGTTTTGTCTATGACTGCTTTCACATTACAATGGTGGAATTGAGTAGTTGTAACAGAGACCGTATGGACCTCAAGCCTAAAGTTTTTATTCTCTGACCCTTCACAGAAAGTTTGCAGAACCCTGAACCCCATCCTAGAATAAGCTAGTCGGTGACAAGCCCCTGGGCACAGTGCCCAGCGCATGGTAAACTGTGGTAAGGTCTGGCTCTTCTTGCCTGGGTGCAGTGGCAGCAATGCGTATTCTCTCAGCCAGAGAACTTGGGAGCTGGAAAGGGGTCGGGGAGGGCTACCATCTGCTTTATCGGGTGCTGGGTCAGAAAAGCCTTTTAAAAAGCAAGGTTTCTGGTGGCTTGCCACTTTGTGTGCAGGAATCAGCTCTTCCTCATTCTTCCTCTCAGCACCTAGCTCGGGGCTCCCAGCAGAGTCAGCATTTATAAATGTTTGCTGTTAGATGAATGAATTCAATTAACCACCCATCAATTGGGGTGGAACTTTGCAGAGACCCAGCTTTCATGCAAATCAGCCTCCTTCAGGGATGCTGCAGCTGTCGCCAAGTCTTATCGGCTTTTCCACCAACACCGATTTCTGAAATCCACCGTTTTCACTGTATCCCATTGGCCACCTCCAGGCACCGCTTTCCTTGGTGGTCTTCCTACTTTCAGGCTCACCCCTGCAGGCTGCTTCTGCATAGCCTTCAAAATCATGTTTCTAACACATAAATCTGATCGTGCCATTCCTGTTCTAAAAACCTGTCCATGGCTCCCCACTGCCTGCAGATGATCTCATCTCTGCATGCCTCAGCACAGCAGGCAGTGCCCGTCTCCATCGAACCCTGTTCACAGACCCTAGCTCATCTCTCACTTCCCCCCTCCCCTCTCCTCCACATTATGTTCCAGAACCCTGCAATCTTTCCGGGACCCCAAACATACCTGGATCTTTGTCACCTGCTCCCTGGAGCTCCCATCTGCACCTCTGCTCCATGCCAACTCCTACTCATTACTGGGGCCTTCTGGGGCTTCATCTCTTCCAGGGAACTAAATTGCTTTCCTCCCAGCTGTACTGGGTGTTTCTCCGGAGCTCTTCAGTGTCTTGTGCTGTTCTCTTTGGAAACTTGGAATGTGTCTACCTATTGTCCTCCCATGCCGTACTATAAGCTCTGAGCAAGGGGGCTATTCATGGTGGTCATCCCCCTGGCTGCAGGACACAAAGGGCGCTTGACCAATGAGAGGCCCCTTCCTCCCTCAGCCCAGGCGCTTCCCACCGTTTTGTCCTGTTGTATCCTCCTGAACACATATGCCCAAGTCTCCCAATCCTTGAGAAGCTACAGGATGCATCTTTTGGGGTGGAGGGGTACATGTTTGTACCTAGTTTCTGCCTAAATGCTTGAAAAGTCTTGCAAAGTCCAAAACAATGGCTGGAATGAAAGCTACATTATTTAAACATTAAATTGAAACATATTATTTCAAAGAGAAGCAGCCACTCATTTGAATTTCAGAGCTTCTTGGGAAACCCGCCTGCAACCCCAGACAGTCCACATGTCCTTTGTGTGGGTCCAGTCCCTCTTATTGATGGGCCTGACTGGGGGCTGAACTGGAATCCAGTTTTGTTCTGAGAATGAGGTGACAACTCACCCCTTAGCAATTTTTGCTTTCCCTTCTCCATGAAAGACCATGTCAACCACAGAAGAAATATAAAAGGGCATAACTTGGGTGGTTGGTGGGGAAAAGGTGGTATTTAGCCACTTAATGAGGGTCAAGTGACTTCAGAAGCCAGGAAGGAAACGTAAATGAGGGCAGCAAGATGTGGAGCCACAGGGAGGGAGGGGCCTAAGGCAGACAGGGGGCCTGCGGCACACTTTCGGGCTTCAGTACTAGGATCTTTCACAAGAAACCAGAAATACGGATTTTTTTTTGTAAGAAATCTGGGTTTTTGATGTCAGCAATGAATTCAAAAACTGAAGCCTGGAGGAGGTCAAACAAACCGCTTCAGGTTGAACTCAGCCTGCTAGGCCTAGGTTTGCAACCTATGGTCTTCTCTTTACCAAACCCTTGAGGCTTGATTTCCTTAGGAATCCTCTCACCATCCATTTTCTTACTAACCCCATCTCACAGATGGGGGAACCAAGGCTCAGAACCACACGCCCAGAGCCACTGGGAAGGGATTGGCTGTGTATGATTCAAACCCAGCTCTGCCTGAATCCAAAACCCTGGTCCCTTCCTGGTGGCTGAGGCTGTGGCAGGGCCTGCCCTGGGGTTTCAGGCACAGAGAGCGGACTGGTGCTCTGCAAAGCCCTGCTCGTCTCCCCGCCAGCAGCTGGGGTGGAGGACCCCTTTTGTGTGAGCTCAGCATCTGGTTGTCAAATGCAGGCTGGCTGGGCTCCATCATCTGGCTCCGTGTGAGAAATGGGCGCTTTAAACATGCAGATGCAGCTGGTGGGGCAGGCAGGCCCTGAGAGAGGCTTCAAGGTTGACATACACCAAGGCAGGTTCAAGATGGGAGGGGACAGAGGGTCCTGCTCTCCCAGTCCCGCCCCATCTCCCAGCCCCTCTCTCCGCTGTCTTAGTGGGCTGTCTGTCTGTCTGCTTGTCTCTCCTGACTCCTCTTTCCTTCTCTTCCTTTGTCTTCTCCCCTCCCTGTCTCCCAGCTCTCAGCTCTGCCCTCCAGCTTCACTCCCTTTACTTCCCCTTCTTTCTCTGTCTCTCCTTGCCTCCATCTCTGTCACTATTCCTCCTTTTCAAGCCCTCTCTGTCCTTTCCTTTCCCCCTCACAGTTTTCTCTCCTTTTCCCACTCATTTTTCTTTCTTCTTTGCCCCCTCTCCCTCCATCTCTCAGAATAACATGCAAAAACCTTTCACTCCTGACTTCCTTCCCACATTCTCACACGAAGAACAAATAAAGAGAATGTCACCAACAAGCACCAACCACTGCGTTTCAATAGACCCTTTGCTCTTAGGAGAGGGACGGACGAATTTCTAAAAAAAAACTTTTTCTCTCTCTCTCTCTCTGACATATTCATGACTTGGCATCCTATAGCAAGTTAAGTATTTTTCCAAACACAGCTAAACTGGTGTGCAGAAAGCTAATGAATTCTGCTAAAAGAAGCTTTCATCTGCAAGTCACTAAAATGTTCTGTTGTTTATTCCTCACCATTTCTTTATTTCTCCACAATCCTCTCCCCCTACACACACACACACACACACACACACAAATACACACACACACTCATATGCACCATCCCTCTCACATGCTCACACACATTTCCTTATTGCCATTCCTTTGAAGGGAGAAAAATTCCGGATCCCAAATCTCTGGCAAGGTTCTCCTACAAGTTCCTCAGGGAAAGGGCAACCAGTTTTTGCTTACTGCCTTCTGAATTCCAGGGGACCCCTCAGCCTTGGCTCGGGCCCTCTCAGCACCCCTGCCAGGAGAATAGGCAACCAGCCATACAGGTGAAGAGCCTGCAGGTCAGAGAGGTGAAGTGACTTGCCCAAGACCACAAAGATAGGCTAGAGTTGAAAGTCGAATGTCAAAGCACTCCACATGGCAGTCTGGAAATTCTGCGGGTAATTTCTGAGCACCAGAAATAAGCTTTTGAAGATCTTCTTTGAGTAAAGCTCATGCATTACTGTACTCAAGAGTATTTCCTCCCCTCCCACAGATAATAGCAACATCAGAAATTTTATCCAAGTTTCATTTGCCTCATACCCAGTGCTTCATCTCACCCTTACCTAACTCTTGGAGATCAGGAGGATGGGGTGGTTTCTACCTCCATTTTGCAGGCAGGTAGACTGAGCCTTGCAAAGGTAAAGTGACTTTTCCAGGGTCCTTGGTTGATTGGCATGAAGGCAGAGGCTAGAACCCATGTTTCCTGTGCCTTACTATGTATGTGGGTATCAACACCTGAGTGGGAAACCACAGAGAGGAGAGGTTTTCAGAGTGACACTGCAGGTAATTTCAAAAAATTCTAATCTTGTTTTGTCGGTTGCAGACATCATTTATTTGACCTTTGACCTCAGTTTCCACGTCCGTCAAATAGAGATAATAATTGCTGCAGGATTCAATGTCAGAAAAGGAAAGAAGTTGGATTTTAAACAATTCTGAATTTTAAAAACAGCAACCATTCCATAGACCCTGTAGGAGACATTACTAGTGCTCACGAATGGCTTGCTTGTCTCTCTGTCCGGGTGCGTGAAAGGCTGCATCTCCAGCCTGCTTGACTGAGCAGGGCCAGGGGACTCGCTTTGACCAATGGGTGTGAGCAGAAGTTACAAACGTCACTTCAAAAGCATTTAACTGCTGGCTTGAGAACCCCCTCTTTCTCTCTCTTCGTCTTTGGCATTGACTGAGAAGACTTCCTGTTCCAGATGATGATGTAGAAGATGGAGGAATGTCCTTCCGCCGGGACTGTGGAGCTGTTGCATAGGGAACAGTTGCCCTGTTCTCTGGCCTAGACCCAGAACAGACTCTGCAGAGTGAAAATGCAAGCTTTGTGTGCAAGCCACTGAGATTTGGGGTTATCTGTTACTGCAGCATAACCTAACTTATGGCAGTTAATAGTCACTATTATGTGGGCATGTAAGTTAAGGAAGAGTCTCTTAAAATGACTCAAATTAGTTTGCTTCTGGATTACCCATGGCAATGAGGGACACAGCCTACTTACCTGCTAAAAAACCCCTTGCCCCTCCTTTCCTGGCCTTGTTTTCTGGCCTGGTCTTCTCCTACAAGCCTGGGGCAGACTTCTGCTGAGTCCTTTCTGATTCCTGCTAACAGAAGGGAGACCACTGGGGAGTTTTCATGTCCTACCCTTGACCTCCTACCCACCCCATGTACTCCTGTACCTGCTCAGGCCTCAGCACCCCTCACCTGGACACAAAACTCCTCCCTGGCCCCCCTGTTCCAAGTCCTCCCCTTTCTGTCCATTCTCCACACTGCCCTTTGGTGATTTATCCAAAACACTACAGAAGTTAGGTCATTCACTGCCTAGAACCCTCCATGGCTCCCTTTTACCCTCAGGATAAAGACCAAGTTCCATAACTGAGCTCTTCTGGATCTCATGCCTTCAAAACTTAGTTGAAACGTTCCCTCTTCCTTGACTGTTTGACTCTCACACACAATTTTGTAATTTCATTGTTTACACATCAATATCCCCCACTAGACCGTAGGCAACTTCAAGGGGAACATGAGGGTTGAGTCCAGAATTTGCCCATAGTAGGCAATGAAGAAATGTTTGTTGAGTAGATCAATAAATAAATGATCTAAATTGAGTTCTGGTTCTTCTGTCAACTGAGTGTATGATTCTGGGCAGTTTATTTCTCCCTCTGAGACTCAGTTTCCTCATCTGTAGATTGGGGTGAATAAGATTTTCCTTGCCTGTTACATTGTCTATGGTTTTTAAACTCCAGGCCCTTTTGGAGGACAGACTATTTGCAATTCCAGGGGATGTGGGATCACAGCATACCATATCTGAGGATTTTGGGGGAGAGTAACGAGATAATTGATGCAAAAATGCTTTAGAGCCTGCACAAAGTTAAAGGATTATTGTTCAGATTCAGTCCCTGCCTTGGGAGCTTACATTCTAGAAGGGAGATAGAAACACATGGGGTGCATTCTCTTCTCACCCACCCTAGTCCATAGCAGGCATTACAAATCAATCACTGCACTTTAAGCAGGCATCTCCAATCAATCATTATCGAACTGAGAGATACAGTCTATTTGCCATTCTGGCCACAGAAGGAGAAGCAATCTTCCCAATTCCAGACAACCATGTTAAGTGCCTCATTGACCCCAGAGAATCAAAACCTCAGCCTGTGTTTATTGAGCACCAGCTTCAAGCCTGGTCCTTTCCCCACATAATCTCTTCCAGTCTTCATGACGACCCTGCAAGTTGGAGACTATTACTCCCGTTTCACAGGCCAGTATCTGAGACCAAGACCTGGGGCTACTCACCCCAGTCCATCCATTTGAACCTGAGTCTGTCTCCAAAGGACATACTCTTGCCACCTTTCCACACTACCTCTCTCAAACAGGAGTGTAGCAGGTCAGGCAGGGGCCAAAGATATCAGCGGAGCCATCCACAGGGCTGTAGAGAGAACTGACACCCAGCTACCCCTTTTCCAGCAGGAATTTTTCGTTCCTGCTGTATTCAGAGGGTCTGCCAGGACTGGAGTCCGTCTGTTGGGAAAGGCGGCACATGCTATTTTGATATTGAACCCGTGCCCACGGGCCCAGTGATGGACAAGCCCTTTACACATCTCAAAAATAAAACTCACAGAGTCATTTTCAGCTTGGCCCGAGCTGTGGGCACAGCCCCAGAGGCCCTGGCTCTGCTAATTCTCTCATCAGCCTAATAGGAGAACAATTATCACAGTCAGGATACAAATTTAGCTCCAGACACTTCTCTGGGAGCTCAGAGGGCTTGTGACTTATGGCTTCATTTTAAAGAGGAGCAGATTGTTGACACGAACTCTGGGTAGTTCTCATTTTTCTCGAGGAACTAAGCTGTACTTGCTGTTAATGGTAGAATCATTAGGTCATGGCTGAGGTCCACAAGAGGATAGGAAACCCAGCAGTTTGGATGTAGGCTGAGCTATCTATAATTAACCTAAGAGCCTGTTTATTTGACTTTCTCAATTACAGACTCATTTAAATAGCATTAAAAATAAAAGATGAGCCCCAGGAGCAGCAGAAGAAACATAAGGATGCTCTTTTGTCCAAGATTTCATGGGACACTATTTGCATGCATAAAAAGCCACTGATAGAGCAGCCACCAGGAAAACTTTCTTTAAAAAACTTTAAATTGAGGCAAAAAAAAAAAAAAAAGCAAACATGAGCAAAACTGAGCACCCGCAGGCATGTTTTATAGCAAAGTCAAATGATCAGAGTTTGGATGTCAGCTCTGCCGTGAGTTGGATGAAACTTGTGCAAGTCATCTAATCTCTGGAAACCTCAGTCTCCCCCTTGGAGGATCAGTGGAAAGAGATCAGCTGATATTGATTATCATCATAGCTAACAGTCTTGAGCATTTATGTGCCAGGCATTGTTCTACGCCCTTTATTTAGAGTAACTCATTTAGCTCTTACAGTTCCACGATGAAATAAGTGGTATTATCATCTTCCATTTTACAGATGAGGAAGCTGAGGCACAGAATAGTTAAGTGACAAAACAACGCTCAAGGTACCAGTGCGTGGAGTGTGGAAGCTGGGATTTGAAAGCAGGCAACCTGGCCCCAAAGTCTATGTGCATAACCTCTAGTCTACCCTGCCCTGGGAAGAACCTGCACCACCAGAGGCCCTCGAAACGTGATTAAGTTGAATCTATTGTTTCTTTCTTTGTGTTCCAAGTGTGACTTTCTGATGGTTGTGCACATTTTTATATCTGATATAAATAGCTTTTTTATTTTTCTCCCTCTGTCCCCCCTCCAAATATCAGTCAATACTGGAGAGAAAATAACTGCGTCTGGTTCATAGTGACAAGGTCAAGGCTCCTTTGGAGAGGGCTTGTTGGTGCTGTCTCCGTCCTGGGCTGAGAAATCACGGCATTTATTTTAAGCTGAAACATTCTTATATTTAAAGCTTGTCATCAGGCTGAAGTTTGTTTATTGCATTCCATAATTATGATGAATATATTTTAAATAGAAAAAGATTTGAAATGTAGGACAGCTGCAAAAAATATGGTGTCAATCACTGAAAATCAGCCCACATCTGGAGTTAGAACTTGGGTGGGAATGGCTTGTTTTGCATTTTTATGACCAGATGCATCCAGATTAGATGTACCTTATAAACTTCACCCAGACAACTGTCAGGGCCAATCAGCCTTAATTGAATGCGACATTTTCTCCACCAATCTGCCCTGAGCCCAGGCCAAGAATCCCCCCTGTATCACGCACAGGCCCTGTGTGAGCTCTGCTCGCTGTGCACATCGGATCTGTCAAACACAGGCCAAATTAAATACTGGACTTCATTCCACAATGACTTCCAATTAGAGCAGAATGAAGTCTGGAGGGCTTTGAATGCCCCCCTTGGCCCTGTTACTTGGAGACACAATCAGTGGGAAAAGGGGAGCCAAGAGGTCTGCTGCACCCCCATGCTGTGCCCTGTGCTTTGTGCACTTAATATGTGCCAACCTCATGCATTGAGCACTTACTGTGTGCCAGTGATCACGACTGGCCCCTTACATACACTCTCCCTCTTAGTCCTTCCGACAGCCCTGCAAGGTGGGCATGATGCTCCCACTTGACAGGCCAGGAAATGGAGGTTCAGAGAGATGAATGGAGGGTCTGGTCCAAGTTTGCAGGCCAAGAAAGCTTGAATATTCTCATCAGCTGGCTTCATTTGGCTAATGGTGGTTGTCAAACTCCCATGGGGACATTTGGACGCATGGGAGGGCATTTTGGTTTGTTCCAATGACTGGAAAGGCATTACTGGCTCCAGTGCCAGGGACCCGGGAATGCTAAACCTCTTGCAAAGGGGAACAGAGCCAAGGAGTAAAGAATGGTCGCCTCATCCCCCCACCCCCGCCCATTTATTATCTCTTGATCTGGCCCCACACAGGCTGGCACCTACAATTAGGGAGTATATCATTCAGTTTGCAAATCAGGAGGCTTTGAGAATATTTTCTTATTCCAGATTTCCCTAGACATCGCGTGTTGATGCACAACTAACACCCAAGTGCCAAAGGTTGCAATGGAGAAGGGGAAAGAGGACAAGAGGAGAGGAGGAGGATTTCATCTGTTCCGAGGGAATATACAGTAAATATCACCCCTCAAAATTATTATCAAGGTCATCATTATTACCTCGAAGGTTTGCAAATCAAGGCCGAATTCTGCTACAGGTATGTGTGAACAATAAAATCTTCGCAATCTAAGATTTCTGCTTCCCAAACCAGAACTAAGGCAGTCTCTTAAAGGAGTAATCAATCATAATAAGAATAATATTGTCTCATGCTATAGCTCCTATTCTATGAGCTTAATGTATGTCATCTCCAATCCTTACAGGAATCCTGTGATGTAACAACCATTATTCTGGCCTTTTCAGAGATGAAGAAACTGAGGCTCAGAGAGGTCAAGGGACAGCCCAAAGTCACACAGCTAGCAGGAGGCAGAGCCGTATTTTGAGTCTGATTCAATGAACGGGACTCATTTTCTGAACCTTGAATTCCAACGAAATCATAGCTAGTTTTGGTGACAAAATGCAAACCAAAAGTGTTATTTTTTTCTTAAAATCACCTCTTGAACTGGTCTGAATGAAAATCCAAAATGAACATTTACTTAACTATTAAACCAGAGAAGGACTGGAACATCAAAATCTGGGCAAGAGCAAGCATAAATGGAGGTCTCTCTCCACCAGCACGCCTGGTTTTAACAAGTACCATCATTTGTGTCTAGTTCTGGGTAACAAAGAGATTTCCACAAGTCAGCAGCCTACGATGAAAGGATGTTGCTGATCTGGTTACAACAAACTCTATTAAGTAAAAAAATTCCATCTGACAGAGGTTTTCATCAGTCCCTCTCCCTACTGGAGACACTCTCCTCAATAAGAATATAAGTTTGGGATTTGTCTTTTTGTGAAATGAAAATGAAATTAACCAAGAATTTACAAAAAGCTTTCACTCACCAAGGTTGCAAACTCAGAGGCCTCCAGGGGCCAGCCAGGTGAGTGGAATAAATGGAGTCTGAGCGTGCTGTGCAATAGGGAGTGGTGAGGACTGTGGCAAACTGAAGAGCCCAGACTGGGGCCAGCTGCAACTCAACTCCAGCCATTTATTTCATAGTGACACTAGATTGGCAGGTTTTTTGACTTTTCAAGGGAACATGGGATTTTGGTATAACATTTCCTGGTAGTGGAAGGTTTGATAACAAGTTTGAAAATAAATGTATGAGACAAACCAAAAATGCCTGCGTCCCAAAGTTGCCTGTGGGCTGCTGATTTATGACCCCTGATACCTCGCACCTCCTTGACCCTCACAATGGTGATGAGGGTGGCCACCAAGAGCATCGTCATGTAATGGTGGAAGAAATGGGTTCAGAGAGGGCAACTATCATGCCCAAAGCCACACTATGGGACTCTCCCATGGAATGCAGAGGCCTGGTATGGGTACCAACGACCTCACTTCAAATTATCTAAAGCCTTTGACAAATCAAACAAAACCCATGTTGGTATTTGTTCTTCCAAAAGCAGTCCCTCTTCTGACTTCTTCTCTGTGTGTCTTGAGTCTCCCTCTGCCTTTTTCTTATAAGGGCACCTGTCATTGGATTGAAGGCCCGCCTGGATCACCCAGGATGAATTCATCTCCAGATCTTTAAGTTAATAACATCTGCAAAGACCCTTTTCCCGATTACAGTCACATTAACAGGTTCCAGGGGCTAGGACATGGACATATCTCTGGGGAGACAGCCACCATTCAACCTACTACATATTCCTTCTCCATTTATCTGCTTCTTAAATTTAAATTTGTGTTTAAATTCAGGACTCCCAACCTGCTGTATGATGGTGGCACCCCAATATAAATAGCCTGCTGGGATGGTCCTTGCCCAGATGACTAGTTGATGCCCTTCCTGTACTGTTGATTGTCTTAAATGACTAATGGTGTGAAATGATAGTGTCAAGCCAGGCATGGTGGCTCACACCTCTAATTCCAGCACTTTAGGAGACTGAGGCGGGTGGATTACTTGAAGTCAGGAGTTTGAGACCAGCCTAGTCAACAAGGTGAATCCCCATCTCTACAAAAATACGAAAATTAGCCGGGTGCGGTGGCACACGCCTGTAATCCTAGCTGCTTGGGAGACTGAGGCATGAGAATTGTTTGAATCCGGGAGGTGGAGGTTGTAGTGAGTGGAGATCACGCCATTGCATACCAGCCAGGATAACAGAGTGAGACTGTCTCAAAAAAAGAAAAGAAAAGAAAAAAGAAAGGAAACAATAGTGTCCTATTTGCATTTTTCTAGAAAAACATCCTTCCAGACTCCCAGAAAGAAAAGCCATGACACTGTGGCACTGGGATGGTGGGACCAGCGCTTGCCAGCGAGCAGCACAGCCTGTCCAAATTAGACTACTTGGCAGAGGGAAGTGCTTCAGAAAGCTAAGGCTCTCTCGCTCGAGTCTACTGGTATCAACAGTCACCAGCCCAAAGAACAGTATATGAATAGCTCAAAAGCATTATCTTCAAAAACTGCACATATACAATACTGGACTGATAAGTAAGTTCCCTCCAGTTTCCTTCTGGGAAAAACGCCCAAGTAGCTGCCATGTTTGTCACTGACAGGTGATGAAGGGTTTTCCTTTCCCCTTTTTTGCTGCTTGTGCACTCTTACTAATTCAAGGAGCCCAACCAGCAATAGAAAACAGCATGTTACAAGCAACCAGCTGAAAAGAAAGGTTTTATCTTTCGATTAACAGGAGATTTTTTAATAGGAGGAGGACACACAGGAAGCAAGCATTCTGGGAAACAGCTGAGGGATTTGGGCTCCGAAAGGAAAGAAACTGGGGTGGAGGTGGGGGCTGAAGTCTGCTTGCTGGCCCCTGCTAAATTTAGGATGAGAGTGAGGGCAGAGCCAGGCAACTGAGAAGTGAGCATCCTCATTGTCTACAAAGTACTTTCACAACTCTTGTTTAAGCCCAAGGCAGATGCCATGGGAGCCGGTTGGAATGGAGGTAAAAGCATTGGGATCAGACCCAGGGCTGAAGTTCCAGCAGTTCTACCCACTGAGTTGTGTGACCTTGGGCAAGTGGCTGGCCCTCTCTGAGCCTCAGTGTTCTCAGCTATGAAATAGGGACAATAGCAGTACATATGCTGCATCTTCAATAATTATTTCACTTCTTAACTAGAAAATGAACTGTCACTTTGTGGAAGGGTTTTTTACTTTGTAAAGGAAATTGGCTGCAGCACCCATGAACGTGAACTTCCATTTGTAATAATACCTGCAGTTTCTTAAGAGATTAGTCATTGCAGGGACACACAAGGAGACCTCCCACACCTAGAGAGGGCTTTCATCTGTATCCAACCCCCATCTGCAAATTCGGGACGTCAATAATAATTGCAAGCTCTCTGAGCTGTATGAAGACAAACTGAGAGGATAGATGGGGTAGCAGTTAAGATGCCTTTGTTAGTAGAAAGACACAAGTAATGAAAACCTGATCTCAAATTCAATGGTGGCTTTAAATTTCCTTAAAATTTATGATCTCATGTAAGAGTTTCAGAGGCACAGTGGCTTCAGGGTGGGTTGGATCTATAGTTCAATGTTGTCATCAGAGGCATAGGTTTCTCCATCTCTCTGCTCTGTCATCTGCAGTGATGGCTTCATTCCCAAAATCCAAACAAGAAGGCACCAGAAGTCCCAGACCTCACATCCAAGTATAGCAATGTTCAGCAGAGGACCAAGTGCTCACTGTTAGATGGGAGACGGCTATGTCTAGCAGCAGACATGCTCTTGCCTCTGCTTAGGTAGAGTTAAGTTATCTGATGATTCCTGACCTGATTATTGTCAAGGTACAAAGGATAGCCTGGAATTGGAGAGGGGTCAACCTCTTCCAAAGCATATGGCTCTGTGGGAGAGGAAATAACCTATGCGAAAAAGAAGAAAAAGTTATCTTTGTTGGGTTCTTCTCGAAGCAGAACTTACACTTGAACTTCCTTATTTGGAAACAACAGCAGGAGAATGAGGAAGTGGGACAGAGAAGGGAAGACAGCTTTTATCAAGCCAGTTGCCACTGTGGGTAACTGCAGCTGAGTCCACTGAGAAACCTGGGAGATGATGTGGAACACGCCTTGGAGGTAACCCAATCTAGGGCCAGGAAGCTAAGGTATTTTTCCACAGCACCCTATTTACCCTGAGTTCAGGGCTACTTCCTTCTAGTACATTAACCAGCACTTTAACGTTGCCCTGAGTTCAGACCTAGCAAGTTTCCACAGATAGAAAAATATCTGAGGCAGGGAACTGCAGGTGTTTGCAGGTAGAGGTGAGGACCGAAGGGTGATGGGCGGGGCATCGACAGCATCTGAAACAGGAGGATGGAGCCTGGGTTGGCAGCCAGCAGCAAGAACTCTTTTCAGTTAGAGAAAACAGAGTCCATCTTCTTAGCATGACCAAGAGCAGGCAGCCCTTCTTGACACGAGCCACAAGATGTCCAGGACGTATTTATCACTTGAATAATAGAATTTTTCATGAACTCCTCAAAGGCCCAAGGTCTCATCTCATCACATGCAGACTGACAAATCCTTCTAGATCTTTCCTCTCTGTTCTTAGGTCATCTCTCCTGGGAGTGCCCTTGAAACCACTGGGATTCTAAAGCAAAGAAAATAACACTAATAATAATAATAACAATAATAGCAGAGGCTACCACTTTGAGCACCTACAAAAGTCCAGGAATTATGATTCCATGTATCTTATTTAACCCTCACAGCAACCCTGTGAGGTGGGTCATGTTATCATCCCCATTTCATAGAGGGGAAAATTGAGGAACAGAGAAGGGACTGGCTTAGCTAAAGTCATAAAGGAATGGCAGAGGTGAATCTCAGCACAGACAGCCAGTGGGCTCATAAGAAGTGCTGAGCAGGACCTGGTGCAGTGACCCACATCTGTAATCCCAGCACTTTGGGAGGCAGAGGTGGGCAGATCACTTGAGGTCAGGAGTTTGCGACCTGCCTGACCAACATGATGAAACTCCATCTCTACCAAAAATGAAAACATTAGTCAGCCATGATGGCAGGCGCCTGTCATCCCAGCTACTCGGGAGGCTGAGGCAGGAGAATCACTTGAACCCGGAGGCCGAGGTTGCAGTGAGCTGAGATTGCATCACTGCCCTCCTGCCTGGGTGAGAGAGTGTCTCCAAAGGCAGCAGAGGGTCCAGTGAGTGCTAGAGCACCACATGAGCCTCCTTCAAGGCTGCAAAAACATGTAGTAGGTTCAGTAACATTTGGTTGAATGAAAAAAGTCTCCATAAATGTTATGGGGTTAGTTCCCCCATTTTAGGAATAAGGAAATGGAAGGGGCTAAAAGTTCAAATCCAAGAACACTCTGAAGGGAGCTTGAAACCAAGGTCTCTCTGACCTCAAGCTCTTTTCCACCACACTGTGGGGTCTGTGGTTGTGTCCTGGCTGTTGAGACCAGAACCACAGGGACCAGCTGACTGTCTTGCGGTGGCTGAGAGCTGAAGCCTTGGCTCTGGCCACCACACTGTCCCTGCCCACCGTGGGTCCTAAAGGGCTGTGGGAGGGAGGGTTTTGGTCCTTGCTGCCCAACTGGAACACAGTGTGAGCCACAAGTGCAAGCCACATACATAAGTTCTAATTTTCCAGTAGCTACATTAGAAAAGTAAAGAGAAACTGATAAAAATAATTGTATTATATATTTTGCTTAACTTAGTATATATCCACATATTATAATTTTAGTGTATAATTTGATATAAAACGTGACAAATGAGTTGTCATTCTTTCTAATTTGTTTAAGGATTTCAAATCCAGTGTGCATTTTATACTTACAGCACCTCTCAATTTGAAGTAGCCATACTTCAAGTGCTCAAGAGTCACTAGGCTGGGCAAGTTTGGATGATTCAGAGAAAATTTTGCCCTGCCCACTCTCCTCTTGTTCACCTCCTACACACATGCTTAGCACGAGAAAATCAAATCAATATATGTACATAGATAATGTTTTATATGTGTGTGTGTGTGTGTGTGTGTGTGTATATATTTCTCAAAATGACAAGGGTATAGAGCTAGAGAACAGGTTGGCGATTGCCCGTGGTTAGGAAGAAGAGGAGAGATGAGCAGGTGTGATCCTACAGGGTATTCCGGGGAAAATCATTACGATGATGGAATAGTTCTGT
Organism: Colobus angolensis palliatus; assembly: GCF_000951035.1. NCBI lineage: Eukaryota > Metazoa > Chordata > Mammalia > Primates > Cercopithecidae > Colobus > Colobus angolensis. The sequence goes on along the minus strand of NW_012115932.1, from coordinate 15,623,466 downwards.
GCCTTGATTGTGGTGGTGGTTACACAGATCTCTCAACATGGGATAAAATGACCTAGAACTGTACACACAGACTCCATTCACATCAATATCCTGACTTTGACACTGTACTAGAGTTATGTAAGATGCCACCATTGGGAAAAACCAGATGAAGAGTACACAGGAATTGTCTGTATTATCTTTGCAACTTCCTATGAATTTATATTTATTTCCAAAATAAAGGCTTAAGAAACAAAAAGAACAGAAAAGAAAAATGAAACAATCTAAATGTCCATGGTTAAACGAACTATGCTATCAGTCACTTCACATACACATTTTATTGTGTATACATTTTATTTTATTTATTTAATTTTTTTGAGATGGGATCTCGCTCTGTCATCCAGGCTGGAGTGCAGTGGCACGATCTCAGCTCACCACAACCTCCGCCTCCCCAGTTCAAGTGATTCTTGTGCCTCAGCCTCCCAAGTAGCTGGTACTACAGGTGCGCACCACCATGTCCAGCTAAATTTTGCATTTTTATTAGAGCCGGGATTTCACCATGTTGGTGTATATACATTTTATTGTACATTGCCGTACAATAAAATAATTCTGAGCCATTTAGAATGATCAAGAAAACCACATAGACAGACAAAGAAAATCGGAATACACAACAGCATATCCTGTAAGATTTCCTTTTGTAACTAGGTTTGTGTGTGCACCAGACACAGGAGAGTCTGATAGGATAAGACACAATGTTAGCAGTGTTTATCTCTGGATGACTTTCATCTTTTGAACTGCCCAATTTTTTATGATGCACATGTGTTACTTTAGTAATCAGGGAGAATATGCTATTTCTATGTTGGGAAAAAAAAGCAAAAGAGTGTAAGAAAGCAGCCGAAGGACAGCAGATCATGTGGCCATGCCATCATTCTATCCCAAATGTAGCTCCATGAAGGTGTGCAAAGGCAGGCCGGCAGAGAAGTTCTCCTGGGGGAAGGGACAGTGAAATATGTGCTTTGCTTTCTGGCAGGAACCAAACGAAACGAGATGGAGTGATTCAGACCAAAGACCACAGCAAGTCGGGAATAAAACAGCACCTGGTATATTACAACCCCAAAACACGTGTGGACTAGGGGTGGGGGTGTGTAAAAAAGAAGAGAAACTGGTTGCTGAATCTGGGTAGGAATTCAGCTATAAGCTCTCGCTGTCTCTCTCTCAAATAGTCTTTGGTACTTTTGCTCTGTCATCATTTCTGTTAAGAGAAGCACCTGGTTTTATATTTGCAACCACAAACTCAAAATGCCTTTCTGCTGGACTTGTCTCCATCTGGGCCCAGGGAGGCCGCAGCTCCTGAGCAAATCACACTGAAGGCTCAGGTGGGGACCTGGATGAGCAAAAATTTCTGTGAGGGCTGGGGTGGCAATTAGGACTTGCATGAATAATCCAGATAACAATCACCATGGTAATCAATATTCCTTTTATTTTAAATAATTTACTGTGCCCCAGACACTGTCCGTCGCTGCTCTGCATTACTTTCTAAAATCGGTATTGCTCCATTTTACAGATAAAGAAACGAAGGACTAGGGAAGGTAACCAGCCGAAGGTCATGCAGCTAGTCCTGGATGGAGCTGGGGAGCCCCAGTCCCGTCTGTCCCCAAAGCTATGTTCTTTCCACACGGGGCCATGGGTGGTCCCCTTCATTTTCCTTGGGGACATGAGGATAAACGGAGGAGGGCAGAGTCTGCACAGAACCCTGTGACTCCCCGAGGGTAGACATCTGCCGGTGCCACCCGAATGGCCACTCCTGACAGAGCGGGTCCCTGGATGGCGAGGCTGCGAGGGCTGGGACGGGATCTCCTGCGCACAGGCTCCCCCTTATGGAAATGAGGGAGACGCCGCTGCAACTCCAACCTGCTGCTCCACCCAGGCAGGGGCACTGGGAAGGGCTGCCCACGCCCACCCAGCCCAGCGCCTGGATGACGGCTTCGTGCTGGGAGCGCGCTCTGGCCCCTAGAGCAGGCATCTTCTTCGGCGTTCCACTCGACGACATGTTCTTGAATCCACACGCTGCTGAATGTTGATAAATAAAATAACATAAGCAGACAGAGGCCTGAGAAGAGGTGATGATATTTACAATGGGCTTCTCAGGGAACCTTTTCCTGTTTGGAAACCAGAAGGAAAACATCCTTGCTTTAAATTATATTATATATAGCATGTGTAATGTTTCATTTCCTAGGATGGCTGAGAACTGCTTTCTAACCGTAGAGCTTTAGTTGAATCCTGTTCCCTCTGTGAGCCTCAGTGCCCTCATCTGTAAGATGGGTGTGATGACGCTGACCTCCTAGGATGGTTGTGACCTGTGCCCATAAAGGGCTTTAGGTCCTTCTGGGAATCTTACAATGCCAGTGCTCATTCACTTATTCAGTAAGTAAGCCACTCAAAAACAGTGTTTACTGAGCACCCACTATGTGCCAGGCACAGCAATGAGGAAATCAGACAGGGGGCCCCGGTGTCTTTCAACACGAGGATGAGGCCTGGCTGCCAGGAGGCACGCAGGAAAAGGAGGAAGCCCTTGGAGAAGGGAGGACAGAGAGAGGAGGAGCGACCGCGTGTTTCCCTGACCTGCAGCCCACTGGGTCAGCTAGACCAGGAGCCAGGACACCTGGCTCTAACTTGGTTCCTATTCCTCTGTGACGTCCTCTGCTCCTCCCTCCCTCTCTCTGAGCCTCCATTCACCTACCTGCAGAACGGAATGCCTGGTGGAGGTGCTGTGATTTGACCAGCCAAGCCTCCTTTGGGTTAACAGACAGCCCTGTTTCAGACTGTCCATCCCTGTCCCCCATGGGCCTCCCCCATAATGGTGCCCCCATGGGGTCCTCTTGCCGGTTCTCCCTGAGCCCTAGAACACTGTCCCTGCTCTTTAAATGTAGGCAGGGTTGGGCATGAGGACCTGGCTCTGGAATCTGAACCTCAGTTTCCTCATCTATAAAAGGATCTGTAAAAGGGCTCCTTGGTGGTTTGATTCTGAGGATTTAACATTAAGGACTCCAAAGTGCATGAGTGTGAGAGCGCTTCGTAGCCATCCGTGCCCTCCACAGATAGATAGTCCTGTTGATCTTATTATCTCGGGCATCCCCGTGGTAGCGCGTCCTGTGAGATGGGCTTTGAGGGGATGGGAAGTGAGGAGATTCAGCTGTAGGGCTTGCCAAGTAAATACCCCCAGGCTTCCTGAAGGAGGAGATTCCAGAGCAGGCTGCTGGGATGAGAATGAGTTTGCAAATTGAGTGGCAGGGCTGTCAGTGTGGGGAGGGGGATATTCCACGTGGAGGAAACTGAGTACACAGAAGTTCGTGTGTTGAAATAGTCTGGAGTTTGGCTTTGATCCTAGTAAGGGAAGATCTTCAAGCTAGTATTCTGTGCGGGAGGGCAGCCAACATGGGGATTTGGGAAGAGGAGGCTGGTAAGGTAGGCAAGGCACGCTGGGCATGAAGGGCTTTGGATGCCAAGACCCTTGGGACTTTGGATTTCAGACCAAGGGAAGCCATGCTCGTGTAACTTGGGCGGAGCGGAGAGGGGAATTGAAGCGGGAGAGACCAGAGTGGCAAGAATCCAGTGGGGAGAGAGAGTGAGAGTTGGCTGCGGTCAAGGCTGTGGGGATGTGGAAAAGGGAAAGTATTTGAGAGATGTTCCCGAGATGGCCCCAGTGGGGCTGCATGATGGATTGACTGTGGGGCGTGAGGCAGAGGGAAGATCTTACCACCTAGCTGGAGGGCCCAGACAGACACCCGGGAACAAGAGTGAAGTAGATGAGGGGAGGATAATTAAGTGCTTAATTTATTGTTTGGATAGTTGCCTCGTACTATAAACCCCGTTGCTCTAATGAGCTCATGACATCAGTCAGCAAGGAAAGTATGCCTAACGCATTGCCCATCACACTGGGGCCATCTGTGGGCACTGCCCAGATGCCTATCTGGACAGACACTCTGGCTGCCAGGCTTCTGGACTCAGTTTACAATTGGGGGTACCAATAAGTGCCAGGCTAGGGCACTGCTGCAAGATCCCTTCCTTAGAAGCTTCAGAATCCAAAAGGCCAGGGACTCCCAGGGGTATTAGTCCCAAAAAGGAAGGAAGGAGGCACAGAGTTGGGATTTCACTGTAATGCAAGAGCATGGGTCCTGCCCAGGGTCCAGAGGAGCTGGAGTCACGTCTAGCCCCCTTCCTGCTTATGTGACCTTGGGCTGGCCTCCAACCTTTCTGAGCCATCATTGTCTTATCTGTGAATTCAAGCAAGCACCCAGAAAGTGTTCTGTGAACCTCAGTTATCATGAAAAGATTCCCTCAGTTGAGGCCGCGGACGGTGGCTCATGCCTGTAATTCCAGCACTTTGGGAGGCTGAGGTGGGTAGACCACGAGGTCAGGAGATGGAGACCATCCTGGCCAACATGGTAAAACCCCATCTCCCTTAAAATACAAAAAATTAGCTGGGTGGTGGCGCACGCCTGTAGTCCCAGCTACTTGGGAGGCTGAGGCAGAAGAATCACTTGAACCTGGGAGGTGTGGAGGTTGCAGTGAGCCGAGATTGCACCACTGCACTCCAGCCTGACAACAAAGTGACACTCTGTCTCAAAAAAAAAAAAAAAAAAATTCTCCCAGTTGAAAAAGATGTTGGAAACAACAGATATGTAAGAGCACCCACCTTACTTACCTCTCATGGACCACATCCCCAGCCTGGAGCTCCTGGGGATACAGAGAATTGATTCTGTCCACCTACACTGGAGGGGAAAAAGCAATTCACCCTTGATTCTATTACCATGTTTATTGAGTCTTTTAAAGAGATTTTAAGTGTATGACAAAGAGAGAGGGGTTTGTCTTGGAGGAACCCAGAGAGGCTTTTGAAGAAAGTGCACCCCAAACAGGCCTTGGATAATAGTCTAGACCTTCTTGCCAGAGAAATAGCCCCTTGCACTTGCTCTTCTTATCAAGGTTGCTGGAAACATCTTTGCTGGAGGTGCTTAGGAGAATATCTGGTTAGAGGGGTAGGGGCGAGGGTGAAATGGAGCTGCATTTACAGAGAATTTTATATGACATTGAGAAGGGTCTATTTTCCATAGCAAGGAAAATCAAAACTGACAGAGATTATGGAAGGGCCAAAGCTCCCACTAGCCCATCTCCCCCAGGCCACCATTCCTCACAACACTGACTGCAATTGTAATAGAGAGATTGTCTGTTTGATTTTCTGTTTAAAATATGCCTTTTTAAGGCCACCCTCCCTGCAATAGAGGATGCTTGGCATAAGATAAGCACTCAATACATTTTTGTTGAACAAATGAATGAAGAAAGCAGAGGCAGTAGTCAAAGACATTCACGTGGAAACAGGATTTCTTTTCACTTATCGGGTCACCAAAGATTAAAAAGCAATCACTCATACCCGGCTCATACACAGTGAGAAGGAACAGCTCTCTGGACACTTTGTGGGGTGGTAGAGTTACAGATCTTCCCAGGGCACAGTTTGGCCACGAAAAACTTAAAAAATGCTCATGCTCTTTAACACAGCAACACGACTGCTCAGGAGGGAGTCTCAGGAGTAGAAAGACGTCTCACCATAAGATACTGGAAACAACCTAAATGCTCAACACTAGAGGATTGATTAAAAAACTGTGATGATCTTTGGAATGTTATGGAGCCGTTTAAAATCACGATAGAGGTGTGTACATATGAAAACGTGCTCACAATGTGTTAAGCAGGGGAGAAGCAGTTGCCATTCCACAATGTATACATACACTAAGTGAGCCTGAGGCACCATGACCTTCTCTGGGCATTTTTATTGTCTCTTTTTTTTGCCTATGTGTATTTTGACATTAATAAAAAAGGAGAAAGTATTACTGCTCTAAAACAATAAAGCTGTCTCCACATTGGTGTTTTTTTTTTAAGAAGAAGAAGAAAGTGAAGGTGGTGGAAGCAGGAACTGTGCCAGAGTTTCTTAGACTTTCCTCTGTCCTGATGGTGCCTCTCCTTCCCGAGGGGCTCTCTGATCATCCAGGGATACCCCCAATTCTCTCTTTCAAGACAGGGAACAACTAGGACTGCCACAGGCCTTCCCTTCCCAGGGACAGTTGTGGTGTCTGTCTCATGACAGCCCTTTGGGGGCACCTCCTTTCAGCTGGGGTCCTCAGGACCACACTGTTGGTAATGACCACAAGCCCCATCGGAGGCTCATTCTCAGCCACTTCCTCATTCCTGGGTCCTGGGCTTAGCCTCGTGTCCGAAGTCGGCCCGAGCTGGCTCCAGGTCCCTGCTATGCCGCCCATCCGTGGCACTGCCTCACCTCTCAGAGCCGTCTCGCATGTAACTCAGGGTTGCCATATCCAGATTGTGGGGTGTTGCACTCTCTGCTGCCCGCTTCCTCTCCCACAGTCTTCCTCGCTGGGCTCTCCTCCAGCTCGTGTGTATGCAATATCAGGGCCCAGATATTTCTTTTCTGCTGCTTACTGAGGGACAGCCAGAGAGACGGGTTCTTCTCTTTTCACCATCCTGGAAGCTTCTCCTGGTGGTTTTTGACACTGGTAGGGGCTGGCAGGAGGGTCCCTATCCAGAGGCCAGAGGTGAGAATGGAACCACACAGAAAGGGCACCACAGTCTGGAGGAACAACTTGACGGGCATCACTACCCGCCTTTCCCCAGCTCTCTCCTTCTCCAGGTTCCAGATAGTTGAGGTGGTGGGGGAGGGGGTAGGCAATATCTGCGGGGGATGGGGTGGGGGTGTTGTTGGGGGAAGCAGGTGATGAGGATGAAAGGGAGGCAGCAGAAGTGTTCCAGGTCTCTGCCACATCTACAGGGTTCCCCTCTGGGTACCTTTGCAGAGGCTCTGCCTTCCAGCTGGGCATTCCATTATTATTCCTGGTGACCAGATGGGAAGATGAAGCTACCAGAAGCTTGTTCAGTTCATTCCTCTGGGGTGCGCTTGGGAGGACCTAGGCTCTGGAGTCAGGCCAGGCAGAAAGTTGCCTCCCCCATTTCCACATAGGATGTTCTTGGGCAAGTCATTTGTCTCTCTTGAGTCTTGGTTCCCCAATCTGTAAAATGGGTTATAAACTCTTCGAGAGGGTCACTGTGAAGTCCAGCAATAATGTAGTCAGATCACCCAGCCCTGTGCATGATATCATGTATAAACACAATAATTGACTGTAACTTTTTCTTTCAATCATAATAATTGCTCTGACTCTAGAGTCCACAGAGATCTAGAGATCTAAAGAAGAGTATGGAGTGAGCACAGCCCGGGGAAAACAAGACCTTCTTCCTTTGAGATGGAATCCATGTGGGCACAAATATTAAAATTCAAAGGAAATCATGCTCTCCCTGCTCTCCACCCAAATGAGAATGATCTGACATTTCCTGACAGGTTTTCCTCTTTCCTCCACACCATGTGGAATGGCCAGTTTCACACACCTGTGTTTTTAGTGAACTGTTTCAAGCATGCAGTTGCCTCAGCAATAGAAGGGCGACAGACAAAAACAGAAGCACCTACTCTGGGTCAGGCATGAGCTCTTGCATCTGCAGAGCATTCTGGAGCCTGAAAAGTCCAGTGACTTGCCCCAGCAAAGTCTGAGTGGCAAAGCTGAGTCTTGAACCCAAATCTGTCTGGCGCCGGCCTGTCAACGTCTGCTTTTTTTCTCATTGCCATTATTCCTCCCACCTCATTGACTCTTTGATTTAAAAAACGTATGCTTTCAAGCATAATACTGTTTACAAACTTGTGGTGGAGTAAGGTGTGTGTGTGTGTGTGTGTTAGTGTGTAGTGTGTAGTGGGTTTCCCATTCTGTGTGTGGCTCTGTGCATGAAGGAAAAAATAAAAACACAACAAATGCCCCGAGTTGTCTCACATCAGGAGAGTGGCTGCCTTTTCCCCCACCCCAGGGTGGCTGTGGCATTGTGAGCAGACTGCAGACCCCCCAAGCAACCAGAACATTCTGTACCTTGTGGCAATTAGTCCCCACTTGGCTTAAGGACTCTGACATCAAAGGAGGTCTCCGCCTGCTGCCCAAGGGAGGCCAGGGGAATGCCTCCAAACGAAGCCCTTTCCCCCTCATTAGGGGGCTCCAGCCACCAGCAAAGCAGACTCGGACAACAGACCCGGCCCCATCAAAGGCCCCCTTACCCCGGAAGGCCTCTGTAATCCGGGGCCTGAGTACGCCCTGCCCCCTCCCCTAGACCAGCTCAAAAGCCGCCGTCTGGGGACACCTGACTACTCTCCAGTTCAAAGCCAAGTGAATGCATTAACAAGACAAAACACCATTTTCCTGTCTCAAAATTCCTAGGGTCTTGCTTTGAGCTGCCTGCAGTTCAGGCCTGGAGGATACACAATCCCTCCCCACTTAGCCGTGGGGCCTGAAGTCAGGCCCCTCCTCTGTCTTCTCCCCAGCCTTTGAAAGCCCAGGAACACAAACAGGGGCTAACTTAAGCCACTCAGCAAGGCCTCTTCAGACCTAATCTCTCCTCAGTAAGGTAGGTGGCCAATCTGGAGCCAGCCCTCCTGAGAGCCAGGGCTGAGCGGGGAGAAAGCAGGCAGGCTCTGAGGTTGCAGGCTTCCTCTGCAAGCAAAGAGACTATTTCTTCTGTACCAGAGCAAGTGATGCATGAGGAAGGGCTGCAAACAGTCTTCCTTCAGAATCCAGGATTCTGGAAGAAAAGCACCAGATTTAGCCATTTACTCATCCATCTACTTGCTTGGTCACCCATTCGTCTATCCACACATCTACCAACCCACTTGTCCATCCATCCATCCATCCATCCATCCGTCCGTCCGTCCATCCATTCATCCTTCCTTCCTTCCGTCTGTCCATCCATCCGTCATTCATCTATTTCTCCATTCATCCATCCGGCCCACTGCATGCCACATCCTGTTTCAATCCCTGGTTTTCCAGAAAGGAATTACATACAGATCCTGCCCTCAAGCAAATCCCAGTCTATAGGGAGAACAAACAATACCTCGCGGCTTAAGAGAGGGCTGTCTGAGAGGGAGCGGGGAGATCAGAGGATGGAGTCTGTGGTACTCAGGAAAATAGCACAGAAGGTATGAAACCTGGAACTGGAAGATGAACAAAAGCTTTACCAAGGAGAAAGGGAAAAGATGGCGTTCCAGGCGGCACATGCAAAATCACGGAGGCCTGAAACAGCCGAGAGTGTCGGTGTAGCTACTAGTTGTTTGGCTCCTGCAGTTCGTATGAAAGAATGAGGTCGGGGTATGTGGGGTGGATCATAAAAGGTGAGATTGGGGCTAGAGAATGCGAGTCCCATCATTCCATGAACTCCATTCTTCAACAAGCACTCAGATACACCTGCACACACACAAGTGCACACGCAAACACACACATACACTTACACAAACAAGTTCCCACACATGCAAACAGCAAGTATATGCACCAGTACACAGAAGCGAATACCTTTACACACAACATGCTAATGTAAATGCAAATATGCTCATGCATGTGCAAGCACGTGCACAGTAATGTGCTCACATGCACATAAGCACATCTACCCACATTCGAACATGCTCTCATATACACACAAGCATGTGATTACATACAAACTCACACGTATGAAATGTCCTAGTGTGTATACTCAAACCCTAACACATACACACAAGCAAACAACAGAAACACACTATGACATCCATGTTCACCCATACAACCTATGTGTGTGTGTGAACATGTGCAAGTGTGCAATGCGTACTCACACGCACACAGCACCAGGGAAAGGCCAGGAATAGGAGGCCTGCCTCTAATTATTCGTCTGTCATAAAAATGTGCCCCAGGCAGTGAAACTTGGCAGAGCTGGGCCATCAGCTGTGCTTGGGCTGGAGTCGGGTGTTCCTGGGCTTCACTTGGCTTTGCCAACATGGCAGGGCTTCCCGTCCTGATGTCAGCCTCCTTTCCTTTCCTAGCCCTCCTGAGCCAGTGCTGTTCCCACTGTGAGAGCTGCCTTCTACAGCCATTGCCTTGCTTGGGTTATGAGACAAGCCTGAATGTGTTCAGCATCCCATCACAGGGCAGAATGGCCAGAGCCAGCCCTATGATGTTGTCTCCTGGGCAAATGCCCAGCCAGCTTTGGGCAGGGCAGCAACATTCCAGGTGCAAGACCCAGTGGGCTTCATCCCACTCTTCCAGTCCCATCTTACAGGCTTCCCCAACAGATGCCCTCTGCTATAGCCACCTTGGATCTTCCCTGGACCCCATTTAATTCCTGATGGGATTGGTCATCAACATCAAGCCATAGCTCGATGCCTTTGAGTCTTAGAGACTGGGGTTTTCCTGGAGAAATAAGAGGTGGGGTATGATGGGGGTGACAGTAGCTGAGCTCTCTTCATTCAGGATCACTGTTGAGGCACTGTTTTACTTAGCCATGGCTAAGAGAAGCCATGGCCCTTCTCCGATTCCAAATCCAGTCATCCATCCTCCAACCCACTTCCTGCCCATCCCACTTCCTGTATTTTTACATCTCCTCTGTCTACTCATCTTTCTATCCAGCCATCCAATCACAGATACAATTCTTAAACAATCTACCCATTTAACCATCCCCTAAAATTTTCAACCATCCACTGATTTCAACCATCCTTCCACTGATTTACTCATTCTCCATCTATTTACTCATTCATTTTATATTTGTCCATCCACCTACCCACTCAGACATCCATCCGTTCATCCATTGCTCATCCATCTAACCATCCATGTTTTGAACACCTACCTGTCCAATCATCTGCTCATCCACCTGTCCATCTGTTCATATATCTACCCATCTGTCTATCTGTTTGTTCATCCATTCAGCCGGCCAGCCATATGCTGATCTATTCATAGACACTGAAATAAAAAAGACCTGGATTTGAATCCTTACATCACCACTTACTACCAGTAGCAGATACTGTCATTTCTCTTTCCACATCCTCCAAGTCCTTACCATCTCAGTGCACATAGGTCTGAATTCCAACTACCAGAACCTAAATCTTTTTGCCTGAGGGCTTCCTCTGCAGCTGACCCTTGCCTGTCTCTGTATGTAGAAAGCTGGAGGTGATGGGGCATTAATACCGCTTGGAGGCAGCCCCCAAGCAATGACTAGCCAGAGTTGGTGTATAAATACCCCAGCTTCGTTGTCCTTGGGTGGGATGACTCTGAGGTGGGTGTTCTTTACTGGTGCCTGGGGTTTCCAGAAAGACTAAGCTCTATTTTCCCACAGTTGTCACTTGCTTGATACCATACCACTTTGTTATTTCACCTCCCAAATAATTACTTGCATTTATATCCTTGTTTCAAGGTTGGCTTCTGGAGAACCCAAACTAAGGCACTACATATGTGACTTGGACAGATTTTTTTTTTTTTTTTGAGACGGAGTCTCGCTCTGTTGCCCAGGCTGGACTGCAATGGTGTGATCTCTGCTCACTGCAACCTCCACCACCCGGGCTCAAGCAATTCTGCTTTAACCTCCCAAGTAGCTGGTATTACAGGTGCTCACCATCACGGCCAGCAAATTTTTTGTATTTTCAGTAGAGACGTGGTTTCACCATGTTGTTCAGACTGTTTTTGAACTGACCTCAAATTATCTGCCCACCTCAGCCTTCCAAAATGCTGGGATTACAGGCTTGAGCCACTGCGCCTGGCCGGACAGATGATTTAAGTTAGTATGATGCATATCATTGGGTAAGCATTCAACAAAATTAGTTATTGCTTTTATTATACACTACTATTGGCAATAATAGTAATACATAGGAGATAGCGGAGGTAGTGGTGGTAATGTTGGAGGTGGTGATGATGGTGGTGAGAGTAGTGATGGAAGAGGTGGTGGCAATGGTGGTGGTGAGACATTTTTGTAGGAGCTTGGCCACTTTCTGGGGTCTTCCTGTGGATCTTTGTAAACCTTCTCACTTTGTCCCCTGTCCCCACATTTCAAAGCACAGTTTCCTGAGCAGGAACTTGAAGAGGAAGATCGTGAGGAAAGGGGCTGGGGGCTTGAGAAATGGTTCCCAAGTCACAGAGAGGAAGGGGAGAGGAAGGGTAAGCAGAGCAGAGGCTAAGCTAACAAGGCCTGGGTTTGTCAATAAGAGCTACTTCCGTGCTTGCTTTATTTTCCTCTTTAAATATCTTTCCATTGAGAGCCAGGAACTGCTTCTCAAATGTTTCTTGTAAGAAGAAAACAGTCAAACATTATCTTCTGAGCTCCTCACTGCCCTGGGATGGCCTGGGCACCAGGGCCTAAGGGGCCTGAGGGGCTCTAAGCTGTGGCCCAGCAGCTGGAGGCCCAGAGAGGAGGAAGAATACCCTAAGGTCACCCAGCATAAGTGGGGCTAAAATGGGATGTCTTGGCTTCCTATTATGACTTTAGCCAACACATCACAAACTATGACCCCTGAGCCACCCGGAGACAGAGAGGAAAAGAGTGAAAGGACCAGCTGGGCACAAAGACAGAAAAAGACAATGGAATACCAGGCCTCTGAGGTCTTGCAGCTCACACTTCCCCCCCAACCCACTGGGGCCCTCGAGGAGCTTCCCAGTCCTTCCAGTCAGTCCTGAGAACTCCCCAAGCCCCACCTACCCCACCCAGGGATCCCAGAATGGGAAGGACTGCAGTTCTTGGGAGACAGACTCTGGGTCTCCAGGGTGGCGTCGTGGCAGGGCCCAGACTCATGCAGGGGCCCCCACCCCACCCCAAGGGATGTCAACCACCATCACATGCTGGGGAGAGCAGACGGGCAGGGGCAGAGTGGCGCCAGGCCCTGGGCTGGCCACTGCAGGAAGACCTGCTAGCACCTGCGGGCACAGCTCCTCACCCCTGCCTCTCCCCTGTGCAGGCCTCATTAACACCCTCCCTGGGGCTGGGGGTGGAGGGCAGAGGGAAACAGCTGAGGCAGTGGAAAGAGTCCAGCTTAGGCCCTTAACTGGTCGTGTGACTTTCACAAACCATCACTTTTCTGTGTCTCCAATTTTTCATCAGTACAACTAGGGTCACAGCACATACAAAACAGAGTCCATTAAGGGAAGCCCACATGGAGCACCTATCAAGTGCCAAGCATGCAGTAGGTGCTCAATAATGGACGGCTGTAGTTATGTATCTCCAGGGCTTACAAAGCAGCCCCCTTCCTTCCCAAATTCATGGCGCTGCAAGAAACCTTGGTCACACCTTCAGACTTCTCAGTGGGAGTGTTTCCCTCACCAGCTCACCAAAGCCCCCTAGTGGATCAGAGCCTGGTGAGGAGTGGGTCCAGGTCTACACCCTAGGCCATGCCACCGCTCTGAGATCTGGCAAGTGGTCAGGTGTGCTCTGGCCCCAGGGGACACTCTTAGCTCTGCCGTGTGCAGAAAGCCTATGCAGCCTACTGGTGAATCCCTCAGTTTTCTCATCTGCACAGTGGGATAAAAACAGCATCTATCCCCACAGGGCTGTTGTGAGGGTGGAAGGAGAGAAGAGGTATGATGCTTAGAGAATGGGCACTTCCCTGTGCCTAAGCACCAGCCCACCTTCACTAGGGACTGGCTCTCAGGGAGACTCTGAGCTGCTGCAGACAGGCCTGGGCAGCTCCCGGAAAGGGAAGGAGGAGGAAGGAGAGCAGAGAGCGGAGAGCAGGATGGGGTGGAGGGGGCAGTGGAACAATAGCCAGGCCTGGCTTGTGGTTTGCGTCCTGAGAGAGGTGAGTCGACGCTTTCTTGTCATCAGACTTTCCAGTCACCTGCCTGGGAACCTGAAGAAAAGATTAGGGAGCCAAATACATATTGTTTCTTTTGTTGGAGGTGCCAAGTTTGGTGGGATGAATTGGCCATCTGTTCTCCTAGCTACGATCTGGAAAGCCGGGAACCTCTTTGCTCTCCCAGTTGCCAGTTTCCATCACTTGCTAACAAAAGCTGGGGGTCGGGGAGGGAACGTGGACTCCCCTACCTCTCCATGGCCCAGCTGGCTGACCCTCCGTCGGCCAGGGCACCTGCTCTAGGTCCACTGGGTGCCCTGGGCCTCAGACTCTAAAACTTAAAACCTGTGCGTGAGCTGGAAAAAGCCCCCATGACCGGGGCTGACCCTGAGCCTTGGTTTCCCCACCTGTAGAGTGAGGGTGGACAGGAAGCAGCACATCCTCTGGTTCGGAAGAGCAGAATCGATGGTGTCCTCTGAGGTCTGGGGAGGGAAAGGCCTTCTACATGGGCAGCCCTGGGGAAGGTCCAGGTGGTGCTCGCCCTTTTTGGGCGCTTTGCTTGTTCCTGAGCCCGCTTTGCCAGGGTCCAACCATGGGGCCACAGGAGCCTTCCATCTCCCCTTGAGCAAGCTTCAGAGCAAGGATTCTCAGCCTGAGGGCTGGTTTTCTCTGGCAGTTGTGGTGAATGGATTTTAAAACCCCAAGCAGGGATCTTCTTAATTTAGGAACTCCAAGAGGCCTGTGGCAGAATGTTGGGTGGAAATGCATTTTCCCAGGGACAGGGAGAATCATTTTCGTCTGGTTCTCCAGGGACCCTGTGACCTTACAAAGGCTGAGAATGGGTGGCCTGGGACCTAGAGTTATCTAGAGTAGCAGCTCCAGATGGAGGGACAAAGAGAATGATTAAGCCCCCACACCTCAAATGCAGGTGGTGTCAGAGGTGAATGCAAGTAGCCCAGATGCCTCTGAGCAGATGCCGAGTGATGGGTGGTCAGGAGGGGACAGGTCCAGTGTGGACTCGGCTTCGGGAGCAGGGTGGTGGCTCTTGCCTCACTCACACAGATGCCTACTGCCCTCTGTCAAAGAAAACCAGAGCTGGGCAGTAAAGCAGTGCAGACAGATTTTATTCAGACTATTGCAATAGGGGAACAGAAATCTCAGTACAGAACTGGGCTCAACTCCGAATACAGCCCAGGCAGGTGGGAGTTTATAGCCGAGGAACAGGGAGGGGGTCAGGGGATGGAAAATGGCCAAGAGGAAACATCAGGGGTGAAGGGGATTCTTGCTGGAGGCAGGTCAGGGTGACCAGATATCCCCTGGGGCATGGTAGAGAATGAGGAACCTGATCAGATATGAGGGTGATCATATGTCAAGGTGCTAAAATTGGATTTCACAAGCAAGTGCACACATGGGGTTAGGAGAAGGTTCTGGAGCCTGACTAAAGCCTGTCCAAGCAAAGACTCTTTGTCACCCCTCACAGATAGCTGCAGACTGGGGCCCATACAGGAAATGTGACTTGCTATTTAGGCCTCACTTATGCTGTGCTAATGGCCTCAGCAGTCTAAGGGCTGACTTTGCAGCCTCCAGTCTCTATGCAAGTGACCCTGCTCCCTCCACTCCTCCTATTTCTCCAGAGGTCAAAGGAGTCCCTGCCAGATCACCCACCCGCATTAAGCTTTCTGAAGGCTTATTTTATTTAACTTTTAGAGCAATGACAGACATTTCGGCCCCGTTTCACAGATGTGGCCACTGAGGCTAAGAAAAGTGGAATGACACAGCCAAGGCTGCTCAGCCTGCAAGGGCCAGAGCCAGGACGGGAGCCCAGGCTGTCCGATTCCAGTGCCTTCTACATGCAGCTCCAGCGCTGGTTCCTTACCCCCTCAGATCCCCATCAACAGGCCACTGACCAGCACTTGGGCCAGTCTGGGCACAGCCAGTGTCCAGGACTCCATGTCCCCTGCCTCAGATGGGCCTGCAAGCTGCAAGCTGCTGGCAGGTAACAAAATCCTAAAATGATTCCCAGCCCCGACAGCTCCCCACACACCCCTCCCCCACAGCGTGTCTGCCGTGCTCCATCCAAAC
Source organism: Colobus angolensis palliatus (assembly GCF_000951035.1). NCBI lineage: Eukaryota > Metazoa > Chordata > Mammalia > Primates > Cercopithecidae > Colobus > Colobus angolensis. The sequence goes on along the minus strand of NW_012115932.1, from coordinate 15,607,742 downwards.
TGATTACATCCAAACTGAGCCGGGGGCTGGGGGAGGGATGAGAGCAAGCCGGCCTCGAGAAGACTTGAAAGAAAATTTGAAACACACGTGTGCTGCCCTGGCTCTGGTAACCCTAAGCCCTCAGCCCGTGTGGCCCAGCGGTCTCCATCCCCGCACTGCACCCCCATCCCCCACCCCCACCACCTCCTCCCCAGGCCCCACCTGTGTCTCTGAGGGGGCTGTTTTCCAGGCTGAGCCCCTGCCTGGGGCAGCTGGCTGGGTCTCCAAGACCTGAAGAACTTGCAGCTGCGAAAGACCCCCGCCACCAGAGCCCCCCTGTCTCAGAAGAGGACACTGACAGCCATAGAGGGAAGAAAGTTTGCCTGGGATAAAGCGGTGAATGGAGGCAACACCCCATACTCCGCACTCAGCGGGAGGGAGGAGGGTGCAGGCTGCTTAGAGCATGGCCCTTCCCTGAGCTCCGCCAGCCAGGCCTGAACTACACCTCGTTTCTCTCTTCCCCTGCACCCACCCTCATTCCCCGGAGAACCTGTCTCTTCTCTGCCCTTGCACCTGCTGCCTTCTGCTCTAACCCTTTCCCAGTGAGCCTGGGCTCGGGACCCTCCGGGTTCTGGGTCTAGAGTTTGAAGAGGGGGTGGAGTTGGCGCAAGCTGGCTCTAAGAGCTGGAGCCAGGGTTGGGAACCAAAGGTGAGTCCAAGTGACAGGCCCTGCCTCATGCTGTTTATATGGAACGTCCTTCTAGCAATCAGCTTATGGCCTCCAAACATGTGGCTTCAATCTTTCCTTTGAAATATTGGTGGTGGGGGGCGGAGGGCTGCTGCTGCCAACACCCACTGGATGGCTCTCTGTGCAGCCCAGCTGAGCACTTGTTGTAAACGAATCGCTCCGAGGCCTGTGCCTCTCGCCAATGTTACTCACACTTGGTTTGCAAGCAGGATTCCTGTGTGGGAGGGTGTGGCCTGGGAACAGGGCTGAGGGGCTGGAGGAGCTGTCGCCGGGCAGCAAGGGGAAGGGCGTGGGGCTTCAGAGGCAAGCAGGGCTGGGTGTGCCTCCTAGCTCAGGCATTGTGAGCTGGTGGTCATCGCCTGGGCAGCTGGCTTCACACCCCTTAAGGCTTTGTTTCTGCATCTGTCAAATGGACACACAGGATCATCATATAATAAAGTGCGACGATGACATGCGGCTTTAGCAGTGCTGCACACAACATGCCTAGCTTGTGCGAGCCCTCCCGTTGTCCCTCCCCTTATCTGCCCACCCCTCCTGAGGCTTATTGTCTGCTGCCTTTTGGCCTGACTTCTGTGCATGGCTGCTTTCTATTGGCTTCACACGGTATGTTCTGGAAGTCAGGAGAAAAGATCTGGAGCAAAGCTTTGTCAGGGGTTGGTCGGGGAGGTTCTGGACAAGACCCTTTCCCTCTGAAGACCTCAGTTCTCTGAGCCATAAAGTGGTGGTGGTGGGTGGGAGTGGGGTGGGGTGGCTGGATGAGAGGCCCCATGAGCAATTTCCTCATCTCATATTCAGGGGCTCTAGGAGGCCCAGGGAGACAAAAGTCCCAGGGCTTGAGCTCCCAAGATGGGGTAAGGGCAGGGCTGGGGTGGTTGGATGTGAGTTCTCTGAGATGTGGAACAGGTGCGCTGAGCTTCCCTGGGCAGGTATGGAGGGTGTGCCCTCCTCACTTGGCCCCAGCCTCCCACTGCTGCCTCCGACTCACCTCTCCACCTACCCCCACCTCTCCCTCTTTGTGATAAACCGTCAAGTGACCTGACTCCCGGACTCCAGCAGACACACTTCTTAGGGTGACAGGAGTGTGGTAAGAAACATTTCCCTAACAGCTGCTTCAAAACCTCCAGGGGTGCTGTTAAAATGCAGAGTTCAGAGCCCCAGTCCAGACAAATGGCATGGGCGTCTTCAGAGACAAAGCCCTGGAATCAGCATCTTAGCTAACTCACTGGGTAATTATGGAGTGCATCCAGGTTCAAGGATCCATTACTGGTAAGGGGTGCAGGTTTTGGGGTTTGCTGGACCTGGGTTTAAATTGTGGACCTGCTCTGAGCTGGCTGTGGGACCTTCAGCCACAAATTTCCCCCTTTCCAACCTCAGTTTTCTCATTTGTTAAGTAAAAAATAATTGTTCCCATTTCACAAGGTTGTAGCAAGGATTAAATATCATCTGTATTAGGTTCCTGGGGCTGCCATTATAAATTACCACAAAGAGACAACTTAAAACAACAGGTCCGGAGGTCAGAAGTTCAAAATCAAGGTCTCAGCAGGGTTCCCTCCAAAGGCCCTACAGAAGAATTCTTCCTTGCTCTCCTAGCCTCTGGCAGCTGCTGGCAGTCCTTGGCATTCCTTGGCTTGTAGCTGCATCACTCCAGTTTCCGCCTCTTCCTACATATGGCTTCTTCTCTCTATGTTTGTCTGTGTCCAAAGTTCCCTCTTCTTATGAAGGCTGCAGTCACTGCATTAGGGCCCACCCTGATCTCATATGACCTCATCTTAGTTTGATTATATCTGCAGAGACTCTCTTTCCAAATAAGGCCACAGTCACAAGTATCAGGAGTTAGGACTTTTTGAGGGGACACAATTCAACCCAGTGCATCATCCATGCAGTGCCTGGCCATGGAAGATGCTTATGGTGGGTGGATAGATAGATACAGAGTGAGAGCAAGAGAGGAGGGATGCTATGTGTCCTTGAAGAGACACATGCCCTCTCTGTGCCTCAGTCTTCCCATTTGTAACCTGGGAGATAAGAGTACCTTTTGGCTGGATGCGGTGGCTCACGCCCGTAATCCCAACAGTTTGGGAGACTCAGGTGGGTGCATCAATTGAGTTCAGGAGTTCGAGACCAGCCTGGCCAACATATTGAAACCCTGTCTCTACTAAAAATACAAAATTAGCCAGGCGTGGTGGTGGATACCTGTTGTCCCAGCCTCTTGGGAGGCTGAGGCAGGAGAATTGCTTGAACCTGGGAGGTGGAGGTTGCAGTGAGCTGAGATTGCACCACTGCATTCCCACCTGGGCGACAGAGCAAGACTTTATCTCCAAAAAAGAAGTATCTTCTTACCCTAGGTGTTATGAGGAAATGTCCACAGAGGACCTGGTGCACAGAGATACTCAAGAAATGGCAGTTCCTTCCCCATAAAGAAACAGTGATACCCTGAGGGACATGTGGTGGCTAGTGTCCACAGTGGCTTTCCCTTGTGACCGGGAGAGGAGGAATGGTGGTCAGGAAATGTGCAGTGCACAGGTTGGTGCTTTTCAAAAGCCCCAGGGTCATGGAGGGAGAGGGTTTGGTGAGCCATTGACCTTGGAGTCTGCGATGCATCCACCCCCACAGGTCTGAGCACGCAACCAGGTGCTGGTGTCCAAGAGCCAGGCAAGACCGTGTCGGCAGGCTGCATCTGGCAGAATGTTTTGTACTGGAGTGATTGGAAGTGACGGCTGAGCTGGGTGGGGAAGGAGCAGGGCAGAGGAGCCAGCAGGCCGGCTGCAGGACCAAGCTGCAATGCATTAGTCCAGGGTCTGGGCTAGGGGTGGGGGACGGGGAGAGGGAGGTGACACCTGGGGAAGGAGGGGGTGCTTCTAGATGGGAAGCAAGAAAGTAGAACCCCAGGGAAGACCCTGGAAGCCAGAGTGTGGGCTGACAGAGAGGCAAGGGCCGTGGAGGTTGCTGGGCTGAGAGTCTCAACCATGCATTTCTGTAGAATCCTCACAGCCTCTGGAATCAGATGCTCGCCTAGCTCCATTTCACAGATAAGGAACCCATTTCCTTTTTCATTTACCTGCCTGGCTCCTCCTTCTCCACCTCCTATTACTCCCCCTTCTCAGCCCTCACCACAAAACCACACGGCTTTTTGATATCTATAAGTTGGGTTCAAATCCCAGCTCCACTGCTTGCTGGCTGTTGGACCGAACATGTCACTTCCCTTCTCTAAGTCTCCATGTTCTCATCTGTCAGAGAGTTCCAGCTTCGTGGGTGCTCTGGGAAATGGGAAGAAAGTGCATGGGCCATGGAAAATGGTACATCGTGGCTGCTCAATAGATGTGTGCTTCTTTGCACGTCTCCTGCTGCCCTATAATGCAAGGCTCCAGCAGGCTCTGGCCAGTGACAGGGCCCCCACCTGGTGGAATGGGGACTCTACCCCAGACATCTAGACAGCCAGATGCAGACCTTCAAGCGGCTACTGAGGCCCTCTGCCGACCTGGGTTAAGTGAAGGGGGGCCATCAGCAGCCAGACAAAAAGCCAGCTCTGCCTTGCTCTGTCCCTTCCCTGGTTCTTCCTTCTGGGATCCTTTACAGGGCCAGGCAGAGAGTGAGTGACAGTTTCCCGGGAGCACTTGCTCAAGATACCCTCACACCTGGGAAAATGACAGTTGGCCTTGGAGCTGCGGAGGCCCTCAGCCCCCAGGTGGGCTGGTCCACAGCAGCAATTCGCCCTAAGAGAGGATGAAACATAATTACCCTTTCTTCTCCAAGTCCAGGGGAGACCTCCCTCACCCGCTCGTCCTGGGAAATCAAGCCTTGTCTTCCCATGGTCCCTGTTCCCCAACAGCGTTCCAGTAAATTAGCCAGCAGAAGGCAGGTCTCCTGTGGGTTCATCAAAAGTTTGCCCATGTCTTGGACAAACTGCATGGAAGAATACTCCTCCAGCTGCTCGCCCTCCGAGCACGGTCTGCGTGATAAAGATAATAATAATGTTTCTTTTGTCCTTCTGTGATGTGTCGATATGATTCAGGAAAAAATACCATGAATCCCCTCAGATGAGAAAGCTACGACTCAGAGAGGAGAAATGATCCACATAAGGTGAAAAAGCTGTGCAAGTGGCTATTGGAGCGGAGTCAGCTGCCGTGATTCATGGCGTCAGCGCGCTTTGGTGTCCTGCCACGTTTCCAAGCTTTGTAGGAAACAATCTTATGGAACCAGTTGCTGAGTGGATGGAAGGGATATGGTGTAAAGGCACCATCCACTTCATCCTGCAGTGGGTTTGTTACCTGCCCCAGGTGACAAATAAGAACTCTGTGATTCTCTTGGAAAAAGGGAATGGTTTGTCTTTGTGGACAATAGAGAGTTGTAGAAATACCTGCCAAGAAACTCAGGAACAAGTTTACAGTAAAACTGCAGTCATTGTGGCTCTTCAGACTTCTTGTCCTGAATACCTTTCATTTTCTCCCACATTGGCGAATGGCCCTTTTTCTGGTCCTGAATGTCTGCTTATGGTGTTTCTTTAACTCATGCGCACTGCTGTACCACAGATCCTTTCCAGAATAAGACGAAGTACACAGACAAGCAGATATTCATTGACCATTGTTATTACTGCTTGGGGATTTTCATAGCTTCAATGAGCTGGGTGTAATCTGATCAGGGCAGGATTCAGTCTGATGACCAAGTGCCTTGGGGAAAAATTCACCTGAGACTGTCCACACAGCCAGACACAGCACCTGTTAATAAGTATTTACTGAGCACCAACTATATGGCAAGCGTTGTTCTAGGTACAGACATGGAAAACAAGATAGACAATGTCTACTTCCTCACAGGGAGACAGACAACAAACAAATATTTAGATAATAGCTTTATTTTAGATGTGACGAGTGCCAAAGGGACAGAGGCAGGTTTGGAAGGAGTGTACTTAGGGCAGGCAGGAGGTTTCCTTGAAGAAGTGACACTGGGCCAGGCCCGGTGGCTCACGCCTGTAATCCCAGCACTTTGGGAGACCGAGGAGGTGGATCACCTGGGTCAGGAGTTTGAGACCAGCCTGGCCAACATGGTGCAACCTCATCTCTAGTAAAACTACAAAAATTAGCCGAGCATGGTGACGCACACCTGTAATCCCAGCTACTCAGGAGGTTGAGACAGGAGAATCGCTTGAACCCAGGAGCCGAAGGTTGTAGAGAGCCAAGATCATGCCACTACACTCCAGCCTGGGCAACAGAACAAGATTCCATCAAAAAAAAAAAAAAAA
>NW_012115932.1:15566383-15601732 GCF_000951035.1 Colobus angolensis palliatus | reverse complement strand
GAGAATCGCTTGAACCCAGGAGCCGAAGGTTGTAGTGAGCTGAGATCACGTCACTGCACACTAGCCTGGCTGACAGAACAAGACTGTCAAAAAAAAAAAAAAAAAAGGAAGGAGGAGAAGGAGAAGGAGAAGGAGAGACATTGGAGGTAAGACCAAAATGCTAAGGAGCAGCTGTGCAAAGACCTGAAGGAGGAGCACTCTAGGCAACAAATGCAAAGGCCCTGGGGCCAGGAGGAGTGAGATGCATTAGAAGGAACTTGTGGCAGAAATGTAGATGAGTTCAGAGAAGCTGGCAGAGGCCATATCACCAAGGTTTAGAGGCCTGCGGTGAAGAGCTGGGCTTTTTCTAAGTGTGATGTGAAGACACTGGAAGGTTCTTTGCACTTGTCACTCACACAAATGAGCTTTACTTCCACTAAGTGGTGGGTTCATATTTGAGAAGCCAGCTGCTTTTTCAGAGTGATAATAGTGCTTTGAATTCTTCAATTTCCACATTTGCTTTGGAACTCTGCCAAGACCACTCGTGATCGTATTTTTTCAAGTATACGTTTTAGTGTTTCTTCAAAGCGAGGTGTCTAGAACATTACTGGAATATTAATTTTTCTGGAATATTAAGGTTATTTTCTCAAAGAACCTTAGTTTTATGCTTATAGTCTTTTTAGTTACTTTCTCAAACTACATTTCAGACTTTGCAACAGAATGGGGCTCATTGGTTATTCCTGAGTAATGATGGTCGTTGTTATCATTTATTGAGCACTAAGTGCTGAGCTCACTGGTAAGCATTTTGCAAATGTGGTTTTATGTAATTCTCACCATAACCCTTTCTCCATTTGTAGATACAGGAACTGAGGCTTAAATAATCGCCTTGATTAATATGAAATGCCTACATGTAGTACAGTCCTGAATTGATCTTTCAAGGAATCTTTCTTCTGCCTTCTGCATCAGGCATTATGCTAAGATCTAGAGACCCAGCAATGAACAAGAAAGACATGGTTCCTGCTCCAGAAAGCCCCCTTTCTAATGGCGGAAGTTGCCTGGGAGACAGGCAATGACCCTACAGGAGAATAAAAATGAAAATAAAGGATGATCCAGAACACAAGAGGAGACTCCTGACTGAGACTTCAAGGGTCCAGGGAAGGCTTCCTGGCTGGCGTGACTTGTAGGATGAAGAATCCTGAAAGATGGGAAGGAGCCGTTCTGGAACGGGGGATGCAGCGGTGCTACTCCTCCCAGACAGTTAACACTTGCACACCTTAGAGGACCCCACGTTCCACCCACCATCACTGAGAAATGACAGCTGAGCAGGCTCTTGATGAATGAGTTGGAATTTGCTAGCTAAGGCAAGGGATTGGGTTGAGGAAAGGGTTTTGTAAAGGGTTGAGGCAGGGAGGTTTGAGAGAGCCTGAGGTGATTAAAGAGCTTCAGGAGTGTGACAAGCTGGGGTTGGGAGGAGAGTGACAAGAGGTGTTGTTGATGTTAATTATTCCCACTTCCCTTATAACTTTTAGGAGATGCATAGGGTATTTGATCATCCTGTCTAGATAAATCATTTTGTAACACAAAGTGACTATATCACACATGATACTTTATCACCACTCAAATACATCAACTGGATCATGAAAATTTATTAACGTTTGTCCATATAAGAGCTGAGCACCAACCACATTTTGTTGTTTGAATAATTGATATCTATCTACTGTGTAGAGTCAGGAAATTTGTAAATCATATTTATAGATGTGTTATGTGATTTATAAATCACAAAATGAAATAATTTTAAGAAAAAAGTCTTGAAGGTAGCATATAGTCTACAAACAAGGACTTTTAGTAACAAATCATTAACTGAGTTGCCTAATAATCCAGGAAAGAAATGATGAGGATCTAAATGAATACAGTCACAGGTAGAATAGATTTAAGTAGTCTATGTGAATAACAGAGAAATATTCACTCTTTTTAATATGTTGCTTTCCCTTAACTGTCTCTTTAAATTCAAATAAATTCCTCTTTCAAATAAATTACTCTTTACATCCACTAAAAACAGAAAGGGCCAACTCTGGCATCACTGCCTATGAGTTAGCCCTGTTCTGCAAGGAGAAATGCTGTAAAAATAAAGAAAGAAACAAACAGGAAGGATTTGCAACACATTTGACATAGGATCTATATCCTTAATATATAAAGAGCTCTTACAAACCAATTACAAAAAAAAAAAAAAACAAGACAAACCATATGCTGGCCCATAAAACAAGTGTCAAAAATTCAAGTGGATTTAAACCATATAAAGACTATCCTTTACGAAAAACAGCAAATTAACAAAATATGCATTATCATAAATATTATGATATAGTTGAGATCAAACCTTTCAGTTATAACAATAAATGTGAATGGGCTTAGCTCACCTTTAAAAAAAAGATTCAGAAGTTGGCTCACAAAACAAAATTAACTATCTGCTATATAAAAGAGAAAAATCTAAATTAAAGGGATTCAGAAAGGCTAAAAATAAAATATACGTGACAAGTGGAAAAAAAAAACAAAATCAAATAAGCGGGGAAAGTGATCCTGATATCAGGCAAGGTAGAATTCAAGCCAAAGAGCATTAAACGTGACAAAGAAGGATACTTCTTAATGCTAAAAGCCACAATCTAGAATAAAAATTTAACTTATTAATATTTATGCACCAAATATATGACACTGCAACCATCTCCATGAAGCAAGAACTCAAGAGATACAAGAAGATAGAAACACACAAATAATCTTTAACACACCACTAATAATAATTTTCACTACAAGACAGATGATGGGGCGGGGTGGGAGAGAAAATCTGAATGTAATAAGATAGATCTTATAGATATAGATTGAAGTCTATATCCTGAAAACAGAGAAGTCTTAAATGCCCACAGCACATTCACAGAAAAGGATCATGAAGAAAACATCAGTAACTTTCATTAGAAATAAACATTATTATACAAACAATACTCTCTGGTCACAATGAAATCTTAATAATATCAAAAAACATACAGGTCCTTCTACCTGGAAATTATAAAGCCTATCAAACAACTCCTAGGTAAAAGGGAAATACAAACTGAAATAACAGAATTTTTAAAAATTAGTGACATGAAAACAATCCATATCAGAATCTATGGGATGCATTTAAAAGAGTGATCACAGAAAAACTCATTACCTTAATACTTTACTCAATAAACATGAAAAACAAAATTCAGTTAATTAACTTGGTCACTCAAAAAACTAGAACAACAACAAAAGCAAAGTAAACCAAAAGAAAGCAAAAGAATGGAAACAACAATGATAAAAGCAGAGATTAATGAGGAAGACAATAAAGACCTAATTAATAAATCAAAATCTTGGTTTAAAACAAATCAATAAAATGGACAAAATGCCAGCTAATTTAATCAAGGGTAAAAAGAAGAAAGCACAAATATACAAAATGTGAATGACAAGGAGAAAGATAAACATGGAATCAAATACAGATTTTAAACATATACACAAATACTTTGCAAATTTTTGTTCAAATAAATTAGAGAATAAATGGTTACGAAAACATAAATGTATAAGATTATAAAAAGAACCAGATTTCTTGCTGCTGGAGAAAGAAATTATAAAAAAAATCCTATGGTGTTCAATTTTCATCTGAAATATCAGTATAAAGACATGGTTCTTAAGGCATGGATAGAAGAGAAAGAGAGAAAGTGTGCATGCATGTGTGTGTGTGTGTGTGTGTGTGTGTGTGTGTGTGTGTGGTGTGTACAAGTGTGTTAGTAGCTTGGTCCACTAGAGGGCCTAGAAGCATTAACACCCCAGCAGTAGTGAGTACAACTATCACCCAGATCTTGGTTTCTAAACATCATTCTCCAATAAAAGGAACCAGGGTTATTTGGATAAGTGGATAATTGATTCCAGGACAAAGGCAGAGAAAAAATAAGATAAGCCTGGAACATTTTTTGTTGGCAAAAAATTTAAAAGATGTGGTCTTGTTGAAAGAACAAGAGGAGCCAAACTGAAGAGCTCCTGATGTCCAAAGCTGAGGCAATCTGAGCAATGAAATAATGAAAGTAGTGGATTATAACCTGTACAATCAATATTCATTGAGTCCATATGGATATAAGTACTTGATTCAATAAATAGTAGGGGAGAAGGCACAGCTCTTTCATATAGTAGAATTCTAATGAATAAATGTTAGAAGGTAAGAGGAAAGTAGAAAAGCACCATGAGACAAACACTGCAGTAGTAATTGTCACAGACAAAAATCCACTGATGGGTTCTAAAATTAATGGTGAAAGTGTAGGAAAAACAAATTTGCATAGCCTCAAACTATTTCCCCCATAACATTTATTAGTTATAAAGAAAAATATATTCTCTTTATGATAAAAGCTATGCAGAAACCACCTTTACTAAGTGATTAAGATCATCAGTATGAAGACATGTCAACATCATAAACTCCGTAATATCATGCACTAAGTAGAATCCAACTTCTGTATATTCTTGTCAGAAAGACAAAAACCTCCAATCAGAAAATATCAGACAAACCCAGATTAAAGGGCATTTGATAAAATAACCAATCAATAATCTCTCAAAGTAGCCAGGTCATCACAAATAAGGAAAGACTGAGGAATTATTAAAGATTACAGGGAGCTCAGAAAAAACAACTAGATGCAACATGGAACCCTGGACTGAGATCCTGAGGTGGAAAAATGATTTAATGAAAAAAACGGCAAAATTAAAATGTGGTATTTACTTAAAAGTATTGTGCCAGTGTTAGTTTCTTGGTTCTGACAATTGTACTGTAGTTATATAAAATGTTAGCCTTGAGGAAAGCTGAATGAGGAATGTATAAAATTTCTCTGTACAAATTTTGCAACTTTTTTGTGAGCCTGAAATTAGTTCAAAATAAAAAGTAAAAATATATTTAAAAATAAAGTATGTTCCCTGGCCACAAAAGACTTAGAATACAAATGTATAACAGAAAAAGATCTAGGAAATTCTTCAATATTTTAAAATTAAACATATTTCTAAATAACCCAGGGGTCAAAGAAGTAATCACCAGAGAAAGAAAATCCTTTGAGCTGATTAAAAAGGAAAATATGACCAGGCACGGTGGCTCACACCTATAATCCCAGCACTTTGGGAGGCCAAGGTGGGTGGATCACCAGAGGTTGGGAGTTTGAGATCAGCCTGACCAACATGGAGAAACCCCATCTCTACCAAAAATACAAAATTAGCCGGGCATGGTGGTGCATACTTGTCATCCCAGCTACTCGGGAGGCTGAGGCAGGAGAATCGTTTGAACCTGGGAGGCAGAGGTTGCATTGAGCTGAGATCACGCCATTGCACTTCAGCCTAGGCAACAAAAGTGAAACACTGTCTCAAAAAAAAAAAAAAGAGGAAAATACAACATATCAAAATTTGTGGATACAGCTAATGCAGCAATTAGAGGGAAATTTACAGCATTAGCATTATTAGAAAAGAGTAGCAGTTCCAAATCATGACATGAGTTTCATCTTAAGAAATGAGAAAAAGAAGAGCAGGAGGCTGGGTGTGGTGGCTCACACCTGCAATCCCAGTACTTTGGCAGACTGTCTCAGGCAGATCACTTGAGCCAAGAAGTTTGAGACTAGTTTGGGCAACATGGTGAAACCCTGTCTCTACCCCCCCCCCCAAAAAAAAAAGCTGGGCATGTGGCACACACCTGTAGTCCCAGCTACTTAGGAAGCTGAGGTGGGAGGATTAGTTGAGTCCAGGAGGTTGAAGCTGCACTGAGCTGTGATCATGTCGCTGTATTCTAGCCTGGACAACAGAGCAAGACTCTGTCTCAAAAACAAAACAAAGCAACAAGCACATTAAGCACACAATATACAGAAGTAATGAAATGAATAAAATGAAAGAAAAAAATAAACAGAAAACAAGCAATAGAGAAAAATCAATAGAAGCAAACATAGTTCTTTGAAAAGATCAACAAAATCAGTAAACTTCTAGCCAGACAGTTGAGGAACAAAAGAGGAGAGAAGACACAATTGTCAATATCATCAGAAAAAGAAAGCAAATCGCTAGACAAACGGGCAAAAGACAGGAAAAGGTATTTCAAAGAGGAGGAGATATATTTGGTTAATAAAATATGGAGAGATGTTCAATCTCATTAGTTACAGGAAAATCCACATCAAGGCTACTTGGATTTGCCAAATTGAAGAAACTTGACAATACTACATTCTGTAGATAAGATGGTTCAACAGGATCTCTATATATTGTTGGTGAGAGTAAGGATTGGTACAATCAATTTGGAAAACAATTTCGCTCCATTTTATAAACTACACTTTGCATAACCTAAAACCCAGTAATTCCTATCCTAGATATAGACCCAACAGAAGCTCGTTAGGGGAATCTAAATGCCTATCCATGAGAGAATGGGAAAATACATTGTGGTATATACACAGATGGTTATTTTACAACAGTTAAAATCAATACACTACAGCTACATGCAGCAACATGGATAAATTTTAGAAACATACGTTAAAAAAGAAAAAGCAAGTCTGGGATTTCTGGAACACACTTTTTATAACAAGAAAAACTAAACAACATATTGTTAAGGTATAAATATGTATATGAAAAACTATAAATATGTGATTCAAAAGCAAGGAAATGACAAACCCAGAAGTCAGGATGGTACTTCCCTCTGGGGAAAAGCAGGAAGACAAGACAAGAGAAGTCCATATGGAGAAATGTGAGTTGGTGATCACGTTCTGGGAGGGCTTGGGTCGGCGCTGGCTTCATCATGTTCCTTGTATAATGAAAAATAAAATTGGCTGGGCTCAGCGGCTCATGCCTGTAGTCCTAGCACTTTGGGAGGTTGAGGGAGGTGGGCAGATCACCTGAGGTCAGGAGTTCAAGACCAGCCTGGCCAACATGGCAAAACCCAGTCTCTACTAAAAGTACAAAACTTGGTCGGGCATGGTGATGCACACCTGTAATCCCAGCTACCTGGGAGACTGAGGCATGAGAATCACTTGAACCCAGGAGGCAGAGGCTGCAGTGAGCCAAGATTGCACCACTGTACTCCAGGCTGGGCGACCAAGTGAGACTCCGTCTCAAAAATAAATAAATAAAATAAAATAAAGGAGGACTGTGCATCAACGGATAATGATAGTACATGGTAAGCCAAGAAATTATGATGAATCTAATTACAACTGATCCATGAACAACACGGGTTTGAACTGTGAGGATCCACTTGTACATGGATTTTCTTCCACCTCTGCCACCCCTGAAACAGCAAGACCAACCCCTCCTCTTCCTTCCCCTCCTCAGCCTACTCATTGTGAAGACAGTGAGGATGAAGACCTTTATGATGATCCATTTCCACTTAATGAATGGTAAATATATTTTCTCTTCCTTATGATTTTCTTAACAACATTTTCTTTCCTCTAACTTTATTGCGAGAATATAGTATACAATACACATAACACACAAAATATGTGTTAATTGGCTGTTTATGTTTTGAGTAAGGCTTCCAGTCAACAGTAGACTATTAGTGAAGTTTGGGGGGCATCAAAAGCTATACGCAGATTTTTGACTGTGCAGGGGGTAGGTGCCGTAACCCCTGCATTGCTCAAGAGTCAACTGTATATATTCCTGAGAGCCAAAATAAAATAAAATAAATGCTTAACAGAATCTCTGGCAAACAGTAAATGCTCAATAAAGTCAGCTGTTATTATTGTTTCTAGTCTCAGCCTAGCTGACTTCTAATCATTCAGCTTGGGTGTTGCCTCCTCCAGGAAGCCTTCTCTGCTCCTCCAGGATAGGCCAGGCTCTGTCTACTCCCAATCTCCCTACAGTCTGGGCTGACCTGGATTCCAGCACTTCTTTGGCTATGTGGGAATTGACTGTTTATCAATCTCTCTCTTCTATTAAGCCATGATCCACGCTGCAGCAACCATGGCCTCTCTGCATTTCCAGCCCTTGATTTGCCCGGCACGTGATATAGTTTTATTGACCAAGTGCATGAGTGAGTGGCAGGCAAGACGGTTCCCAGGCCCTGGAGAAGGGGAAGAGGTGTGGGGACTGTGGCAAGGGCTCAAAGTGTGGCTGTAGGCAGGAACAGATGGCACATGGCTCAGAGGTGTCATCAACCCAGGGTGCAGGAAATAAGGAAGTGCATTATCTGTTGGGAATTGAAGAGTAGTAATAAAACTGACTATAGGTGATCTGCTTTTTATTATCACCGTGTGCTGGCAATTCTAAACAATATCACTGATGGAGCCCCCCACCACGCACACACACAAAAGTTTGTTGGTCTTAGGTCTAAAGGAACTTAGTGCTGAAGTTATTAAGTTTTAATAATATATAGACAAGCTTTACATTAACACATTATCATTACTTCTCTTTAAATAAATCTGTATTCTCCATGGAAGTTGGTTTGGAAAACTCCCCTCCTGTAGTTACTGTGTTTGTTTTGAGACTCAGTTTGTCATTCTGAACACAGCCCATGCTTCTAACCCTCATGATATTACAAACCCTGGCATTTAAATAGCAATGATAGACTGACTGGAAAGATGGTAACACAAAATGTGTGGTCCTCCAACTCTCATTCCGTGGGACTTCTTAGAGTTTAAGATGAGAACATGACACAGTACGAACTGCAAGGGGCCAGTGTTTTGTTTGTTAAGTACCATTTTTTGTTTGTACATGAAATAGTTTATCAAATTTGAATAATATCTTTCAATCAGCATTTATTCTTTTTAATGGTTAATGACTAAAACTGAAGAGTCAAATGAGAAAATAGTGATGATGTCTGATTATCATATAATTATTACGGAAAATAATTGTGAAATAAGCAATTAAATGATCCGCACCGGATGCTACTGGCTGGGGTCCCAGGGGCTGGGGGCCAGGACTCTAGCCCCATTCTTGGCATCCTTCAAAGCTGTGGTCCCCGAGGCAGGATTTGTGCATGGCACAGCCTCTGCTCTGGGTCACCCTGTTCCTGCTCCCACAGAAAGACAGGGGACCAGGTCGCAGCAGCCACGGTGGAGAATAATGTGGTAGTTGGGACAGGAGTCTGAGAGAACAGGGTGAAGGGACCCCTAAGCCAGTCAGCCAAGGCCCAGAAGGCCTCCCGGAGGGTGCTTAGAGACAAGTGTAGAGACAGGTTCTCAGGGATGGAGGGCCTTTACAGATGACGTTCTTCAATCCCCTATGCGACATCACTGTTAAGAAAGAAATTCCGCCCTTGAGTTCGCTGTGTGACCTTGAATAAGTCACCTCTGGAGCTGAATTCTGTGTCCGAAAAATAGCGATAGCAACAATTCCTGCAATGCAGTGCTGCTGAGGGGACTAAAAGTGCTTAGCCCGGTGGCTGTCAGGAAGAAATAGTAGTAATAATGCCAGCAATAAATAGTAGTATACTTATTATTTTTCAAGAATGCAAAAGATAGAGGCCCAGAGAGGAATAAAGACCTCTCCAAGGTCACACAGCAATTTGATGACAACACAGTACCAGAACCCAGGTCTCCTGACACTACGTCTAGTACTCTATTGACTACAGCCTCTGATTAAACGTGTTTGGAGCTCTCCAGAACAGGACCTGCATCTGGCATCTTCCATCCCCAGGAGCTGCTAGGGCAAGTCCTCTAAGCTACCCTCATCTCCTTTATCTACCCTGGCACCTTCTTTAGACAAAGCTCCTCCCTGAAGTCAATTGGGGTCCTTTGATGTGGAGAGAGAGGGTATTGGGGAGAGGGTGTCCTGTGTATATGTGTTGGGGGCAGTGGTGAGGAGATATTAGGTGTGATATGTCTGACTTCAGAGGTCCAGGAGCGGGTCTAGAAGCTGGATTCATGGAGAATCTGTTGATAGGGCTGTAGAGGGTTGTGACTCAGACAACCTGGCACCCAGGTGAGGGTCATTAACTCACAGGGGTCCAGACAGTGGACTGGGCAGTGTGTGAGTTGAAATTGAATATTACCAGGTCAGATGGTTTCCTGGGCTGGAGTGGGCAGTCAGGGCTAAAATGTTCCACCAGCAAGATAAACGAACCTCTCACATACTGACATCCAACTGCCTGCTCTTCAATTCCATCTCATGTTATTGGCCCCCAGCACACTTCACGCCCCGCCTGGGGCCTCTAGCATATCAGAGACTGCTAAGCATATATAACATTCTCCAAGACATCCACTCTAAGCCAACCCCTGTCAGAGTACCCAGGGATTCATCCAACAGTTCTTCATTGAGCACCTACTGCATGCTAAGTGCTAGGGATAAAACAGAACACACAGGAAAGCTCCCTGCCTTCATGAAATGGCCTCATAGAGATACGAAGGACTATGGGAGCCTGGCCTGGCTTGCATAGAATAGTCAGCCTGGTGGGAGGTCGTGCAGAGGCACAGTGGAATGATTTCACTGACTCAAGAGAGTGGTGGCACCCAGGAAAGCAAGGTCAGCTCCACCTGAGCAGACCAGGTGGAAAAGAAGAGTGTTTGAGGCAGCAGGAACAGCGTAAGCAAAGACACAAAAGTGTGAAGGAACGGGGCTTGCTTGGGGAGCCACAAGGGGTTTTCAAAAGTTCATGAACTGCATATTATGGGAAAACTATGTACGGATTTCAAAATTTTTTGCACCAAAATAAACTTGTGTTAACTTGTTATAAAATGTCTCAACATTTGAGGCACTAAGAAGGATGAGACATCAGTTTTAAATGAACTCCTATCAGAGCAACATGAATTCTGCTAAAATTGAAGCCAGAACAAACATCAAATTTATGGTGAAGCTTGGGTAGAAAGTGATGAAATCATTGATGCTTTATGAAAAGTTTGTGGGGACAATGCCCTCAAATAATCAGCAGTTTAAAAATGGATAACTCATTTCAAGAAGGGACAAGACCACGTGGAAGATGAAACCCACAGTGGAAGATCATCCACTTTAGCCGCAAGGAAAAAAATTCATATTGTTCTTGCCATAACTGACGAGGACCAACAATTAATAGCAGAAACAATGGCCAACACCATAGACACCTCCACTGATTCAGCTTACACAATTCTGACTGTGAAATTAAAGTTGAGCAAACTTTCCACTCGATGGGTGCCAAAACCGTTTTGCCCAGATCAACTGTAAACAAGAGCAGAAATTTCAATGGAAGTGTTAAACAAGTGGAATGAAGATCCCGAAGCATTTTTTCAAAGAACTGTAACAAGAGATGAAACATAGCTTTACCAGTACTGTCCTGAAGACGAAGCACAATCAAAGCAATGGCTACCAAGAGGTAGAAGTGGCCTGGCGAGAGCAAAAGCAGACTGGCCAAGAGCAAAGGGCACGGCAACTGTGTTTTGGGGATGCTCAAGGCATTTTGCTAGTTGACTTTCTGGAGGGCCAAAGAACAATAACATCTGCTTATTAGAAGAATGGTTTGAGAAAGTTAGCCAAAACTTTAGCATGAAAACAGCTGGGAAATCTTCACCAGAGAATCCTCCTCCACCACAATGGCACTCCTGCTCATTTCTCTAATCAAACAAGAGCATCTTAAATCTTAAAAAAATCTTGTAAAATCTTTTAAAAACTTGTAAAAGGCATCCATTTTCTTCATTTAATCATGTAAAAAGAAAAAAACTGCCTTGACATGTTTAAATTCCCAAGACTCTTAGGTCTTTAGGGATGGACTAAATGGCTGGTCTTATTGCTTATAAAAGTGTCTGAATATAGCTAGGTGTGGTGGTGCATACCTGTAATCCCACCTACTTGGAAGACTGAGGCAGGAGGCTCACTTGAGCCCAGGAGTTTGAGGCTATAGTGAGCCATGATCGTGCCGCTGCTCTCCAGCCTGGGTGGACTTCAGCCTTTGAGACGGAGTGAGATTCTGTCTCAAAAAAAAAAAAAAAAAAGAAAGAAAAAGGGTATCTGAACTTGATGGAGCTTATGTTGAGAAATAAAGTTTATATTTTTATTTTGATCTTTTAATTCCATTTTTCCATGAACTTTTTGAAGTCCCCTCATAGAAAGTGTCCCATATGGCAGGAGGAGTGACTTTGAGCCAGGTGACCTGCGAGACCTTGAGAAGCCCAAGAGAAGGTCTGGGAAATGCTGGTTGAGAGACCAGGGAGTTATGGCAGCCCCGGAACCTGCTGCTGCCAGAGCCTGCTGGTGTCTCAGTAGGGACCCATCTCCCACCCACCCTGGAGTGTGGAGAGCCCTGGCTGGACCCCTGTCCTGCCGCTCACCCACTGCCAACTGTCACCAGCTCTGTGCCCCTCCCTGCTGTGCCAACATTTTCCTCTTGTGATGGATGGAAATTTCCCTACTTGGGTCAAGTCAAATTTCTCCTGATTTGTTGTTTTACACACACTGAGGCTGGAGGCAGATCCCGCATGATTCATAAAGAGAAACGCGCTGTCTGTGAAGGAGAGTAATTTATAGGCAATGTTTCCCCTACCTTCAGAGATTAAAGTCACTGGGTAGGAAGAGGAGGAGAAGGGACCTTCATCCACTCTCAGTAGCCAGCATGGCTTCTGATGCTCCCCAACAGCTCCTCCAATCGTGGCGTGAGTTTGTCAGCGTGTTTTGCAGAAGCTATAGCTTTCTTTGGTCACTGAGCACAGAGCTAGACCTGGGAGAGGAGGAGACAAGAGGGGCCGAGGCCCCCAGTATCCTTCCTGGCTCTCCTAGCCCCTCCTGCCCCCTCCTTCCCCCTCTACCCTGGCTCTCTCTCTCCCTCTCTCTCTCGTGTGTAAAAATAAATGAAGTCAGGTTTCCCAGCCCTTCTCATCTGGAGGGGGCGAGGGGAATGGGGCAAGCAGCCAACTGACACCCTGCTAACCTAAGCCATACATCAAGAAGGTTACAAGGCTGCCAGGGACAGGTCTAACCTGTGGCCACTAAGATTTCAGGGTTGGACAGATCTTTGCTGGGGGTGGTTGGGTAGGGGTGGACTCCACAATCAGAAGAGAAGACCAAATAGAATCTGTGGAAGGAAGGAAGGAACTGAGCGCTTACTGTGTCCCAGGCACTGTGCCAGGTACTTTGCACATAGAAGCTCAGTTGTGACCCAGTGAGGCAGTGGTGATAACCTCCATTTCATAGACAAGAAAACTGAGGCTCAGCGGGGGGAAGGGGTGGCGTCCAGAACTGTGGGTTTGACCACATACCCAGAAAGTACCAGCAAGCAGAACATAGATCCCCTGGGTACTGGAAAGGGAGAGAAAGGGGGCAGAGACAGAAGGCTGGAGAGGTTTGGGGTGCATCTGAGGATGGGAGTAGGGCATGAATGGGGCACCAGGTGAGAGTGAACTGAACCTGCAGGGGCTCATGGCCATATCTGTGGCCACGTAGGCCTGGATGCAGGTAAACTGAGTTGCCTCAGGAGAGTGATTTTCAGCTGTCCCCACGCCTCCTCAGCCATGCCCCTTATCTCACCATTAAATCATACCTCCTGAACCTGGCCCCAAATTTTGTGCAAGCCCCATCCCCCGACCCCAGCAGACTGCTCCTTCAGGCCAGTGTCCTGCAGAGCCTCAGAGACTCCACTGGGTTTGCTCTGCAACCCACATGCTCTTCCTGCAGGCTTGCGCTCTCACTCTTGCTTGCTTGTTCACTCACTGTGGACCATGCCTGGGCTGGGCTTTCACATGTCTGTCACCATGGCCCCTGCCCCTAGGTGCTCCTCATCTAGAGGGGGACATACCAGGGGGACATACCAGATGGGCAGGAGTCAGCAAGCTCCACGGAGAGGGGGCCAAGTCTGCCCAGAACATTCAGGGAAGACTGAACTGGGCTTTGGAGAGTGAATAGGAGTTTGCTTGCCAGACTGAAAAAGGAAGGATGTTCTAAGCCCCAGAACTGCATGTGCATAGCAGAGATGCAGGCAGCCATCCTATTCATTGTCCTTCATTTGCCCCCAAGCCTCCCTCCACTCCTGTGATCCTGACCCACTGTCTTCTTTCTGTCAATGTTTAGCCCCCTTGCTGTTGCAGGACCTGAAGCCCCTGCCAAGGCACACCAGGGCCACAGGCCCCTCTTGCCTTGCCCACGATGTCGCCTAGTAAATATGCTCAGGGACACATGAGTGAACCATAAATTCAGCCTTCTGGGGATGGATTCTGCTGAATAAAAAGCACATTCAGTAGCAAGAATATTTGTTTTTGTTTTCCTTCTCCGAGTAAATGGAAACATGCACTGACCTCACTTTTCTCACAAGTACAGTAGCTTTCCTGAGCGGCCGTCAGGCCTGGGGTGCCAGGAAAAAAGTGGTGGAACATTCAGCATTGGGAACAAGGACCTCAGTGGCAGCTGTGGCTGGCCAGTGGAATACAGCTGTCAGGACGCTGACATGAGTTTCCGAGGGGTGGGGAGGATCCGGCCTGGGCCTCCCAGGGGGCCCTGAGCATCGCCAGGATGGGACTTTGAGACTGCTGTCTTCCCAATTCAGTTTCTGGCACTGCAGACAGAGGGTCGCAGGCAGACTGCAGGCTGGGAGGAGAGCCTACAGAAGGGCCTTGGCTCAGACCTGCGTTTCCATCCTGGCTGCCATTTCCTGGCTCTGAGGCCCTGACTAATCATTATACTTCTCTGAGCCTCAGTTTCCTCAACTTCATTCCAACCTCATGGGGTTGTGTAAGTTTTAAATATTTGAAAGTACCAAGAAAGACTAGTCCTCAGTCCCTTCCTGACCAGCCCCAACGTATCCAATTTAAGCCCCACCTCCTCTGTGATACCATCCAGACCCAGTGATCTCTTCCACCAGACTTTTTTCCTATGGCCTTGTGATGATGAGCACCTTTCTATGACAGCAAGACATTCACCCACCCACCCAACCACCTACTGATCTACCCATCCATTCCCCTACCCATCCACCTATCCATCTACTCACTCACCCATTTATTACCCATTCATCCACCCATCCGTCCATCTACCCATCCTCCTCTTATCCATTCACCCACTCACCCATCCACCTATCCATCTACCCACTCACCCATTTGTCACCCACTTATCCACCTATCCATCTACCCACTCACCCATTTGTCACCCACTTATCCACCTATCCATCTCACATTCATCCATCTACCATCCACCTATCCATCCACCTACCCATTTACCCATCCATCCATCCATTTGTGCATCCATCCATCCATCCATCCATCCATTAACCCATTTACTCTCCTACCCATTCATCCACCCACTTATCCACCTTCCCATCCATCCACCTATCTACCCACCTGTCCATCCATCCATCCATCCACTCACCTATCTGTCTGTCTATTCACCCATTTACTTATTTAATCAGTGAACATTTTGAGCAGCTATGTGCTCTCCCACTGTTGGGAAGATGTGCTGTTCTGTCTGTGAGCTGATGTTCATCAGTTTTAGACACAGTGCATACTGCCCCCTAGAGACTATGGGATTGTCCTCAGTTTCCTCTACAGCCATGGATAGCAGAGAGCATTCATTTGGTGGAAAAACCAAACAAACAAACAAACAAACAAAAAACAGACAAACTAGCTTAAGAAAATGGGAATTTAATGATTCATGTAACTGGAAAGCCCAGGTATAGGTCTGGTTTCAGATGCAGCTTGATTCAGGTCTCAAGTGCTGTTTCCAAGACCTCGTGTCTGCATCTCTCAGTTCTTCCCGCCTCCAAGTAGTAGCAATGCTGGCAGCAGCCGCAGCCTCAGCCTCACATCCACCCAGGTTGCAGTCCAGCAAGAAAGATCGAAAGTCTTCTCCAGAAACCCTACCTAGATCACATAGGCTGAGAATTGGAGAGAGATAGAACCACAAGTTAAATGGGGAGGAAGGATTAGAAGATGGGAAGGCAAGCGCCAAATACCTGCTACACATCCTACATGCAGGCAGTGGGGATCCCCAGATGAACGGGAAAGCTCTGCATGGCACCTAGAGGCTGACATCCAAGGGGAGGCAGCAAACACATGAACCAACAATGTAGAAATAAAATCACCGTGGATGGTTCGAGTGATAATAACTGCTGGAGTGACAAACAGAGCAGTGTAGTTAGAGAAACTGGGGTGAAACTATTTTAAAGAAATAGTCAGGGAAACTGACATTGAAGTCAGTTCTGAATAATAAGTCGTCTGGGCCAAGAACTGAAACAGAAACATTTCTGGCAGAAGGAACGGCAGGTGCAAAGGCCCTGTGGTGGGAATGTGTAGTGCAAATTCCAGGGACAGAAGAAGGCCAGGGGGCACAGCAGGGAGCATAACTCAAGAAGAAGGTGAAGAGGTTGGAAGGGCTGGATCAGAGAGGCTCTTGCATACATTGGTGTACCCACGACCCCAATCAAAGTGGAGAACATTCCCAAGTCCCTAGAAGCCTCCCTCTGCCCCTTCCTACTCAATCCTCCCTCCCACAAGAGGTAACCTCTATTCTGACTTTCGTCATCATAGATTAATTTTGTCTGTTTTTGAACTGTAAGTAAATGGAATCCTACAGTATATGTTCTTTTGTGTTGCTCACCCCTATGTGTACTTGACTCTCATGTTTCTGCACATGGCAATGATTCTTCCTTTTTTACTATTGCACAGTATTCCACTATTGCATTTTTTCCACTCTCCCTATGCTGGGAGGTGGGCAGTTTTTTGGTAGGATTATCCTCAGTTTCTTCTTCAATCAGCATCAGGCTTGGCACAGGGTGGAGCAAGCCCCATTTTGGGGGTTGAGCTAACAATTCACCTGGGATAGGACAAGACAGGCCATCTAGACTAGAAGCTGCTAGATGCCCTCTCCTCCAGGCCTGACATCCCCTAGGCCCTGGCCGCCCCTCTCACCCACCTCCCTAACAACAAAGTTCAGGTGCTTGCACTTGGCCGGGCAGAAGTTCTAGTAAATGCCAAGCCCCAGAGTCCCTGGTGGCCAGTGTGAGGGACGTCGCGAGAAATGAGAGGAGCTGCGGCTAGCTGCCAGGCAGTGACTCTACCACCAAAGAATGTGCTCTTGGCCAGGGTCTCCTTCCTCTCTCTTCTTGGCTCCTTCAGGCGGCCAGGAGTTGGCAGGCCCGGGTGCAGATAACGTTGAGAGCCCCAGGCCCTCTTCTGTCATCGCCTCCCCAACGTGAAACTCAAGATCTTGTTTATTTATGAGGAAATTCTGTTCTGCTGCTCGACAAATGGTGTATGGGGGCCAGGGCACATGGAGCGTGGAGCCGGCCCAGCCAGGCCCCAGCATGCTGCGCCTCTCTGCTGATGCAAGCTCAGAAGGAGAGCTGGCAGCGACTGAAGGGCCGGCCCAGCACTCCCTGGATGCCTCCCCCATCCCTGGATGGGGCCAGGGGGTGGGAGATGAGGGGTCCTTCCTTCTCTCAAGCAGCCAGAAACCCCTTGCCTTCCCTGAGAGACCACAGGCAGTAACAGCCCGGTGGTTCATCCGATGAAACTGCTGCAAGGCCAGCGCCAACCCTTCTCTGGGATTTACTTCTCTTCCTACCTTCCTGGGAAGGAGGAATGAAATGGTGTATGTCAGTAACCAAGGGATGAGAGAGAGAAAATAAAATCTACCAATTTATTTTATGCTAATGCAAACCCACTACACGCCAGGTTTATCCCTGGAATGTAGTGCGTTTACATTAGTATAAAATAAATCAATTCAATTTGATTTATAAAATAAATCAAACATTCAATTCAACTTGCCAACGATGCTACCAGGTAGATAGGAGTGTCCTCACTTTTGATGAGGGGCTAAAGTTCAGAGTGATGAGATGACTCATCTAGGAACATAGAACTGGTAAGCATAAGAGATGTGACTCGAACCAGAGCAGGCCCACTCCATGTCTGCCATCTGGATGGGGTCGACTTGAGTGATCACTCAGAAACGGCCAGGGTCCAGCTGCAGCAAACCATAGATGAAATTGTTCTATGTCTTACTCTAAATCTCACTCCATCATGCCTCCCTGCCTCTCAGAGTGACATGTCCTTACATAGACATTCAACGGAGTCCCAAGTTGCAATGCAACATCCACTTCTGGATGAAGATTACCTGCTGCATTCCGTCCCCATTTCAGATTAATCTGATTGAAAGATATGGCACTGGCTGAGCCCTCTTGTCCAAACAAGGGTCGTTTGCTGAGCCCAAACCTTCTGGTAACATTTCATGTGCTTGGGTGGAATTGGTGTCTATTGAGATGTGGTGCAAGCAAGTGTTTGTGAAAGTTGCCCTTTCATCTGTGCTGCCAGAGCCATAGACCCTAAACAATAGGGAAACACTTTAAAATGACAGAAGACCAAATATGTCAGCTATGAAGTAAGTATAAATGGGTTCAATGCTTTTATTAAAAGTCAAAGACTTTAGCTTCAAAACAACAAACAAGTCATTCTTTTTTTTCTCTCTACATTTTCAAATTATACCCACACTGAGTCCCAAATCTTCAAGGACTTACCTCTGCCCTTCCCAGGCTACACAGACTCTTACATCTCTGATTTCCCCAGTGCTTGCTTGCTTTACTTTTATTATAAAATATTTCAAACATACTTAAAAGTAAAGAAAATAGTGTGACATCCATTGATCTGCCACTGAGATTTAATCAACACTGATATTTATCATCCTTTGTTTCAGTTTTTATAGGGGTAAAAAGGTAAATCACTTGAAGATGATTGTGTATACTTTCCACACACATTTAATAACTTTTCTATGTATGGATGTAACCACAAACTCTATGTGGAATCATTTTGTGTTTTTAGAACTTATCTAATAATACCATGTTACAGATATGGTATATCCTTCCGCAACTTGCTTTTTTGAGAATTGGATATATTGAGACACATCGATGTATTACATTGATGTGACTTGCCAAACAATGCTCACCGTATACATAAATTACAGATTGTTTGTCCATTTACACATTGATGGACAACCGTTTCTATTTTTTTGCTATCACAAACAGCGCTTTGACGAATGTCTTCATCATAATCCCTTACAAACTCAAGCTAGTATTTCTCTGTAATTCTCTGGAATTGGAATTTCTTAGTTGGGCTGGTTTTAACACATCTGATGCCTCTAATCTACTCTGCACTTTCTTCTCTGTGGATGCAGTTAAAGTGGGCTTCATAAGCAGTATTTGAGTTGAGTCTCGGAACAAGAGAAGTCACAATGTTAGAAAGAAAAGTGAGCAGGATTCCAGGAAGAGGGAGTCACCAAGAGTAAGGATCACATGACAATAGGCCCTGTCATGCCCTCTACTGTTAGTTAATCCTGCGGGCTGGAGTGTATGGGCATCTGTCGTTGCAGCTGAGGATATCACGTCCTTGGGTTTGTTCAGTTGGCGTTATACTCATTCTTATACCCCTCCCATTTCAGAGATGAAAGCCAGTGGTTTCCAATCCCGGCTGTGCATCAGAATCACCTGGGGGTAGGGGTAGGGCTTAAAAAATATACAGATTTCTGAGCCCGCACCCAGAGATCCAGGCTCAAGAGCCTGAGACAGGCCTGGAAATCTGTACTTTTTAAAAACCTCCCCAGGGATTCTGATGCTTCCAGTATGCAACCCTGGCTTTGGGGGAGGCATTTATCTAAATTGCCAAGATGCCCATTGGTAAAGCTGGCATTGCCAAGGACATGACCTCTGGTTATGTGCTTGGAACTGGAACTGACTTTCCCCAATTATCCCACTGCCCATCACTGTGCACTTGTGAGCAATAGTTTGTGGTCGTGGACTTCTCTGAGATGTCTCCACAAATCCTGCTGGTGCTCCTTGTATGAAGTCTTGTTTCCTGTATTGAAGAAACATGGCAGGGCCAGGGAGGGACCCGATGGTGTCTCCCTGCTGAAATGAGGCAGAACCTTGCCTTGCCCTTCTTACTGTCTCCACCGGATGCCTGGTTGGGTCACCGGAGAGCTGAAGACTGTACCATTGCCCATAAAAGAGTGGTAAAACGATACAGTGCAAACAGCACTTTCGATAAGGAGGAAACTGTTATGCTCCCCATTTCACAGCCAAGGAAACTGCGGCACAGCTAGTAAGTGGTGGAGCTGGAATTTCACAAGGTGAACTGGCATCAGTACCCATGATGAGAACCATTCTGCTGGACCCTGCCATCTCCTCACTCTAGAAGGAGAAGTCTCCCCAGGGCACTGTCTCAAAACGTACCCATGCCTGGTCCCTCCCGTGCTAGGGTAATGTGGGGGTCTCCAGTCTATATGACACCTTCTCTTATCTCAGTCTTTGCATCTAACATACATTGCAGATGTTCATGTGTGAGTAATAACACTAATATCAACCACAACTGCCATTGCCTGAGTCCTTACCTTGACTATGTGCCAAGCCCATTAAGAGACAGTTTATATGGGTTATCACATGCAGCACTGACCATCACCACCCGCCAAGCACACATTGCAAGGGGCATCCTAACAGGCCCCCTGTGAGAGGTGAGGTCACTTGGCCTAGGGTCACTTGGCCACTCAGCTGAACTTGAAGAGCCTCTCACTCAGGACCCTGTTCTTTGCACACTTCTTGTGGCGTCTAGCTCCTTCCTCAGAGTGAGGTCAATGCATCGCAGTAGCAATAAAAATTCAGCAACAATACAGCTCCTCCCTTGAGAGAAAGGAGCCGTTCCCCAGAACTGGAATGATTACCAGTTCTCTGGACTTTCCTTCCAAGAGCAAAAGGAGCCAGAAATGTCTTGACTGTGGCTTTTTTTTTTTTTTGAGACGAAGTTTCACTCTTGTTGCCCAGGCTGGAGTGCAATGGCACGATCTCAGCTCACTGCAACCTCCACCTCCCAGGTTCAAGCAATTCTCCTGCCTCAGCCTCCCCAGTAACTGAGATTACAGGCATGCACCACCACACCCGGCTAATTTTTGTATTTTTAGTAGAGAAGGGGTTTCACCATGTGATCTGCCCACCTTGGCCTCCCAACGTGCTGGGATTACAGGCGTGAGCCACGGTGCCTAGCCTTGACTGTGGCTTTAACCATCTTGTCCAACTCTGAGCTGGTAACTGCAGTGCTTCCTCCCTGCCCAGTGCCCACTGCCCACCCCAGGCACATCCACCCCCTGGTCTCTTCCCCAATACCAGAGCTATCTCTTTCATGTGCAAATCTGCTGTTGTCTCCCCTCCTCAGAAAACTTCAGAGGCTCCTTAGCACTCTTTCCCTCTCTGGGTAAGACAGCTGAATGTGCCAGCTCTCAGTACACCCTAACTTGCTAAGACATCCATGCAGCGGATGCCTCATGCATTCCTTCACAAATTGAGTGAGCTCGCCTGGGAGCTGGGGATAAAGAGGTCAATAAAAGTAGGAATAGCTAATATCAGGCACAGGATAGCCACTCCCTAACACTGTTGTCACTGGCCGTGTGGGGCTGTTGAGCACTTGAAATGTAGCTAGCACTGCTAAGAAACTGTACTTTTAATGTTAAAAATTAATTTAAATGTAATAGCTGGGCTGGGCACAATGGTTCACGTCCATAATCCCAGCAGTTTGGAAGGATCGGGAGGTCAGGTGGATCACCTGAGGTCAGGAGTTCAAGACCAGCCTGGCCAACATGGTGAAACCCCATCTTTACTAAAAATACAAAAATTAGCTGGGTGTGGTGGTGGGTGCCTGTAGTCCCAGCTACTCTGGAGGCTGAAGCAGGAGAATCACCTGAACCCGGGAGGCAGAGGTTGCAGTGAGCCGAGATTGCACCACTGCACTCCAGCCTGGGAGACAGAGGGAGACTCCATCTCAAAAAATAAATAAATAAATAAATAAATAAATGTAACAGCTGATAATTTCATTACTGAAAAATTTTACATAAGTTTGGAGGTAACTTAGGTATGTGAATCTACTTTTCTAACTGTAGATTTTATAAAACCTTAACAGACATCAAGCATTTCTAATAAAGATTTAGCACAAGAATTGAGATGTAAGTATAATATACACGCTGGATTTCAAAGGCTCCAGACTGAAGAAAATAATAAAAAATATCTCATTGATAGCATTATATACATTGTAGGTTGAAATGATAATATTTGAATATAATGTGTTAAAATATACTATTAAAATTAATTTATCTATTCATTTTTGAATGCAGCTACTGGAAACTTTTAAATTATATGTGTCTCCCATTAAAATTAGATTGGCCTGTGCTGCTTTAGACAGATCACTCTGGGTGGCCACTACTAATTAATCAGAGGTGGCACATTAAGGTAAAATCTGTTTGTCATCCTTGCAGTGCCTGCTTAGTGGAACTCGCAGGGCAGTTGGAGAGTTGGCCACTATAACGTGGGAAGAGATACAGAAGGTTTTGCCAGAGCAGAACATTGGATCGATTCGCTCGGCCTAGCAGAAAGTTTGGGAAAACATTTTAGGGGGTGGCGTTTGAATGAGGAAAAGCATTCCAAGCCAAGAGAACAGCACCAGCAAAGGCAAGAAGGTGAGCACATGGAGATCAGGTGGCTGGATGGGCAGCTGTTTAATGAGGCTGCAGCCTAGAGCTACGTGGGAGGATGATTTGAAGATGCTTGAACTCTGCTCCTATGTGCTCATGGCTGAGGGCCTCCACTTCATTTATTCCCCTCCTTGTTCCCCTTTCTAACTTCCCAGCCTTTGATGAAGCTGAATACAGAGACTAAAGTGCAGACAGGAGCAAATGCCAAAGCTTTGAAAAACAGAAAAGCCTTCAAATACTGAAAGCAGACCACCACAGACAGCTAGAGCGGGAATGAATTCATTGGTAGGAGTCAAGCTGTAGTGCCCCGTTGAGGCTCATATTTTGGCTCCATGGGTGGCTCATTATTTTTATTCATTGATCCATTTATTCATTTGATGTTTTTTAAGCACCTAGTAGGGACAGTGAGTTATAGGGACTGCAAAGGCAAGGTCCTAACACTCCATTGGTTTACAAAGGTTGGGAAGTCAAGACATGCTTATTAAAAATTTAACTAATACTACAAAAGAACATAGGACAAATCTGGTATAAAGTAGGTGCTCAATAAATACTTTCCAAGGCATGCACAAGGATGTTCATTGCACTATTGTTTATAAGAGCATAAACTAGAAATAACTTAAGCTTCCTCAATAGGGAAGTGGTTAATAAACTGTGACATATCACCACTAAGTGTTTCTCTTTTGCTGAGAGGGTGGATGGGTGGATGGATGGATGGATAGATGGATGAATGGATGGACAGATGAAGGATGGGTAGAAATTCAGAAGAGGAGAAGAGAAAAAAAGTGAAGTAGGAAGGTTAGAGAAAGTGTCACAGAGAAGGCAATGTGGGGCCGGGCACGGTGGCTCAAGCCTGTAATCCCAGCACTTTGGGAGGCCGAGACGGGCGGATCACGAGGTCAGGAGATTGAGACCATCCTGGCTAACACGGTGAAACCCCGTCTCTACTAAAAAATACAAAAAACTAGCCGGGCGAGGTGGCGGGTGCCTGTAGTCCCAGCTACTCGGGAGGCTGAGGCAGGAGAATGGCATAAACCCGGGAGGCAGAGCTTGCAGTGAGCTGAGATCCGGCCACTGTACTCCAGCCTGGGCGACAGAGCGAAACTCTGTCTCAAAAAAAAAAAAGAAGAAGAAGAAGAAGAAGAAGGCAATGTGGGAGAAAATGTCTGGTGCATAGCACATAGTCAGTAGAAAATGAGTCCCCCCAAGGGCATCTAGTAAAATAAACCCCTCCCACTCAAAGATCCCCAGGATGGTCCCTCAGTGCCTGTGAACACATCTCCTCACAGTGCCCTGGCTGCACCCCTGTCTCCTGTGGCAGCTGCACTTAAATCCTGCGGATGCCAAACTTTCATGGAGATTTGTGGCAATAATGGGGAGAATGGCCTTCTCCCTCTTTGAGTCCCACAGCAGGGCTTCCTGGGCCCAGTGTATTACAGAACTTTCCATTCTACCCACACAGCCTGCTGCTAGCTTGTTGCTGAACCCAGATATGAAGCCACGGACTTGGGCTGGGGACAAATCCAAGGAGTCATATCTGTGCCCTTCTTGTGACCTCCCAGGTCAGCTGTCTATGCCCAAGTCCTTCTTAAGTTCTTATTCTCTCCAGGAAACTCCTCATGGCTCCTGTACATCATGTCTGGCGGGTCCATGCCCCCAGTTCAGCAGACCTGCTCAAAGGCATGTCTGATTTCCATGCATATTGAGTCAGTCTTACCCCTACATCCACCTCCTGCCCTGCCACATGCAGATATGTGTGTGTACATGCGTGCTCACTCGTGTGATTTAATCAGCAAACTGACATTTGGGGATTGGTGAAAGGAATGGTCCTTAAGATGAAATTCTCCTCGCACTGAGAAGACACCCTAAGCAGCTCCCTCCTACCTCTGCTTCTCACAAAGGAAGGACCATCTCTCCCCCATGCAAGCACCCTAACCAGATTCCACAGGGAGGGGGGTTCTCTGCCTTGTGACTGCCCCTACGCCCCTCTCCACTAACAAAGAGGACAAAGCCAGGCACACCTCTCCTTCCCGTCCACTAAGTACAGGCCTTGCTGCCTCCTACATGAGCCTCATCCTACTCAACCCTTTGCAGCCTCTGATCTCAGGGGAACCATGACAATTCTGAGCTTTGACCTTCTGAAAGATTCTCAACCGACATCAAATTGGTATGTTCTCACCTTGACGCTGAGAGGTGCCAAAGGGAAGATTTTCATGCCTGTTTCATAAGCGAAGACCCCGAGGTCTTGGATGTGAAGCTTGCACCTAAAGACATAGTAGAGACCAACAGAGTGTGTTCCTGGGGTTAGCCTCACCTGCTTATTGCTGAGAATATGAAGACCCACTTCTTTTTTTTTTTTTTTTTTGAGTTGGAGTCTCGCTCTGTCGCCCAGGCTGGAGTGCAGTGGCCGGATCTCAGCTCACTGCAAGCTCCGCCTCCCGGGTTCGCGCCATTCTCCTGTCTCAGCCTCCCAAGTGGCTGGGATTACAGGCGCCCACCACCTCGCCCGGCTAGTTTTTTTGTATTTTTTTAAGTAGAGACGGGGTTTCACCATGTTTGCCAGGATGGTCTCGATCTCCTGACCTCGTGATCCACCTGTCTCGGCCTCCCAAAGTGCTAGGATTACAGGCTTGAGCCACCGCGCCCCGCGACCCACTTCTTAAGGATCGGGGCAGGGCTGGTTTTCTGAAGGCTGAGGATTGTAGTGGAAAGAGCACTGGCTTTGGAGCCAGCTAAGCCTGGGTCCAAATCCTGCTGCTAGCACCAGTTCCTCGGTGGCCTTAGCCAAGTCATACCTGGCCCTATGGGGTCACACCCCACCACCACACCCGCACATGTAATACCTGAGAGGGAGCAAGGATGTCATCAGGAAATACCTTAGAGAGCAACTCAAACACCAGGTTAAAAAAAACCACACATCTAGATGTGTACAAAAAGCTGTTTTTTTGTGTTAGCATCAGAGATCACATGGTACCCAGAATTCCAAAGGAGAACCATTGCCAGGAAGGCTGTGGGAGCTCCTAGCTTGACCATTAGGACTTGAAAGTTATAATGAACTGTAGGTAACTTGGGGCTACCAAACATTTGTTTATCTTCTGTATGAATACCCTAAATCCCTCAGAGAATCACCACTCCCTCTTTGCATGGAGTCTTGGTGGAAACCCAGGGGCTGGCTAACCATTAAGAAAGCCAAGGGACTATATCCTTTATTCTGTAGACCTGGTATGGCAGGAGGCAGGTATATGACAGCCAGAGGGAACTTCCTCCTAAAACTTTGCATCTTGATACCACAAAAAAGGGAGAATGGCCAGAGGACACTCATCTTTGCAGCAGTGGCTGACTTTATAGGTCCAGCTGCCAAGATGATTGCTATGGTTCCCGGAGATGCCTGAGATGCCAGACAACCTTCTTTTCTAAGCCTGCTCCTCCTACATCCCATCAATGTTGTGGTTCTTCGGCATCCTTCTAATAGCTACCCAGCCTGCACTGTTAACCAATCCTGGTTTCTGTTGCTTGCAGTCACCGAGCTCTGACAGAGAGGCAGACATAGAGTAGGCACCCAGTAAGTTATTTGTTGAATGAATGCAGGAATGAATGAGAAAATGAATGTAAGTGTAATGCATGTGTGCATGAATGAATGAAAGAACATAATAACGAATGAACAAAGGAAGCTCCTCCCTGTCTCTCTATGTGCTTATCTCACCACACTTCCCACACTCTCTGTCAACAGCTACAAGGAGCTTTATTTGGCTGCCTCGATGTTCCAGGCTCCCTCCCTCTACAGGGACTTGGCATGTGCTCTACCCTCTCCTGAGATGATCATTCCTCCATTTACCCTTTTTTTTTTTTTTTTCTGTGTTAGGATCTTGCTCTGTTGCCTAGGCTGGAGCACAGTGTCTCAATCATGGCTCACTGCAGCCTCGACGTGCTGGGCTCAAGTGATCCTCCCACCTCAGCCTCCTGTGTAGGGGAGACTACAGATGCATACCACCATGCCCGGCTAATTTTTTTATTTTTCATTTTTTGTAGAGACAGGGTCTTGCCATGTCGCCCAGGCTGGTATTGAATTCCTGGGCTCAAGCAGTCCTCCTGCCTCAGCCTCCCGAAGTGCTGGGATTATAGGCATGAGCCACTGTGCCTGGCTTTCCCTTTACCATAATAACTGTTCATCTTCATACTCAATCATTTACCTCGAGAAGTCCCTGGCCTCCCAAAGTGCCACCAGATTAAGCCTTGTTACAGTCTTCCTCCTAGACCACTGGTGTTTTCTGTCAAAGCACCTATCTCAGTAGATTAAACTGAGGTTTTTTTGTGCTATTATTTCATTAATGCCTAAATCTGCCAAGACTTTAATCTCCAGGAAGGCAAGGACAATGCCTGCTTTACTAAATGCTATATCTTCAGACCTAGCTCAGTGCTTTGAGGCAGCAAGTATTCAATAAATATTTGGTACCTAAATAATGAAAGTATGTGCCCATTTGAAGGAGAGGACAGGAGATCCTGACCTCAATAAACAGCGAGTAAATTTCTGTTATTGAATTTAACTTGACCGCTCAATCCCATGCACAGGGTCGGCTCTCGGAGATTAGTTGAGGTGCACTAAGAGAGCCTGAGATGGAGATGGGGGAGGGAAGTGGTCATAAGAAACCTGAACAGAGAGTGGCTCAGTGGGGAGGCAGGCGGTGGTCAAGAGCCAGCTTCTTCCTCTGCTCTTGGCCGTGGGCTGGGCTGGAACCCAGGCGTCCTGGCACCCAGGATGCTGCCTGCTCTCTCAGTCATTAGGAAGCATACTCTGAATATTAAACAGGCTCTGCCTCCCCGCACCCCCAGAAAGCAAGGAAAGTCCACAGGAAAACAGTTCCTTAACCCTCTTTGCTGGATCCCTGGAGAATCATCTGTCCAGTTCTACTGTTCTGAGAGGGGCCTCCAAGTGGAAAAGAGCCTCATGGTCTGGTCTACTGTCTTACTCTTGGGGTCACAAACACCTAAGCAGAACCCCAAGGCCCAAGGCCCAGGATCTGGGTACCTGCCTGGCTCCCCATAGCCTCCTCTCCCAGCTGGGTGACTCATCTCTTCACGGACCTTGGCACCTCTGGTTGGCATCAGGAGCAGTTGATGAAGTCACATGCTTCTGAAAACCAACCCCCCAAAATGACAGAGGAGGAGGAGGCAGGCTCGGGGAGTGGGAGCAGAGACAAGAAGAAAAACCAGGGTTCTAAGTATTTTAAAATTTTAAAAGAAAATGAGTGAATTCAAGTTGGCTGCTAGTAATTTACAATGACGAGGCTGTTTTTACTCTGGTACCTCATAAATAACTTTTGATTTAAAGTTTCCAAAGAATTGACAGAGCACTTCAAACGACCTCACCAGAGAGGAAATGAGCTTCTCCCTCCATGCCCTGCCTGCTCAGGTGAGGACTGAGATCACTAGCTGGAGGGGTTCATCAGGGGTGTGGCCCGACTGGCAACTGACAGGCTTACTGACTGACTGAGGCGCTCACCGGCCAGCAAGCTCATGGAGAGACTGACCCACGGGCTGACAGGTTGGTGAAATAACCAAGGGACGGTTGAGCCAATGGTATGGCTGATACACCAATGAAGGGACTGGCTGTCCAATAAATGGACAGTTGGACTAATGGCCAGCCAGCAGACCAACGGATTGACCGATGGATCGTTTTGTCAGTGAGCCAGTGGATTGTAAGGCTAACCTGTCTGCCTCCCCCAAATCTGGTTAGCCAGCTGACCTACAGACCGACAGGCTGATGAACCAACCTTCCCAGACACTAACAGGAGAATATGGAAAGGATGGGGTCATCTAGCAGATGGACAGGGCAAGCAACCATTGACCTACACACGTATCAGAAAGAATTCAGATTGCCAGGACTACACACAGCAAGGAATGCTCTCAAAAGAAGATCACATGCAATAAGAAAATGGTAGCAGATGTAAAAAAGATTAAAAACTAAACTAGACTAAAATGTTTACTATGTGGTGGGGAAAGGAGAGGACCCTGGTGATCATGTTGGAGGTAACCTGACATTGTTGACATTAGAGTTGCGTAAAGAGGCTGGGAGATTCCAACACAATGTCAAGACGTGTTTTTTTGCTATTGAGGTCTCCCTTGTGGTGTTGAATCAAATAAGCAAATGAGCAAGTGAGCTCAGCAATGGCCTCTCTTTAACACTCTTCTGAGCCTTTCTCTATGTTCCCATCATGAGCACAGCAGACTCATTCATTCTCGTAACGTCATAGATTTGGAGTCATAAAATGAAGTCACGGTGGTGTTCTGGTTACAGAATTATGGGTGATTATTTTTTCTTTCATTTTCTAATTATATCTTAGAGTGGAGCTATATTATTTTGTAATAAAATAATCACACTTACAATTTTAGAAGGAAAAATAAAAACAAATTTGGACCCTTCTTCTCTTTTGCTCCATACCCAAAAAGATTTCTTGATTTATGGATCCAAGGAGTCTTCAAGACTTGCCTCACCTTACTTTTCCTGTCAAAATAGTTTGTTGAATACCTACCCGTCCTTCTCTTTTTCCTAGATTACTAGAACAGGCTTTGCAGGCTTTCCTTGCTCAGGTCTGTCCTTCATGCGGGTGCTAAGAGAATTCCCACTATATTTTTCCTTCTTAAGAATTTCCAGGGGCTGCCAGGTACCTGTTTAATTCTCAACTTAAACGTTTTAGAATTTAACTTTTTAAATTCTAAACTAGAATCAGTGGACGCTGGATAACTGTGTCCTCTCCTTGCACACCTCTCCCCAAATCCACATGCACACATGCATGCACGAGCACAAGCACACAGACCCGACTGACCTCCCCATTCCAACTTCTTATGATGCCCAGTGCTTACCTGAATTCTTGGTTCAGTTGCACATCTCACAGTTTTCACTCAGGCCAGAATGGAAATACCACACCCAACGTGTGGCCACCATCACTCTGATAAACTTATCCATCTATCCATCAAAAAGTATTCACTAAACACTCAGTATTTGCCCACCATTGTAGGCATTAATGAATCTCCAAGAAGGGCAGAGAGAAAGGTGTTGATATTTATTGAGCGCTTACTACATTAAACATTGAATTCACATAGGTGATCTTTTGGTGTCCTCAGTGAAGTATTTTCCCCATTTCGAGGATGAGAAAATGGAAACACAGAAAGGTCAACCTAGGGTCACATCGCTAGGAAGCAACAGATGAAGCTAACTCCGGCGCCTTTGCTTTCTCATCTGGTTGGGAAAGCCAGACCATGTTTTCCACACACTCATCCACTTGCATCTTCATTCATTCACTCACTCATGCATGCATTCATTTAGCAAGCATTTATTGAGGATCTGTTCTATAC
This sequence comes from Colobus angolensis palliatus, assembly GCF_000951035.1. Lineage (NCBI taxonomy): Eukaryota > Metazoa > Chordata > Mammalia > Primates > Cercopithecidae > Colobus > Colobus angolensis. The sequence continues at coordinate 15,572,023 of NW_012115932.1, read as the reverse complement.
CAGGACAATACCATGTGCTGAGAATATAATGGTGAATAAGACAGTGATGATCCATATTTTCATGGAGCTCACTGTTTAGTAAAGGAGATAGACCAAAATAAAAATCTATCTGTCTATCTATCTACCATCTATACACCAATTTTCAATAAGGAAGGAACCAACAGATAGAGAATAACATGGACAAATGATCTTAGATTTTATAACATCTATCATTTATATTGCTTTACAGCTTTAAAAGCCCCTTAGAAACTTTATGTGGAACCAATTCTTGAAAGGCAAGATTCTACAGGTAAATTGAAGGGCAACATAAATTATGAGTGCAGACACCTGGAACCAAGTCCGGAGTCTGCAAAGCTGTTCTTTCTGTAGTGTCATAAGCAGGGTCACGATTGAACAAAGGAAAAAGCACAGGTTTGAAACTAGCAGGGCAGCCTTCAAAGGCATGATGAGACTTAGAATTGAATGAGGGCTGGAGGTGGATCAAGAGGGAAGGAAACAAATGCAGCATAGGTCTTGAGGACTGAATTGAGGCATACTCATCCAAAACCTTCTTGGAAGATCCCAGCTGTGTGAAGATATAAGGTTTCTCCAAATAAAGAGAACCACCAAGAAGTCTGGAAAAAAAAAAAGTTTGAAAATAGAATTCTTAATAATGCTACAGTCAAATTATTTCTGACTTGAGAAAATCCAAATAAAATTATAAATTGCTTATAAGATTTGCAAACATGACCAACAATATGTTCTGGGATTTGGGAAAGATGAAGAAAAGCAAGCACCTAGTTATCTTGAGACCTGTACTACTCAGCACAGATGAGAGCAAGAACCACAAACAGTCCTGCGTGGGCCCAGAAGCTTCCCTTTGTGGAAGCCAGGATTCTGAACCCATCTGTATCTTTTCACTTATCTTCCAACTGGTAGTTCATGACCTGCTGCGAAGCTCACTTCCTTCTATAAAGTCCTGGCAAGAACACAGCCTTGGGGATTCCCACCCTGAATCTGCCATTGACACACTATATGGTCTTGGGCAGGGTCCCCAGACTCTCTGTGCTTCCGTTTTCTACAAAATGAGAAGAATCATAACTACCTTTCAGGCTTGTCATGAAAATCAAGGTTGTTGTTTTACGCTGTGTGGTAGATGTTGGCTGTTCTCATCTACTCAGCGTCTCTCTCCTCTTCTGTCAAGAACCTCCGCCTTGCCCTTGGAGAACTTCTCCTTCCCCATTCTCAGGCCATGTTGATTTAGGTGGGGTTGACTCCACCTCCAGGTTTCCAGGATGGATACATGGTATGGCTTGGCATGTGACCCAAGTATATTATAATACATTATATAATACATTCAATAAAATGCAGTCCTAGGGCTTGTATTTAAACCCTTGGGAGGAGTTCTCTTTTTGCTAAGGTGCTGAGCTGGTGAGAGGTAGTCCTGAAGCTGGACTGCCATCCTACTATCACAAGGGCAGAGGCTGCCTGAAGGTAGATTCAAACTGAAAGAGAATAAATTTAAGAAATGTAAAGAGATTAGCCGGGCAGCTGGATTCAGCCATACCTGAAGCCATTTACTCCTATTAGTAAGTTCCTTTGTTCATTTATTAAGACCGATCGAGTTAGTGTTTGTCCTTGTCATCTAAAGAGTCCTGACTAAAGTGCTATCCTAGAAAGAGATCTCCATGGACTGAGATCCTGGTTAACATGTTGAGCAGTTTGTAGTCTCCAAGAATCCTGTCTACATGGGTTGGTAGGGGCTGGGGAAGAGGCTCAAGGACTCAGGATCTTGACACTGCCCGAGAAGGGAAGTTAACAATGTGAAAGAAGAAAACGGGCTCCAAAGTCTAAAAGTGCTGGATTGAAATAATTTCTACTATCTAGTAAGACCTATTGCATGCCAGATGTACTAAAACCATACTCATTTATTTAACATGTATTTCACAGGGTCTACTGTGCGCCAGACACTGTTCTAGAGAGCTTCCATTCTACTGGGAGAGCTGAGCCTAACTCTGCCAGGTAAGTACAATGAATCCCATTTTACAGATGAGGAAAGTCACAGCTCTGGACAAGGGTGGATTCGAGATTCTAACTTGGGTCTGTCTGAGTTCAAAGCCCACGCCTTTGTCGCCACTCCAGGCCACCCTTTTTGTAAACTCTGCTCTCTGGAAACATTTCCTGATTCACATCTTTGCCTGTGATGGGAATCGGGGAGTTGGGGCTCCCATACTCAGCCTCTGGTTCAAGAGTCAGGACCCACAGCGTCTCATGAGGCGCTTGGCCATGTTTATGTTGTTCGTCAGACAGGCCTGAGTGTGTCTGCCCAAATGGACTGTGAGCTGCGTGATGGAGTTTGGAGGTTTTGTCTGAGGATCCTCCGACAGCCAGAGGAATTGGCAGAGGGCTAAATTTGGCTACCCCGCCCAGCCTGTGGCTTCTCAGTTCTCCCAGCTGCCCTCCCAGTACCCCATCTATCCCACCTCACCCCATTTTGGGGAGACATCATTGATGAGATCACTGCAGTGGTGGTAGCTCGAGAAAATAGCTTAACTCCTCTGCCTCATTTTCCCCACCTGAAAAGTGGGAACAACAGGACTCCCCTCACAGGGTTGCTATAGGAACTAGACAGATAAATGGAATGTTTACATGTTCCTAGAACTACATCTAGCTGCAGTAGGCTTTTTTTTTTTTTTTTTTGAGACGGAGTCTGGCTCTGTTGCCCAGGTTGGAGTGCAGTGGTGTGATCTCAGCTCACTGCAGCCTCCACTTCCCAGGTTCTAGCCATTCTCCTGTCTCAGCCTCCCGAGTAGCTGGGATTATAGGTACACACCACTGCTCCCAGCTAATTTTTGTATTTTTAGTAGAAACGGGGTCTCATCACATTGACCAGGCTGGTCTCGAACTCCTGGTCTCAAGTCATTCACCCACCTTGGCATCCCAAAGTGCTGAGATTACAGGTGTGAGCCACTGTGCCTGGCCATACGGTAGGTCTTAGATTAGCGTGAGTTATCTTCCTTGCCCACAGCAGCCCTCTCTCCTGTGGCTGCCTGGCTCACCTGGACACCCCCCTCCACCCACCAGCTCAGTCACCCACCCTCCAATCTAGCCCTAATGACTTTTGCAGCCCATCCCTGGTGGCAGTAGCTGAGAGGCTGGAGACTCCCAGGGTCCGGGGGCTCTTTCATCAGCCTCTGTGAGGGCTGTAAGTGATTCAGCCCGCAAGTAATTCGGCACCGGGCACAACAACAAACAGGCCTGCAGGGAATCACTTCAGCAGAGAGATGTTGGCACATCTCTATAGCAACTCGGGGAAAATATTTCACGCAAAAGTCCATCTGCTGTAACATAAAGGAAGTCTCAGCCAATAATCAAATTATAACGAGTTATAAATTAATCCTAATTTGCAAGCTTTATTTTACCAAACCTCAAAATACACACACACACACACACACACGCCTATATATATTTACACACTCTATATACATATTGTTATACACGTGCACACACATGTGTATGCAGTCATGAGGCAGTAGCAATGCAATTGTGGCTTGTTTGTCTCATCTCATGGTGCTGACTAATCAGCAGGCAGAACAGTCATCGGAGGCTGAATGATGTGATCCAAGCAAGTAGACAGCAGTGACCTCCAAGGCCACTGTTAAAAGGAGAGACAAACTCACTGTTACCTAGAGCTATCCTGCATGCCAGAGCTGAAATCTTTTTGTTAATTGTGTTGGTTTCTCTTAAGGAAAAAAAATGTATCTTTTTGTTTCCAATGTCTTTATAAAGAGACATTTGTATTGGTTCATCGGTATAAAATGCTTTGTAGAGGCTATCAAAGTGGAAAAAACAACGTGATAATTCGCATTGTGATGCTTTTAATTTTATGTGTTGTCAACACTTCAAAGTGCGCCGGAGTTCTGCTTGGGAGATCTGGGACGTCTCTCTTTGCACGTCGTATCTGGGCTGCAACTGTCTGCAACTCTCTAGAGCCTCTTGCATGACGCCCATTCTGGCTTCAGATCGCTCCTCTTTTTTTTTTTTTTTTTTTTCATTCTCTGTTTTCTACGTCTGCTCTGCAAAACTCATGTGGCCTGGAAAAAGAAAAAGGGTGGTAGTGAGTGGGAGGGAGCAGGGTTAAGTGAGAGCGAGATGTATAGCATCTTCTTCCTCTCAAAGAAACAGCTGGCTTCCCAGCCAAGAACCTCCCAGGGCATCTCAGGGAGAGGGGCTGGAAACTGTGCCATCACCCTGATCCCAAAAAAGAGTCATGACTATTTGTCACCTTCCCTCGAGCTAAGTACTGTGCCAAGGGCTTGTATTATGCCACTTAATCCTGACCTCAACCCCTTGAGGAAGGGGGCATTTTACCTGCATTTTCTTTTATATTTTATTCATAACTGGGGCCCAGAGAGGTGGGTGAATTGCTCAAAGTTCCCCAGCTGGGAAGCTGTATAACCAGAATTCGTAGTCCGTTTTGGCTGATTCCACTGCCTGGACTGCTTCTGTATGCCTAGAAAGACACAAAAAGGCTGTCCCCGAGAGAGATCTCCAACAGTTGACTTCCACCTCCGAAAGTAAAATCAGAAAGCTGCATCGGATCCCCAGTATGAACCCAGATGTGCACATGGACTGCAAACGCGTTCATTGTCCTCTCTGAACCTCACAACATTCTAAGGGAGATAGGGTAGCCCCCATTTCACAGATGAGCACGTAGAGACTCAGAGAGCTCAAGACACTTTCCCAGGGTAACACAGTAGAGAAGCCAGACCTCAAAGCCCGTGACCCACTGAGCGCCCGGTGCCTGTTTCCCTCTGGATAGCTGTCCTCTAGGCTCGAAGGTAAACTTCTGCAGGCCGAGGGGGGCCGGTCACCCACATCTGTGCCATCCGTGGGGCAGAGTGCAGATTTGGCCTGGTTTCTTAGAGCGTGTCGACTTGATGAAACGCAGCAGGGGCGGGGCCCAGGCAGAAGGGTCAGCAAGGGGAAGAGGGCAGGAACACCCTGTTACCAGATCTGGAGAAGAAATGGAAAGTGAAATACTTGGAAAATGACTTCGGCCTGCCTGGAAGAAAGTGTGTCGGGATGTTTCCAAAGGCCTGGATGAGCAAGTCTTTTCCCCACCCACTCCCACACCTCACAGAGGGGCAGGGGTGTGTGCAACAGAGGCTGCTTCTGGCCTGAGTCCCTGGAGTTCAGGTCACTTCCAGGGACAGTCCCTGAAGAGCCAGGCCATGTCCCCCCTGAGGCCCCTGAACTTGCAAGGAAGGCCCCTGAGGCTCGCTGACTCTGCCCTGCCCTCCTGGAAGGGCAGGAGCTTCAGCTGCAGCATTAGGTCCCCACCATCCAAATCTTTCCCTGGGGACCCAGAAAGGCCTTCCCAGCCAGGGTGACTCTATTTGGAATCAGCATCCAAGAACTTCCATCAGACCTGTTGAGTTGGGGCCTTGGAATGGGGAGCTTGCAGCTGCAGAAGAGGCCATGATCCATCCACTAAGTACATTTGCAACAACAGCCCCACGGTGGCCTCCATTTCAGGCATCATTAGGGATGAGTCCATCAGGAAATTTGACTCAACAGACAAGGCCCGTAGTATGGTCAATTTTTCTCTCCTTTCTTCCTTTCCTCTCCTCTCCTCTCCTCTCCTCTCCTCTCCTCTCC
>NW_012115932.1:15559092-15566333 GCF_000951035.1 Colobus angolensis palliatus | reverse complement strand
ATTTTATTGGAAGTTTTTTAAAAAAAATTCTCTTTCCTCTCCTCTCCTCTCCTCTCCGCTCCTTTCCTTTCCTTTCCTTCCTCTCTCTTTTTCTCCCCTAAGCACTGGAAGAAACAGAACTCCCCTTCAAAGACCAGCCTGTAAACAGCCTTTCCCGTGGCTGGGTTTCCAGTGCTGAGCTGCTCCCTCTAAGCTGCTCTGTGGCACATGAGGGAGGGCTCTGTGTCCGGGGGAACAAATATCCCAGTACTCCCGCCTGTATGCTGAGAGACCATTCCAGGATCTCTCAGGCTTGCTGGGAATCCACCCTCTGGGAGGGTGAGCCAAAGGCAGGGCCTCCGTTGACCTCTGCCCTCCCTTAGCCTGGCCAGAAAGAACAGTCCAGAGCACTGCAGGAAGCCCTTTGGTTGAGCAAAGCAAAAACTCGCATGCAAGCCCAGGAAAGCCCAAGCCAGGTCTTTCACATGGGGGATTTGGCTGCAGTTCACAGGCTTGGAGAGGCAGCGAAGCTGAACGCCCTTCACTCACCCACCCCCAGCTCCCTCCAGCCTTGGCCTTGGTCATCTCTGAATTCTTAGCCAGGTTCTGTCACCAAAAGTTGCCCTCAAGTGGCAGAAAGACATGCACCCAGGAGTCTGAGGGTAGACTCCCATGGGAGACCCTGGAGTGGAGTGGCTAAGAGCTTGGAGTCCAACAGATCTCTCTTGGAATCCCACATCTGCCACTTACCATCTGTGGGAGTATTTATTCCAACACAGGAGCCTCAGTTTCCTTAGCTATAAAATGGGGATAACAACATCCCCCGTTTTGAACAGTTTGGGTTTGTGGTAATAACATCACCCGTTTTGTGCAGTTTGGGTAAGAGGAAAATGAGGAAATTCATGTGAAGCACTTAGACCTTTGCATCCTGTGCCTGGCACAGAACAAGTGTTCCCAGAATGATAATTATCATATTTTGCGCTTGTTCCTACGTCCAGATCTGCAGTGTGCTGCGCATGCGCACACACTCACATACACATGCACACACAGTCAGTGCAGGAGCACCCTGAGGGTCCAGGTGGCCTCTCTGCATCATCATAGAATGTGAGAGTTGGAGAGGATGTTGGAAAATATCTGAGGCCAGAGAGGGGATGTGTCCTGGCCGTAGTCACTGACCAGTATGTGGCAGAGTGGGACTGAAATGCAGATCTTATTTAGTTAGATTTCCTCTCCTCATTTATTATGTATCCAACAAATATTTATACTGACCACCCCCTCTGTGTTAGACCCTGGCTGAACTGGGCTTCAAGGTGAACAAGATGGCGCCTGCACTCCCAGATCTTGCAGCCAGCAGCTTCCGGCCCACTGGGCACCTCTGTGGCTCTCTAAACTCCTGTCCTGTGCATAATCAGAATCCCAAATACCCTAGATGCTTGGGCAGCTTTGTCTTTGTCTCAGGTCTAACCCTCATTTCCCTTGGTGGTGGTGGGCTCTTTGAGGGCTCTCTCTCTGTTTGTTCTGGGTAGGGCGCTCCCACGTGGCAGCCTGGACTGCGCTGAGCTGTGTCCATCCACACAGGGATCTGTCTCTCCTCACAGACCAGGAGATCCTGCAGGCAGAGGTCTCCACTTAGCCACGGCAGTGCCTGGCATGGAGCTGACTCTGTAAATGGTAGTTGAATGAATGATTGCTCAGGGAAAATAAGGTCGGTACTTCACTTACTGGCTGACAATGCATTTATCATGAATTTATCTGTGCCAGGCTCCTCGAGGCCCTAGGATACAGAGATGAATGGGCCATCGTCCCTGCCCTCAAGGAGGCCCAGTAAACAAACATGAGCAGTGATAGCCATGTATGCAGGGGCCAGTGGGGTGGGAAAAGGTGAGGTCAGTTCTTCTGGGCAGCGGGGAGTCAGCAGGAAAGACACAGAGTGAAACTAGGAGAGGGCTGAGCAGGCAAGCCTGCCAGGTAAAGCAGGGAGAGAGCAGGCTTTCTGAGCATTGGGACAGACATGGGCAAAGACCCTGAGGGGTGACGTACCCTGGGAAACATCAGCCTTACCATTTGACTCCATTTCTCACAACAGTAAGAACAACAATAAGAGCCAATATTTGTGGGGTGCTTTGCTCCAAGTGCTGTCTTAAAGCTTTGTAAGGCTTAACTCACTAATCCGCCCACCTCAGTGTGTCTTTAGTCCCATTTTTAAGAAGAGAAAACTGAGGCACAAAGAAGAGAAGGAATTTGTCCAAGGTCTCATAGATTTTTAGTGGTAGAGCTTGTTGTCAAAGAGACGTTAAGGCTAGAGGTGCCAGCACTGACCTGGCCACAGAGGGCCTTAAATATTGAGTAAAGATGCTGGACTCTACCCTCGTGCTGGAGGAGAGCCACTGAAGGATTTTGAGCAGGGAAATGTCGTGATGTGATTTTCATTTTTGATCGTTTCTTCTGGGATAGTCAGGGCAATGGACTCAAGCTTTCCAGCAGCTGTGAGGTTAGAGAGGACCAGGAATCTCTTGCACACATTCGATAGAGGACAGGTACAAAAAAGTTCATGGAGCGATTTTCACAATATCAAAAACACAAATGCCCATCAACAGCAGAGTGGATGAGTAAACCGTATGTACACTGTGGAATATATACAGCCATGAAAATGAATGAGCCATAGCAGCATGCAACAGAAGACTGAATCTTAGTGTAACAGCTGGTGATTGCTGTGTAACAAACCACTCCAAACTTAATAGCTTAAACAATTACTTATTTGATTCAGAATTTAGTGGGTAGATATTTTAGGCTGGGCTCAGCTGGACAGTTCTGGTCTTGGCTGGGATTCCTTATGAGTCCAGGGTCAGCAGAGAGTCAGCTAGGGGTCACTGCTTCTGAGAGTTGACTGGCTGTTGGCTGAGACAATGGTGGCAATTGGGCCACAAGTCAGTCCTCATCCAGCAAGCTAGCCCAGACTTGTTCAAAAGTTTCCAGGAAAATATGGAAGAGCACAAATCCTCCAAAGGCTTAAGCTCAGAACTGGCACAATTCCACTTCTACCATATTATATTAGTCAAAACATACACGGGGCCAGCCCAGATTTAAGAGGTGGGGAAACAGACTCCACTTCTTGATGGAAGGAACTTCAAAGTCATGTTGCAAAAGGGATGTGGAGGCGGGAAGAGGAATAATTGCAGCCATATTTGGAAATGATCTACTGTGCTTGCAAAAAGTAAATTCCAAAAGATGACATACAAAATACTCACTTATAAAATTTAAAATTAGACTTTAGGAGTACAGATACAGAAAGAAAGGTCTTATCAACAGGAAGCAACAGAGCAATAGACACAAGACATAGGATGATGGCTCCCTCGGAGGGCGGAAGGCAAGGAGATGGGGTGGAGAATCATGCATTGTGAATGCAGGTTATTGTCACGGTTCTAGCTTTTGTTTTGTTATTAAAAATAAGGAAATTTAAAAAGCAAGCCATTTGAAAACCAGATTATAGTTAGTTGGATTGTATATACTTCAGGTCCAGAAAAGGAGAGAGAGATTGAGAGACAGAAACAGCCCAATGGAAGTGCAGAGTCAGGTTGTCAGGACATGGCACATGCCACATCTTAGATGTGGGTGGAGAGGGAGAAGGAGTAGCAAGGATCACTTCTGGAACACCCGCTTGGGGGACTAGGCGGTAGTACCATCCCCAAGCCAGAAACCCCACAGAAGAAGACAGTTTGGAGAGAACCAAGAGCCATGTTTGGGGAATACTGTGTTTGCAATGCCCATGAAGACCCACGGATCAAGGGCCAGCATGCTGCTCACTTTCCAGAACTTTGAGGAACAGTCAGGACTGGAGAAGCGGGAGCCCAGCAGATCTGAAATGGAGACCATCCCAGAAAACCCTGTTTGATATCAGGATGGAAAGCCTCCCTTCCGCTGAGAGACACCCCCCGTCCCTTCCTGACAGCTCCTCGGGGCACGTCCACAGCCAGGTTTCCCTTCTAAGCAATCAGGTCTCCACCCTGGAGTCCCAGGCCAAGCGGGTAGGCCTGGGGTTGTGGCTGAGGGGGGCCCCAATAGCAGCCTCCTCCCTCCAGCAGGGCCAATGGGACCCCAGAGGGGGCTGGCAGTTTGTGCAGATGACATGTTTACGGCCCAGCCTCTCCTTACTCATGCTTTTGGCTTTCCCTCACTGATTTTGGCTGGGTGGATCCCAGTTCTGCTGCTGGGTTTGGGAGCCTTGGGGCTGAGGCTGAACAGAGGTTCCTTTAATGGCTCCAACCCACGATGATTCCAGCCCCTTCCCTCTCCCCCAAGACCTCATCTTTCCCACACCCAACTTTATCACCAAACGCTGGCCTCTCAGAACCGGAAGGAGCCTCCGGCATCTTCCTGTCCAATGCCTCCTCACGCAGATGAAGAAACTGAGGCCCAGAGACAAGAAGGGACTTGCCCAAGGTCATCCAAGCAGGTAGAGACAGAAGAGCCCGCATCCTGACTTCCCGCTTGGAGCCCTGAAGCCATCCTCCCACCACCAACTTCCTTGGTTGCTGTTTTGTTTGGGAAAGGACAGTTCAGCTTTTTCAAGCCTGCAGCAGTAACTCTCTCCCCTCCCAGGGAGGCAGCAGACAGTGACGGACTCTCTGCTTTTACACTTTAATTCCATAGGAAATTGGAAATTGCCTGTCAGAGGTGTCCGGGTGGCCCGGCTGCCGGCTGCCCCACACAGACCCAGGCTGCCCCGCCCCGACCTGGCCGCCACAGCGCCCGCTGTTCCCTGCTCCCTGGCAGGGGGGCCCTTTTCGGAAGCTCTCCTGAGGGCTCCTGTGGAATCTCTCCCTGCTCTTCCTTCCAGGGCAGGAGGATGGAGTTCGGTATAGGGCAGCCAGGTCTGGCTGGGACCCGAAACCCTGACATTTAGTCGCACTGTTTTCCATTCTGGGCTCTCAGGAGTCTCTGGCCCACAGTGGCAGCTTGGCTGTGGCATTGCTTCCTGGCCTGAGGTCAATCACTGTGAAATTGCAGGACCCCTCTTCTGGAGTTCTGGGGTATCCAGGTTCCCCAAAAGCCTCTACATTGCCCTCCAGAGCTTGTCACCTTCTCAGGGTTTCTGAGACTGCAGGGGGTCACACTTCTTCCCTTCTCTGGGTATCCCCTGCATTTGGGATCCTGTGGTGGCATGCTTTTCTCAAAAACCAGCCTGGAAGCTTCTGGAGGTCAATGTTCCTGTTGCATAGTAGTTAGAGGCATGAATCTCTGGCATCACACTGCCTGGACTGAACCCCAGAGTCACCACTTTTGAACTTTGTGACTTTGGACAAATTGCCCCACCTCTCCATGCCTTTGTTTTCTCATCTCCAAAGTGGGAATGCTAATGATAGCACCAAATGTGCAGGGTTTGTGAGGATTGCATGGGACAGTGCATGGGACCGTGCATGTGAAGCACTGGATAAATGTGAGCTCTGCTCATGTTCTATTGCAGCAACCTCTCCTCTGACCCTGCATTTCGGCCCAGAACTAGGCTATGAGAGATAATAGGTACTCATGAGCTGACCTCTTAAACAACTGGCAGAATATATAGCAAAACAAGCAGTCTGTAGCTTCCTGGGTCCTATTCAATGCAATGAGCATTGATGGAGTGCTTGTTACGTGTAGACACTGTGCTTGGTGCTAGAGACTCAAGGGTGTGCAAGATGAACAATCTCTGCCCTCCCACAGCTTTCATTCTAGTAGGGAGCAAATGCTGGAGCAGTCCCAGCCCAGTGAGCCAGGTGATGGGCTGGAAGCAAGCTCAGGGCCTGCAGGTCCAGAGGAGGCATGGAAAAGAGGTCCCTCTGTGGCTGTGACCTGATGGATGAGCAGACATGAGTGTGTGTGTGTGTGCAATGTGGAAAAGCATATAGAGATGCATATATGCTTGATGGAGCAAGATTCAGTGAAGGAATTGAAGAGAGTTTAGTGTGGCTGGAGAAGAAAGTAGGGAGAAGCAGGAGGAGAAAAATGAGACTGGAGAAGTGGAAAGAGCCCAGACCTCAAGAGTTTTGTAGATTTGTTCTGAAGGCACTGGGGAGTCATTGAAAAGTACAGAGCAGAAGAGTGGCAAAGGGAAGTTTGCCTTTTAGATTGTTCATTCGGTGTGGTAGATGGATGGAGGAGTCAGGCCTGGAGGCAGGGAGGCTTGCAATGAGACCCCCATAGTGATCTGGATGAAAGGAGGTAAATGGCAGAATATGGACCAAAGTTCAAAGTCTCAAGGATGACATTCAAGGCCACTCCCAAACTGGCCCGTGGACTTTCCCAGTCTTCCCTCTTACTAAAACTGAGTTTTTGTGAGAATCAAAGGAGACTCATGGGTGTGGACATGCCTTGTTAAACACAAAGCATCATGTGAGTATAAGAAATTGTTACCTTTGGGATTGTTAGTGGTTGGTTTGCTGGACATACCCACATGAACATCCTGCTGGGTCCAGGAGTAACACTGCCTCCTTGAGAGAGGATGATTTATTTCAGTTCACCAGTGATTCCTAATGAATACCTGCAACTGGTGACACAAAACTGAATTTCACACCACCCATTCCAACCAAATTTCTCTACTGCCTTGATGAACTGATTTCTAGACAGAAACAAACTCATAGCATCTTCCATGCTTGGGAGAAGGAACTTGAGCTAAATGTAAGCAAACCTGCCATAAATACAGAGACTTTTAGAGGACCAGGGAAATCAGCTGGGCTACCTAGACAACAGTGTGAGCTGGCAGGAGTTTGGAAGAGCTCCAAACACGAAAACTCACCCCAGATATTTTCCTGCCCCACATGCTCCCCTCTCTCACTGCTGAGTAAGCAGCAGTGAAGAAAGAGTAAACAGATTGTAGTTTAATGCATTCTCATGATTATAGGATTCAAGATCCTAACAGACTTGAATTTAAGAGTGAACCAAACCTATCTGAAACTGTAGGCCGGGCGCAGTGACTCATGCCTGTAATCCCAGCACTTTGGAAGGCCGAGGTGGGTGGATCACCTGAGGTCGGGAGTTTGAGACCAGCCTGACCAACATGGCGAAACCCTGTCTCTACTAAAAATACAAAAAAATTAGCTAGGCGTAGTGGTGTGCACCTGTAATCCCAGCTACTCGGGAGGCTGAGGTAGGAAAATTGCTTGAACCCAGGAGGCAGAGGTTGCAGTGAGCCGAGATTGTGCCATTGCACTCCAGCCTGGGCAACAAGAGTGAAACTCCAACTCAAAAAAAAAAAGAGAGAACGAAAGAAAGAGAGAAAGGGAGGA